>NC_133373.1:35913919-36054985 GCF_049309525.1 Garra rufa
TTATTTATTTATTATTTTATTTCAAATACAAATACAAAATAGGTTATTTACCCCAAACCTTTAAATATTTTATGTATTTTATTTTTAATTTTAATAGGCCTTTATACTGACATTTTTGATCAATATAATATATCTTTGATGAATAAAAGTATTAATGTTTTTTATTTGAAATAGAAATCAGGTGTCTTTACTGTCACTTCTGATAAATTTAATACATCTTGGGTGAATAAAAGTATTAATTTCTTTTAAAAAAAATCTTACTGACCCCAAACTTTAGAATTTTTTATTATTTTATTTTATTTTATTTTACTTCATTTCAAAAGAACAGTTTTTTATTTGAAATAGAAATCAAGTGTACTTTCTGACTTTTTTTTATCAATTTAATACAAATTTGGTGAATAACAGTATTCATTTATTTAAAAAAAAATTACTGACCTCAAACTTTTGAATATTTATTTTATTTTTAATTTATTTTATTTATTTTTTTATCTAAAAGAGGTTATTTACCCCAAACTGTTATTTTATTCATCTTAATAGACTGTACAAACATTTAAATATTTATTTTTATTTAATTTAATGGATATTCACATAAAGACATTTTGTAACAGTGTCCAGAACTACTTTTTTAAAGAATTCGCCTAAAAAAGAACATTTCTCATCCTCATTTCTTTCCAAGAAATGGAATTTTTCCTTATTAATTTCCTAAAATAAAAAAATCAAATTTTATTTTTATTTTATTTTATTTTATTAATTTAATTTATTTTTCTATTTTCTTGATTTTAATAGGCCCTACAAAAGAGGTTACTGACCCCAAGTTTTTGAATATTTGATTTTATTTATAGGCCCTATACATTTTTTTCAAATTGATACCAATGAGTGTATATTTATATTTATTTAAAATTGGGGGAGAAAAATCATTTATCTGACAAGAAAATATGCATATTTATTTTAGTTAGCTTAATAGTTTGCACCCTGCCATGTTTCATTAATCTTGATTTTTTTATTCATTAATCTTGATTTGATGCCTACATTTGGCAAAGTTATGAAACAATATATTTGGCATTTCATATTCAGTTAATTTATTTTGTAATAACCACAGTTTACACTCAATTAATGTGCAAGCCATGGCCAACATCTGACCTTGATAAAAAAAAGTTATAGAAGAAATGCTTTAAAAACATGACCTTTTGAAAGTTTTGAGATTGATTTCTAATGTGATTCCACAGAAATTCTATTTACCTTTTTTTACCTATGGTAGGTGATGGATGCAATTTTATCCCATCACATACAGCTGTACTAGCAGATGGATGGGAGTTTTAATGTGTCCTGATGAGCGGTCCCTCATTTCAACAGTGATAGAGTTTGAGAAGATTTCCTGAAGGCAAACCTATGACATTAAAGACAATGGATGGATGCAAAAAGGCATGTGACCATTTCAGGTCAGTGGTATATGCAAACCCCAGAGTGTTTTGGGCAATAATCAGACAGAATGTGAGATAGTATGCCGGGTGACATCCACACTTACACGGTGCTTTTCATTTTATTATTCATTAAGTATTAAAAAGCACAAGGCAATTGAACAAAAAAAATCAGAATTAGATCATTTCAATGGCTTTCACAAGGACGTTAAGCTACGTATTCATATTTAATGGTTCATATTATTTGACTTATGATGCAATAAACCAGTATGTGATGGATATTCACATAAAGACATTTTGTAAAAGTGTTCAGAACTACTTTTTAAAGAATTCACCTAAAAAAGAACATTTCTCACCCTCATTTCTTTCCAAACCAGCGTGACGTTCTGTTCTCTATTCTGTGGAGCACAAAATGAAATATTTTGCATAATGTCTAAGATATTCTTTTCTGCTGACATTTCGCTTTGACTAAGATCCTCTGTGAATAATGACTGAAAATATAATGCTTTCATGATACTTTTATGATTGTGTGTGTGTGTCATTTATGGAACTTGATACTGTATTTTTTTTTTTCAGTCTTTGCTACCACCCAAAAAAACATTTTTTTTTTTACTTTTTTTTTTTTACTTTTTTTTTTTTACTTAATTAAAAATGTAATTAATAAATAAATAAATAAATAAATAAATGTTAATAAAAATAAATTTGTTTCAGTTTTTTTTTTATATGTTTTTTTTTTCATAATATCTGCTCTTTTTAGATTACTGTTGTGTTAAAAAAAAGCATACAGGTTTGGAACGACATGCAACATTATTACGATTATTTTTTTATTACTTTATTATTATTATTCTTATTATTTTTACTTTTTATTAACCTAATTAAAAGTTTAATTTAATAAATGATTCAAATTAAAATGTAAATAAAAATAAATTAATATTTTTTTTTATATCAGTTTATTATTATTATTATTATTATTATTATTATTATTAATATATGCCCTTTTTCAGTGTTCACTACCCACTAGGACTTTTGTGTTCCAAAAAAGGCGATATTAATCATTTTATTATTTATTTAATTTTACTTTTATTTTGCTTTTCTATTTTTACAATACATTTTTAATTTAATTTAATTTAATTAAAAATTAAATGTAATAAATTATTCAAATTAATGTTAATAAAAATGAATTAATATCATAAAAACAGAAAAAATAAATAAATACATGCCACTAGCTTCAATGTCTTTTTTGATTTTATTTAAATCACATTAAATTTAATTGATTTAGTTGCATTTAGAGTAGTATTATTTTGGAATGAATAAATTATTGGAAATATTTTTTTTTTTCAATTTATTGGAAATTGAAAAAAATATATAATATTTTAAAATAATTATAATTATAACAAATAATTTAAACTAATATGTAAATAAAATAAATAAATGTAATAAAAACAGTAAAAATGCAATAAATACATGCCACTTAGTTTGATATTTCATTTAATTTAATTAAGCTGGATTTGGTTGGATTTAGTTACATTTAATTTAATTAAAAAACGTAATTCCATTTAATTTAATTTAATTGGCCCTATAAAAACTTTTAATACAAACTGGTAGCAATGAGTGTATATTTAATAATTAAATTAAATTAATTTAAATAGCCCTATAAAACCATTTTATACAAACTGGTTGCAATAAGTGTATATTTATTAAACTTATCTTTCTAAATTTACCTTATTTAAAAAAAATAATAATTAATTGTCTTTCTTTCAATGAGACCTATAGATGCACCATATATACTGTATATATACTTTTAAAAATATGCATATTTATTTTAGTTAACTTAGTTTGTGTCCTGTCATTTTTGGAGCTTGATACTGTAAATTGTCACCACCATTTTTCAGTGTTCACTAGGACTTTCTACAAATGATTTCATTTTGTGTTCCTTAAAAAAAAATCAGGTCCTGGACTGGAACAACATGGGATGTGAATTTTATGTTTTGGTTGAACTATCCCCTGAATCCGATCTTAAAAAATGTCAAATCTTCAGCACCTCCAGCACCTGATGGCTCAAGATCTAAGATTATAGTTTTATAGCAATCAATTTAACTGCCATGTTTGTCTGTTGCCTCAGGAATTGCCATGTAACTAGTTCCCAACAACAGTTCTGTCCTTGTGTTATTCCGTTAAGGCTTGTCATCATCAATCTCATCCCAGAGAATGACTTGCGTGTCGAGGCCCTCAGCCATGACTAAGAGGTGGCGGTCTGTCCTCTTCGGCTTATATGCAATGTGACATTGTGATTAAAGTTTAACACTTGTGTCTTGGTGAGATTATCACAGAGTCCCAGTGTTTGAATTCTGATGCTCTGAGCGTGAACCTGTCTGCCTGGCAGTGTGATGCTGAATAAGTCTCTAGTGTCCTCTTCAAACAGGAAGGCAGTGGAGTGTCTGTTTTTGCATTTTTACCTTTCAGTCAGAGGACTAGCTGTTTCACATGTTAGTTTCACATATTTGTGCAGCTTTTGTCCAATTTGACAGCATAATAATATGATTGTTCAAAGTGTTCACTTGATTTTTTTGTAAGCTGCCACACAAATATACTGTAATTTAAGTATAATTTTGAATCCAGAGTTGTTTGATTGATGATTAAATGAATTATTGAATGAATAATAGGGATGTAACAATTCACTCAACTCACAATGCGATACGATTCACAATACTGATTTCACCATACGATTTGAATCAAATGTTTTGCAAAATTCTGATATGACTCAAAAGATTTAGGAACCAGCTCAGAAGTTTCTATCAAATGAGTCGCGATCCGTGCTCCAAAGTCCCAATCTTAATTGAATGATTTGCGATCCTGCACCGTACTCCCGATCTGAATCAAATTATTGGCACTCCGTACTCCGAAGTTCTGATCTGAATCAAATGATTTGCGAACCCACACCGAAGTCAAGACCTGAATCGAATGATTTGCGATCCACGCTCTGAAGTTCCAATCTGAATCAAATAATTCACAATACGCTTTTTAATGTTCCGATCTGAATCAATGGACTTAGAAACCTGCTCTGAAATTCCAGTCTAAATCAAAGGATTTGCTAACCCGCACCATAGTCCCGATCTGAATTTAAATGATTGGTGCTCCGCACTCCGAAGTCCAGAACTGAATCAAATTATTTGCGATACACACTCAGAAGTCCCGATCTGAATCAAATGATTTGCCCTCCATACTCCAAAGTTCTGACCGCAATGAAATGATTTGTGAACCCGCACCGAAGTCCAGATCTGAATCAAATGATTTGTGATCTGCGCACTAAAGTTCCAATCTGAATCAAAAGATTAAGGAACCTGCTTTGAAGTTCTGATCTGAATCAAATGATTCGCAACCCGCATCGAAGTCCAGATGGAAATCAAATGATTTGCAATCCGTGCTCTGAAATCCAAACCTGTCTCAAATGATTCCTGATACGCACTCCGAAGTTCCGATCTGAATCAAAAGATTCCGGAACCCGCTCTTAATTTCCGATCTAGAGCAAATGATTCACGCACCGCGCTCCAAAGTCCAGATCTGAAGCAAATGATTCACGATACGCATGCCGAAGTCCCGATCTGAATCAAATGATTTGCGCTCCATGCTCCAAAGTTCTGATCTCAATTAAATGATTTGTGAACCCACACCAAAGTCCAGATCTGAATCAAATGATTCGCGATCTGCGCACTGAAGTTCCAATCTGAATCAAAAGAATCAGGAACCTGCTTTGAAGTTCTGATCTGAATCAAATGATTTGCAAACCCACATCAAAGTCCAGATCTAAATCAAATTATTTGCAATCCGTGCTCCGAAACCTGAATCTGTATCAAATAATTCCCGATAAGCATTCCGAAGTTCCGATCCTAATCAAATGATTTGCGATACACACTCTAATGTCCCAATCTGAATCAAATGATTGCAAACCCACACCGTAGTCCCGATCTGAATCAAATGATTTGCGAACCTGCACTGTAGTCCCGATCTGAATCAAATGATTTGCGTTCCATGCTCCGAAGTTCTGATCTCAATTAAATGATTTGTGAACCCACATCATAGTCCAGATCTGAATCAAATGATTCACGATCTGCGCACTGAAGTTCCAATCTGAATCAAATGATTTGCAAACCCGCATCGAAGTCCAGATCTAAATCAAATGATTTGCAATCCATGCTCTGAAGTCCAAATCTGTATCAAATGATTCCCGATAAGCATTCCGAAGTTCCGATCTGAATCAAAAGATTCAGGAAGCCGCTTTGAAGTTCCAATCTAAATCAAATGATTTCTGATCCACGCTCTGAAGTCCAGATCTGAATCAAATGATTTGCGATACACACTCTAATGTCCCAATCTGAATCAAATGATTGCAAACCCACACCGTAGTCCCGATCTGAATCACATTATTTGCGATCCATTCTCTGAAGTCCAGATCTAAATCAAATGATTCGTGATACGCACTCCGAAGTCCCAATCTGAATCAAATGATTTGCGAACCTACACTGTACTCCCGATCTGAATTAAATGATTTGCGATACATGCTCTGAGGTCCCGATCCAAATAAAATTATTTGCAATACACGCTCTGAGGTCCCTCCCGATCTACATCAAATGATTTGCAAAGTTCAGATCTAAATAAAATGATTTACGAACCTGCTTCAATTAAAGTCCAGACTTAAATCAAATGATTCACAATCTGCATTTCAAAATCCCAAACTTCGCTCTGTAAAGTTCTGATCCTAATCAAATGATTTGCAAACCCGGGTTCTGATTATTTGCAATAAATATTTGCTCAAATTATGTGCAATATGTGCTCTGAGGTCCTGATCCAAACCAAATTGTTTGCGATACGCGCTCTAAGGTCCCTATCTACATCAAACGATTCGCAAAGTTCAGATCGAAATAAAATGATTCACGAACCCGCTTCAATTAAAGTCTAGATCTAAATCAAATGGTTCACGATCTGTGTTTCAAAGTTCCAAACTGAATCAAGTGATTCACGATTCGCTCTCTCAAAAGATTGTGAATCAAAAGATTTGTGATCACAGTCCAAAGTTTCCATCTAAATCAATTAATTTAAGATCTGTGCTTCGTAGTCCCAATCTAATTTGGTTTTGTCTGTGTATGTTTTTTTTACTCTTAAAGATTTGGTAACCAGTGACTGCCATTACATGACTAACAGACTGCAATGGTTTGAGTTAAAAATCTCTCTTTGTGTTCTACTGAAGAAACAAAGTCACGTACATTTTGGATGCCCTATAGGGTAAGCAGATAAACATCAAATTTTCATTTTGTGGTGAACTATCCCTTTAATATGATGAGCTTCACCTCAAAATACATGTTAGATGGAAACATTGTGCATTATTATCAAGTGTGTAGCTTCATTTTAAATAGTTTGACCAGTGCAGTTCAGATGGTGGCATTTCAATAGGGTATCAGTTAAAAGTCCCCTTATACACTGAAGTGAATGTTCAATTTATGCTGGAATATATTGTAATTTATTCATGTTTTATGGTTGTTTTAAGCATACTCCAGTCTTCAGTGTCACACAATCCTTCAGAAATCATGCTGATTTGCAGTTCAAGAAAAGTTGTGCTGCTAAATATTTTTGTGTAAAGCACAATACATTTTTTCAGGATTCTTTTATAAATAGAAGGTTTAAAAGAACAGCATTTATTTGAATTAGAAATCTTTTTTAACATTATACTTGTGTTATGTGTGTGAGAAAGAAAGTTAGAATTAGAAGAAGAATGTCTGTAAAAAAGCAATGAAAGAGACAGAACGAGAATGAGAATTTACAGGTGGTGCAATTGGAAACAAGAGCCTTGGCTATTAATGTGCTATCGATCCAGTCTGCTCCACTCCAGCTTAAGTACACGGGGTCAGAGTCAGTATGTCACACACCGCTGCAGAACATATAAAACACACTCACCTCACTGCTCTGCCCTGAACCTCATTTACACCAGTGGGATTATTTCATTTGAGCAATGACCTGACCAGATGAGAGACAGCGTGTGTCTTGAGTACTGAGCGTGAGCTTTGCTTTAAACTGATTTACTAACCTTCATCATGCATGATTGAATAATTGAAAAATTCAAGTTCATATGTACCATTTACACTACCATTTAAAATTTAGGGTTAGTAAATTTTTCAAAAAAAAACTTATATTAGATAATATTGATTTCTGAAGGATCATGTGAGACTGAAGACTGGATTAATGATGCTGAAAATTCAGCTTTTAAATTGTAATAGTATTTCACAATATTATTGTTTTTACTGTTATTTTTGATCAAACAAATGCAGCCTTCACTGTAAAAAAAAAATCTGTAAAATTTACGGTAAAAAACTGGCAGCTGTGGTTGCCAGAATTTTACCGTAAAAATTACGGTAGCAATGTTTTACATTTTAAGGTTTTCACTTAAATTTACAGGTAAATACCGTAATTTCATACTAAAAACTGTAACTCATATAATGGTAATGTACCAACTTTTTGAAGCACTGAAATCTGTTTTGTACCTTTGTAATACAATGATAACCACCAAAAGCAGGTGGTGATGACAACATCACATGATGAACCAAAGTCCATCACATGGAGGTTTTAAATAATAGCATATATAGAAGGTGCACAGTGTCATTCACACAAACACTAAACACCATCATGGTAACACACATAAAACTGAAATAATGCAAAAAACATTAATTTAACAACATCAGATGTAACATACAACCCTAATGTACAAAACTGCCAAGAAAAAAATTAAGATGAAGTTATTTCAACAACAAAAAAAAAACATCAAATAAAAAAATGAAATTCAGGGAATTCTGGGAATGTCAATTTACGGTTATTCACTGTAAATTTTACGTTCTTTTTCACTTCCAAAAACGGTACCGTAAAATTAAATGCAATGTCCAACACAGTTTTTCACCGTATATAGAAGGGGAACTTACCGTTAACCATTTCACAGGTTTTTACCGTAGCATTTTTACAGTTTTTTTACCGTTAAATTCACTGTCATTTTTTACAGTGTTGGTCAACAAAAGAGACTTATTAACATTACATTTTGAACTGTAGTGTTATATTTGTCTACAAACTTTTAATGAGAAGGATTTAAAGATTAGAAACATGTTTATCGACTACATATGTCTGCACCTGCTCTTCTATTCCAGAAGGATCAAGAATCGACTCTCTCCAGCTCTTCCAGCTGCAAGAGAAACCGATGGTCTGGCTTTTGTTGATGCTATTGGGCTCTCAGTTACTGGACAGAGTTAAAGTCTTGCATTCTAATCACCATCTAATCAGTCCAGATTAGAATGGATGCAGCGTGTGGACAACATCTTCTCTGAAGATGATGGTAACAGCTGGTTGTCTCTGACTTTGAAAGGCTGCCGAGCAGACAGATGTAGAGACGTGGCGAGATACCACAACATCAGGCAGGACTGAGCCACAATCATAATGAGGAGTCCAAAAATGTTATAGTATAGTATTTTACTATAAGATTCTAATATTCACAGAGAAAATTGTAACCATTACAGTTTCTGTAGTCATTTGCAATGTTTTTCACATTTTTGTTGCATCCAAGCAACAGTTGCTGGAAGATACAGGTCATATGTCCAAATACAAGCCTGTTTGATTGATTCTGGCCAGATTAGCGCTCAAAGCATTGGCATACAGGAGAGCCTGGATGTTTACTTATTGATTCAAAGTTTCCAGCACTAACCCACTGCAGACTTGCTGTGGCAGACCTACAAGATAGAAAGATGAACAGCACATTTCCATAATGCTCAAACACACAAAATAAAGAGAAAAATTTCTAAGACTGGGTAAACTGTCCAAATAACAGTTTCAATTAGTGATACTCATTCACTTCCAATATACTGTAGTGCTGCAGGGATGATTTTAAATTGTAGGCCAATTTTAGCAATTCCGCTTCCATCTTCCTAAGGCTACATCTAAAATTATCCAGATACATTTGAAAACTAGTGATGACCGCTTTTGAAACACTGCTTCATGAAGCTTCGACACTTTTGCGAATTATTTGTTTCAAAACAGTGGTTTACATGTAATTTAATGGTATTTTATTTTATTTTAATTGCATTTGATGTATTATGCTTTCAGTAAAACATTTGCAAAGGGTTTTGTAAAATGTTTTTGTAAAATGTTTTTATGCATGTTTTGGCCTGAGATTTTGTTGCATTTACAGTTTTGACCAGCAGACACACACTAGTGTGTGTGGTATTTGGAGCACTTCGAAACAGTGAATCATTTTGCAAAGCAATTGGTACAATTAATTTGAAGGTTTGAAAAGGTTCAGTTTTTCCCATCACTATCCACCTTATTTTTTATTCCAAAGTAATCCATTTTCTGTGAATGTGTGAGACTTCCGGATAATTGTCTGCTATAGGGAAATAACGAGAAGAATAACAAAGTGCAGTAAACCATAAAACTTTTTGCACTACAAACCAGTGTGTTCATAATAAAGATAATACATTAAACTAATATGGCAAGACACACCAAAGAAAACAATTTTGAGGGAAGTCCTCTTCCCCGTAGTGACTGCTAGAGGATGCCGTATTAGTGTGGACAAGGCCTAAAGTCAATGGGTTTTTGAATGGATTTTGGTTAAATGCCTGAAATAAGGGCTGTGGTAAACACAAGCTGAAGATATTTTCACATCAACATAAAACTTATCAGTAATAACCCATTTTGTGTTTGTTAAGCTTTTTTGTGTTTGCACTCTTCTCCTTGATTTGTAATATTGTTTGGCAGTCTATAGTACTCCAGATGTTTTTCCCAGTCCGACCGATTAGTACAGCCCAAAACATGACAACAACTGACCATTTTTAGCAGCAATAATCAGCAAAATTTGCAAGTTTCTTTCAGTAAAGTGGCATTGTTTACGTTCAGTGCCGCCAATATGGCCGATTAATGGTGCATCTAGAAAACACTCTATTATACGTTATCACTGTAGCTCTCTGTACAAATGCATATATGTGACCCTGGACCACAAAACCAGTCTTAAGTCGCTGGGGTATATTTGTAGCAATAGCCAAAAATACTTTGTATGGGTCAAAATTATTGATTTTTTTTTATGCCAAAAATCATTAGGAAATTATGTAAAGATCATGTTCCATGAAGATTTTTTGTAAAATACCTACTGTAAATATATCAAAATGTAATTTTTGATTAGTAATATGCATTGTTAAGAACTTAATTTGGACAACTTTAAAGGTGATTTTCTCAGTATTTAGATTTTTTTTTTTTTTGCACCCTCAGATTCCAGATTTTCAAATAGATGCATCTCGGCCAAATATTGTCCTATCCAAACAAACCATACATCAATAGAAAGCTTATTTATTGAGCTTTCATATGATGAATACATCCCAGTTTTGTAAAATTTAACCTTATGACTGGTTTTGTGGTCCAGGGTCACATATGTGGCATCACTGTTTGTGGTTGGAGCCTGTCTAACGCTTCACAGGACACCCCAGAGATTTGCTGTACACCACTGGCTCATTGGCTCCATATCAGAACCTAAACTGCACTCAAGAGCAGATCAGAGGTGCTGACACATTAATGTAAAATAGTCCAGGAGAGTGTAAGAGCAGCACTCCTTGTATAAGAACACGCCTCCAAACTGCTTGGAGCGCCTCTTCTGAATGCTGCTGATGTGCCTTTGATCAAAGTGTGTTCCCCTCAACTTTGGCACTGGCAAAAAAATATTATTTTTTAAAGCTTTGTAGTAGTTTTTGGTGAAGTATAACAAGGATTCATTAAAAGAAAATGTTAAAAGTAGCTTTGATTTAGTGACTTCAGTGAGCGACTGAAAGTCTTATTCAAATTTGGAATGCTAATTCAAAAAGCTCAGACTTTTGAAGAAATTATGACACTAATCACAGTGGGATGGGCGCTCTAGATTAGGGGTTTTCAAAATGTTTGATGTTAAAATATAAAGGCAACTATACACTGTTTAAAAAAATTGGGATCAGCAATATTTTTTATTTTTGAAAGAAATTACTACTTGTATCCATCAAGGACGTATGAAATCTCTTTTGAATTTTCTGTTCATCAAAGAATCTTGAAAAGCACTCATGGTAATAAAAGATATTTCTTGAGCAGCAAATCAGCATATTAGAATGACTTCTGAAGAATCATGTGACACTAAAGACTAGTAATAATGCTGATAATTCAGGTTTGCCATTACAGGAATATATTTTAGATGCTTTTAAAATTATAATATTTTACAATATTACTGTTTTTACTGTATTGTTGACCAAATAAATGTGTTACGTCTGTTTCTGGGTCTCAATTGTGTTGGAGTTTTGCACTGTTCCCAGTTCAGTTTTTTTTGTTCATTTTTTACAATGGTTTTTGATTTGCCCTATGTGTCACAGTCACATGTGTCTATAGTTAAATACCTCATTTAATCCCTAGTGTTTCTCTGTATAAAGTTCTCATTTTCAGTTATTCTTGGTCACATCTTACTTTTAATGGTTGTTCTGTTTGTCGTGTTTTATTTCCTAAGAGCCTGAGAAGTGTATACACAAGTTTATTTTGAGAAAACTGCTTCCAGATAGATCCAGTTCTTTTCATTTTCTCCCCTTTTTCAACCAAAGCATGACAAAATGTAGCCTTGGTGAGCATAAAAGATATTTCAAAAACATTTTAAAAAATCATACTAAATCAAACTTTTGAATGGTATTGTATCCTCATGTAAAATTCACATTTATACTGTGCAAATATATATTATATATTGTTTACCTTCAGTGCCGCCTAAATGGCCAACTGATGAAGTTGATGATTTTTTTTTTTTTTTTTTTTTTTTTTTTTTTTTTTTTAATGAAAACATGCTGTTATATGTTTAATCTCATTTAATAAGAAAAAAATAGGACTGGAACAATATTAACATTTTATCAGGCAGCCATATTAGTTGCACTAAAGGTAAAAAATGCCACTGAAACGAACAAAACTCACAAATTTTGCAGACTGAAAATAGTCAATTATTGTCATGTTTTGGGCTGTATTAATCGTTCGAACCAGGAAAAACATTTGGAGTACTATAGACTGCCAAAAGTTATAACAAATCAAGGAGAAGAGTGCAAAAAGGGAACAAAATATTGCACCCTTTCCTGCTTACTAAGTCCTTCTCTATATGATTTAGCAGCTTCCACATGTTTTTTCTGTGGTTTAGACAGCGTTAAGCAGAACAATGTATTCAGTAGTACTTTAATAGTGCAATCCATGCTGTTGTTTACATTAGAGTATCACCAATATGGCCGTGCATCTGGGTAATGAACCAAAACGTGACATTAGCCTTTTTTGTTCAGATACATAAGTCTACAGTATAAGTGATTTTTCTGTGTTCTGTACATTTCAACTCACTGTTATTTGGAAGTGCACATAAGCTCTGGCCAAATGAAAGAAAATCTTCAAGACAAAGGCTTGTGTGACGCATTTGCATTTCCCTCACATACTCCTAATGGATTTCTGTTAACTGAGCGGTGTTTACCATTTTCTCAGTGCAAATAAGAAAGTGGCTAAAAACAATTTCCCCATTTCATTTTCACCGTGACAATCAATCAGATTAAGACTCTCTACACACTGACATTGATTACTTAGTTGAAATATGTATATGAACTGCATCAGATATATCTATGAAGATATGAGTGCAAAGATGAAATATATTGCCTCCCCTGCCAGCATTTCAACACAATAGAAGAAGAGACACCTGCTTGCCAAATATCTCATAAAAATGTGTATACTTTCCTCTCCTGGATTAGTCATCAGGCTGCTTGTGAATGGCAGGGATGAGGAAGGTCAGAGAGAGAGAGAGAGAGAGGGATGAAGATGCAGATCTGGCCAGCTCTGAGGTGTTAGTATGCAGACGAGTTGTATAGTTTCAGTGTGTGCTGAACCATGCATGAAAGAAGAGGCCAGAGACATCGAACTAAAGGTCAGACTGACCTCTGAACTGCTTCGGATTCTCTGTAGATTGCTCTGTTTACATGACTGGCAGGTTTTTAAGTAAAAAACCTTCGCACCAACCTTGTTAAAAAAAGTATGGAGTAAGTCCTTTGTGTTTTAAACTACTGTGTTTGTTTTTATTCTAGACTAGAGGTTAAACTGGCTTTTTCTAAATGCTGAAAATACCAACCCTGTTGAAAAAAACAGCATATGCTGGTTAGGTATGTTTTGGTGCTGGGATGCTGGTTTTGGCTGGTTAATGCTGGTCCTTAGCTGGTTAATTCTGGTCCTTTGCTGGTTTATGCTGGTCCTGGTCATGTTGCTGGTCAAGGACCAGCATAAACTAGCAAAGGACCAGCATAAACCAGAAAAGGGCCAGAATAAACCAGCTAAAACCAGCATCCCAGCACCAAAACATACCTAACCAGCATATGCTGTTTTTTTTAACAGGGTTGGTATTTTCAGCATTTAGAAAAAGCCAGTTTAACCTCTAGTCTAGAATAAAAACAAACAGGGAACCCTAGTGAAAAAAACAGCCTAGGCTGTTTGGCTGGTTTTAGCTGGTCAACCAGCCTGGTTTTAGCTGGTCATAGCTGGCCAGCAGGATGGTTTTAGAGGGGTTTTGGCCACGTCTTAGCTGGTCAGGCTGGGAAACCACCAGCTTAAACCCGCCTGACCAGGCTGGGAGACCAGCTAAAACCAGCTACTTCCAGCCATAACCAGCTAATACCAGCCAACCAGTCTAAGCTGGTTTTAGCCGGGGGTTTTTTCAGCAGGGAAGACAGTATAGGTAAGACAGCATTAAACATTTTGGCCCGGTTTCACAGACAGGGCTTAGACTAAGCCAGGATTAGGCCATAGTTCATTTAGGACATTTAAGTAATTTTATAAACATGCTTAGAATAAAACATTACTGGTGTGCATCTTGAGACAAAACAAAGGCACTGATATATTTTAAGATCAATCAGTGCAATTTTGTTTCAGTTGAAACAGCTCAGACTTACATTTTAGTCTAGGACTAGGCTTACGCCTTGTCTGTGAAACCGGGGGTTTAAGTGTTTTCTAGTTTAATAGGCTACATTCTAAAATGCAACGTTTTCCTGTAATGCAAAGCTGAATTTTCAGCATCATTACTTCAGTCTTCAGTGTCACATGATCCCTCATTTTAATATGCTGATTTGCTGCTTAAGAAACGTTAATTATTAGCAATGGAAAACTTTTGAAGGTGAATGAATGGTTTCACTGATCAATAATGCATTAAATTGATCGAAAATGACAGAAGATGTTTATAGTGTTATATAAAATCTGTTTCAAGTTAATGCTTTTGTTTTAACTTTCTATCGAAACTTCAAAGTTGAATCAGTTGGCTCGCGAAATCAACTCTGCACACTGAGGACACCTGCTGGTTAAAATTGTGTTAATGCATGGAGAACAGCAAACACGTTCATTGGTTTTGCGTGTTAGTTATGAACTTCTACTCGGCTTTTATGAACTGAAGTGATAAAGCTGACGCGAGATGAGTTCAAACATTGTAATTATTAATGGTTCAATTGAGATTAACCACATGAAACCACTGACATTACAAAACTGTCTGTGATGTAATGGAGCTTCATTAGCTTTCTTTTTGCTGACTGGCTAGGCTGCGTGTCAACTGCTTTTGATTTCGAACACAGAGGCTTTTTGTGTCTATTTAGGGAGAATGTGAGGAAATCCTGTAGCCCATTAACAATTATTAGTGATATGCTTCTCGCAATCTGGAAATAGCAGCCAGGCTACTGTTAGAGACGACCACAAGCGCACTTGAGTGCATCTCTTGATTAAACTCTTACAGGCAGGAGAAAGCAATTAATTGGGTTCAACATAAGTTCATCCATTCTCATCAAGTGCCAAAGAAAGTCAGCTGATTACAGCCATGCTCTCTGAAAATGAACTTTATCTCACCGGAGACTGACAAAAGCCTTCTCTCTATATGAACAGTAGACTTGTAGCGGTTTTGTTGGAAGAAAGTGCTGCTAATGACTTTATTAACTTATTTTGCAACGCGGAAATAACTTTTTTCTGTGAATGTGCAGGGTTTCTGATTTATTAACAAGTGAAGGTAAATAACTAGAACAACAACTAAGTGCAGTAAATGCTAATAATGTTTGGCTACGAGCCAGTTTGTTTATAACATCAAGCGATAATTTGCAATATCAAGCGGCAAATCAAGTGATTCACAAAGTGATTCCAAAGTTCCAATCTAAATCTAATGATTTACGATCCGCTTTCCTTAAGTCCCGAACTGGTTAAAATGTTTTGCAATATGTGAAGTTCCGATCTAAATGAAATGATTCAGGCACCCACTCGGAATTCCCAATCTGAATCAAATGATTCGCAAACCCGCACCAAAGTCCCAATCTGACTGTAATGATTTGCGCTCCGCACTTCAAAGTTCTGAACTCAATCAAAAGATTCATGCACCTGCTTCGAAGTTCCAATCAAAATAAAATTATTCACAATCCACTCTGCAGTCCTAATCTGAATAATGATTTCAAACATTTCAGATCGGAACTTCGGAGTGCAGATCACAAATCATTCAAGTCACGAAATGATTCACAAACCCACTCTGAAGTTTCGATCTGAATCGAAAAAAAGTTTCACAAACCCTCTCCAAAGTTCCGATGTAAATCAAATGACTCGCGATTCGCTTTCCTAAGTCCCGAACTGTTTAAAATGTTTTGCACCCGCTCCAAAATCCTAATCTGATTCAAATGATTAGCGAACCTGCATTGAGGTCCTCTAATCTGGTCTGAATAATGATTCGCAAACCATCATCTCAGACTGGAACTTCAGAGTGCAGATCACAAATCTTTCAAGTCACTAAATGATTTATGAACACACTTCAAAGTTCTGATCTGAATCAAAAGATCTACAAACCCACTCCAAAGTTTTAATCTAAATTAGCTGATTCACGATTCGCTTTTCTAAGCCCCAAACTGGTTAAAATGTTTTGCAATACGTAAAGTTCCGATCTGAATCAAATGATTAGTGAACCCACACTGAAGTCCCGATCTGACTCGAATGATTCACGCTCCCTGCTCCGAACTCAATCAAAAGATTCACGCACCCGCTCCGAAGTTCCGATCTAAATCAAATGATTCACGATCTGCACTCTGCAGTCCCAATCTGAATAATAATTCCAAACTGTCAATTCAGATCGGAACTTTAATCAATTCATAAAATACGTGCTCTGAAATCCCAATCTGACTCGAATGATTCACGTTCTATAAAGTTCAGATTTTAATCAAAAGATTCATGAACCCACTCCAAAGTTCCAGTCTAAATCAAATGATCCACACTCTTCAGTCCCAATCTGAATACTGATTCGCGAACCATCATTTCAGACCAGAACTTCGGAGTGCAGATCACAAATCATTCAAGTCACGAAATGATTCACGAACCCACTCCAAAGTTCCGATCTGAATCAAAAGATTTACAAACCCACTCAGAAGTTCCGATCTGAATCAAATGATTAGTGAACCCACACTGAAGTCCCGATCTGACTCGAATGATTCGCGCTCCACGCTCCGAAGTTCCAATCTAAATCAAATTGTTCCAGTCTGAATAATAATTCTAAACTGTCATTTCAGATGAAAACTTCAGAGTGCACATTTCGTGAATTGAATAATTCGAATTGAATCATTCCGAAGTCCAATCTGAATTAAAGTTCAAATGATTCTTAAGTTCCGATCTGAATCAAATGATTCGAGATATACTCTCTTAAGTTCCGATCTGCATAAAAAAAATGATTCGAGATCCACAATCCAATTGGAGCGCTTTGAAACAGTAAAGTTTCGAAAAGCTCAGTTTCACCCATCACTATACGTGCTTTCTAAAATCATTACAAGTGATGTCGAAAAGTCACAATTTTGAATCAATTGGAGCAGTTCCAGTGTAAATGACTCACTCAATTGAATTGTTTTTTCTGTTCCTCCACTTGTCGCATCTTCAGCCAACACAAATTTACGAATTCATTAAACGGCTCTATTATGAATCCATTCTACGAATCCTCTCCATTAAAATGCCAAGCTGCACCGCAACATGCATGTTAGTGCATTATGATCGAGTTTGTAGCTAAATTCACTATATTTTATTTTGACCACTGCAATTCAGCATCCAGTCATCTCATACCATTGGAGTGAATAAATAAATAAATTTATCATTGTATATTGTAATGAATATTGGTAAATACTATAAAATAATGTCATGACTATGCCAAATAACACATCATTTTTCTAACCAAGTTCGTCCTATTTAGATGTCATCACCCTTTTGTATTCACCCTGATTATTTTTAATCACTTGCAGGTGTTTTTGTTTTTTTGACACTTGCATTTGTGATTGGCTAAATGCCGTTGCTCATGGCAACCGTAACAGGCGCGCAGGTGCACTTTTTAATTCATCACTGTACAAAGGAATGACATCTTGACATCACTCAATGCACAACATCCCATAAAATAAAAAGTCATCCAGGCTGGAGAATGTACCACCTCCCAAGGTTATCAATATTCAGGTTTTATTTCCATCTTTGGTCCATTAAAAAAGACTTCTACTGCACAGGAAGGGTTTTAGTTTCATTAGAGTGAGGGGAAATTCCATTTCGTTCAATTTTAATCCATTTTTAAGATTCAATCAAGTGTATCTAAGGAACTAATTGCTATCTTTCCCCTTGCTAAAACCTATTCAGTGTCAAAAGCCTTTTTACATGCCTTCTAAACTTTCCCACAGCTAAACCTGTCCTTGTCCAAACTCATTTGATACTGGATAATTTGACTTCAGATGTGATGGTGGTGGATAAATGAAAAGTGCAGATTTATTTCATAAGACATGTAATGGCTGGAAGAGAGATATGAGTTTGTTCAGTGGAGAAATAGAAAAAAACAGACACAGAGAAGGAATTAACTACATAAGAGACGAGTTAAAAGCAATGTCAAACGTGGATGAGGAGGAGGAATGAACAATTAGCGAAGGAGCACGACTTCAAAACAGAATGAGACGGAGAATCACTTCTCATTTGCTCTTTTTGTGTTGCTCGGATATCCACAAACCTCCTCTGAGATCTCGCTTTTTCACTTTTCAATTTCAAAGTATGTTAGTATTTTATTGAAATAATTGTTTTGATTAAAATATTGCAAAGGAACACACACTTGCATACTTAATGTTGCTTATAATCCAGGCTCACTGCTGTTGTAACACCTGCACATCTCTCTCTCTCTCTCTCTCTCTCTCTCTCTCTGTTGCAGATATTTGTTTGGAAGTAAAGTCAAGTCAGGATATATCCAGTAGGTGTACATAACAAATATTAATTCATGTGACAGGCCAAATATGTACATAAAAGCACAGTATACATCCAAGTGTTCAAAAAGGAACACAGATTGTTGTCAAGTTTTTAATCTGCCACATATGTTTTGGGTTTTTTTATAAAGAAAGTTTCTCGGATATTACCACCCGATCGGTACACTTTGAAA
The DNA here is from genome assembly GCF_049309525.1 of Garra rufa. Taxonomy (NCBI): domain Eukaryota; kingdom Metazoa; phylum Chordata; class Actinopteri; order Cypriniformes; family Cyprinidae; genus Garra; species Garra rufa. The sequence continues at coordinate 35,932,823 of NC_133373.1, forward strand.
AATACTCTTCAAATGTCCTTCTCTAGTGATGATTTGCTTCTGTGAAGTAAGTCCCAGCAGTCTTGATGAATAAATGAACAGATCCACGAAATCTATGGAGATGCTTTGAAAACTGTAGCCTTTGCAATGTCACATCTGTATGGCAGCGTAAAATGAGCAAAGATGATAGAAAATCATCCAGTGTGGGGATGATGATGATTTCTGATGTATTATGACACTGACTTCTATTCTTATGGATGCAATGAAGTTTATGTAGAACGAGGGATTTTAACTTTCATAAAATGTTGAAATAATATTTAAAAAATCTAGTTACTCACTGTAGCACTTTATAATGTTAATTAAAAACATGAATGCTTATCAGTTCATTAGATATAGATACAAATTTCATGAAAGTTTATATACTGCGTTATCTTCACAGAACCGTGGTTGAAAACCCTGGATGTGGGCCATTACGTTTTATGGGACGTTTTATGTTAATTTGGCCTCATTCATGAAGCACGAGCATAATGGCTTTCAGTGTAAATCGTCCACTAAACCGTTTTTTACACAAATTGCAGCAGTGAATTTAATGTGATTTACACAGAAAATCTGCTTCGGCTTGTGTTTTGTGAATGAGGTCCATTCAACCTTACACTCGTCCCATGAGTAACTAAAATGTCTGTCTGTTGAGAGAAATGTCAGGCTTTTTGTGTAAAGGTTGGTTTGTTGTAGTTTTGATAGACATTATGCATAGCAGGGTCAGAAATCTAATGACTGTATGATTTTGAGATCCATCTTTTCACACTGAGGACAACTGAGGGACTCATATGCAACTATTACAGAAGGTTCAAATGCTCTCTGATGCTTCAGAAGGAAAAACCACGCATTAAGAGCCGGGGGTGAAAACTTTTGAACAGAATGGAGATGTGTACATTTTTCTTATTTTGCCTAAATATCATATTTTTTTCATTTAGTACTGCCCTTCAGAGGCTACAGAAGATAGTTGTTTATGTTTCCCAGATGACAAAATAAGTTAAATTTACCCTGATCTTTAAATTCCAAAAATCCCCCCTGCTCTAAATGCATGATTTTTACTTCTGGAGCATCAGTGAGCATTTGAACCTTATGTAATAGTTTCATATGAGTCCCTCAGTGTGAAAAGATGGATCTCAAAACCATACAATCATTGTTGGAAAGGGTTCAAATACACACAAAAGCAGGAAAACCAAAGAATTTGTGGGACCTGAACGATTTTTCTTAAGAACACCAGGCGGTTCAAATGTTCAGGACAAACAAGGGACTCATGAACAACTATCACTAAACAAAAAAACACAGCTGTGGATCATTCAGGTAACAACACAGTATTAAAAATCAAGGGGATGTAAACTTTTGAACAGGGTCATTTTTATAAATTCAACTATTGTTTTCTCTTGTGGACTATATGTAAACCTCTTTTATGTGAAATATCTGATTCAGGTCAGTACTAAATAAACAATAACATGCATTTTGTATGATCTCTCTTATTTTGATAAAACAATTAACATTTTGCAGATTCTGAAACTGGGTGTTAACTTTTGACCTCAACTGTAACTCGAATTGACACATCTTTTTCATTTCATTTTAATTGCGACAACTGTAATACATTGTTTAATTGTGCAGGGGCATTTTTTGCCACAAGCCCTTGTTAATTTCTGATCCTGATGCCTTGTTACTACTTCAAATTATATTGATTTTAATTAGCTAAACGAAAAAAATAGAAGACAAGACAACTATAATTTGATTGAACATTTGAAAGCTTCTGCTTCAGTGGAAGCAACAACATCAGACATTTACTTATTCGACTGGTCACAGAAAGAGTGCAGAATCTTAAATTTAATGTTTTCACTTAAAATGTGTCAAAATCCTAAAACTTAGTTTTAAATTACATTTTATATCCCAGATTTCCAGTGCGGTCTCAGACTTTTGGACCCTGTAGAATTGTATGTAATAAAGTTTAGATCAAGTGTTTCCTTCAAAAGATTCATTCAGAATTTCTCTTTTATTCTTGCAGTCAAAGTCTGGCTTATCCTCATAAAACACAAGAGGACCAGATCTGCTGCAATGTGTGTGGAACAAGAAAATGAAGAGTTGCTGTGGCCAAGCACCAGGGAAATTAGCATGGAAGCTGAGAGAGTAATAAATCATGAAATCCTGCGGTGGACTGATGGGATGAGGATATTCTGTATGAGTGGAGAACTGTATAGTGACACATATCAGTTGTGGAGAAGCCAGAGGGACTGAACTGCTAGAATGGTGAGGTGACACAGATTTTCCTCTCTAATGGTTTATAATGATGTGATTCAAAGCAGCTGAGTAGAGTGGAGGGGAGAGAGACACTCCATTGCGCACAGCTGTAATCTCAAAAGTGACTATGTCTAAACAGTGCACATAAGATATCCTTGTACTTTCAGAGTATGTGATGTATTCAATGAAGTAGCCCTAATATTGCCATTTTAATGTTACTAAAAGCAGAGCGTATGCATTTGTGCATATGTCAAATAACTCACTTCAATAATACATACAGTTGAGGTCAAAAGTTAAAACATACACCTTGCAGAATCTGCCAAATGTTAATTATTCTACCAAAATAAGAGGGATCCTACAAAATGCATGTTATTTTTTAGCTAGTACTGACCTGATATTTCACATAAAAGACATTTACATATAGTTCACAAGAGAAAATAATAGTTGAATTTATAAAAATGACCCTGTTCAAAAGTTTTCACACACTTGATTCTTAATACTGTGTTAGCTGAATGATCCACAGCCAACTGAGGGACTCATATGCAACTATTACAGAAGGTCAACGCTCACTGATGCTTCAGAAAGAAAAACTATGCATTAGGAGCCGGGAAGTGAAAACTTTTTAAATTTGAAGATCAGAGCAATTTTTGCCTATGTTTGATATTGATGTTTAGGCAAAATTAAGAAAGATGTACACATATTTATTCTGTTCAAATGTTTACACCACTGGCTCTTAATGCATGGTTTTACCTTCTGGAGCATCAGTGAACATTTGAACCTTCTGTAATAGTTGCATATCAGTCCCTCAGTTGTCCTTAGTGTGAATAGATTGATCTCAAAATCATAGTCATTGTTGGAAGGGGTTCAAGTACACAAAAATGCTGGAAACCCAAATAATTTGTGGGACCTGAAGGACTTTTCTGAAGAACAGTGGGCAGTTTAACTGGTCAGGACAAACAAGTGACTCATGTACAACTATCACTTAAAAAAAAAGAAACACAGATGTAACAATACAGTATTAAGAATCAAGTGTATGTAAACTTTTGAACGGGGTAATTTCAACTATTAATTCAACTATACAATAATTCAACTATTATTTTCTCTTGTGGACTATATGTAAACATCATTTATGTGAAATATATTATTCAGGTCAGTATTCATTTAAAAAAAATAACATGCATTTTGTATAATCCCTATTATTTTGATAAAATAATTAACATTTTGCAGATTCTGTAAGGTGTATGTAAACTTTTGACCTCAACTGGATCTAAAGATGATAAAGTTCTTCTAACTAATTCAAAAATGTTCAACTTTATCTTCCAGAGCTGAACATATTCTAGGACCACAAGACTATAAAATAATTGTATATACAGTACTGAAGTTTAACAGTAGGTCTGAAGGATTTTCATACATTTTAACAAAGCGTCATAAAACACTACAGCTCTTAGTCATTTCATTTTCCACTTTCAACATTATAGAAACAGAACCTGTGAGAAAATTATTTGACAAGGTTTTAATCTGCCTTGACTCTCACTAGATAGTGAAGAGTTGTTGCAAATATTGATTGAATACAGTTCTTCCTTTCAAGCTAAAATTAGCAATTTTATTGCCAGTTATGAGATTTGAACTTATCTAGACGTATAATCAGAAGATAATGTAAGTGTAAATAAGGGTGATTATTTGGGCAGGATTTGTATTTGTAATATTGAGCGCTGGGACTTGTACAGCCAGTCAGATAGGGAACTTATATTAAGGCGTTAAATCGTACCCCACACCGAGATGCAGTTTGGCTATAGGTGACAAAACAGCACATTTTATCGGCAAAAGCAGCTAGCACATTATGTGAAGTGACCTTCACACTACTGGTGAGCTATATCAGCTCAGCGATGAGTAATGGGGCTTGAGTGCATCCAATCACAACATTGCATTATTAATACAGAATCTCTCCACTGGCAAAATAGCCTTGGATTCACATCCTCCCACTAACCATGCCAGCACACACACACCCTGATACACAAGCTGTGCTTGCTCAGTTTCGATCTTTTTCACTTTTTGACATATGAATGCCTAATTTTGTTTAGTTTGTGGTGTAAAATGTCGCATTTGCAATTAAAGAAAAAACACTTAAGCAAAACTTGTTCAGGTCAAAGTGTGTAAATAATTTTTGGTCCTACATTTTTAAAGTGCCCCTATTATGCCTTTTCAAATATGATATTTCATGTAGTGTGTCATGTAGCTGTATGTGAACATAAACTATCTGCAAAGTTGTGACGCCGACAGTGCACTATAAATGAAGTTTTTGTCTAACAAAAAAAAGAGTCGGCTCACATTCGCCTAAACGAGTCGTCAGCAATTCGAATCTTTTTTCTGTAACGGCCACACGTCACGAGCTACACATTTGCGTAATGTCCGCCCACGTTCAATTTCGCAAACAACTTGCCCGCCCACAAACAGTAGGCCTACCATTTTCACGTGGATTAACGTTACATCATGTCAAGAAGACGCCCTGCGCTGTAAGAGTGAATTTGTTTTATATGCCCTTCCGAAAGATGAAACTACCAAGAATGAGTGGTTAACATTAATTTTTTCAACACCTCAGCAGTCCAATGCCAATCTTGTGTTGTGTTCGCGTCATTTTACTGATGACTGTTTTTCCAATCTTGGGGAGTAACGTTACAACGCGGGATTCACCAAACACTTGGTTTTAAAAAATGGATCAGTGCCCAGTTTATTTGGACCGGCTTGCTCCTCTGAACTTCTACCTGTAAGTATGATTAATAATTGATGATTGTATTTTCTAGCGATCGTTCAAAATACGTCTTTGTGTACGTTGGTGTGTAACAACCCCGCACATGTCTTGGTAAGCGGCTAACTTGCGTTTCTGTAGTTCTGTTGTTCAGCTGTGAGTGCAATGTAGTATAAAAATTGTGATTGATGCAGCTTGATTGTCTGTCTGCCTTATTAGTTTAAGTAATGATAATGATAAACGATGGCTTAACGCAGTGTTATGGGTTGTACGTTACAGTGTTGAAGTTCACAACGTAGAGGTGTGCCCGGTTCGCTTACAAAAGCAAATTGCAAGCACTTTCCACAGTTATAATATGACACCCACTGAGAAACGTCCTGCTCCAGTCGTGCTTGCAAAACAGTTTCTTGTCGATGTGCCACTTCAACCGTTTCATCGTCAGACTCCGGCTCGAATTGATAGGGTAAAATCGAGGCTATCTTTTCTATGCATTAACAGGTCTCCACAGCTGTCATTCAGTTATGCCAATGGGCGTTTCGTTTTGCGCTGAAGCGGTAGACCAATCCAAAAGGACTGCACCATCTGACCAATCACAGCGGTGAGGGCTCACTGAAAGGAGGGGTTTAGAGAGACTGATTCTTCGAACTGCTTCACACGAGTCGTTTACGAATCATTTAGAAACGGGGTAAAATTAAATCTAATTTTTGAGAAAACTGAAGTGTTTTTTGAACTTGCATACATGTAAACCTGTTTTAAGAGACTATTACAACAATATTAACTACCTTTAACATGGCATAATAGGGGCACTTTAACAATTTTACTGGTAAATTTGATAATTGTACTTACATAAATGAACTTTAGTGTCCTGCACCCACTAGTAAACAAATATCAAAAATATCAAAAATTATATCTGGTGTCTGAATAATTTTTTGTTTGATTGTATATACAAATATACACTACCTTTCAAAGATTTGGGCTCAGAACATTTTTAAGTGTTTTTAAAGGAATGCTATGCACACCATACATTTATTAGATAAAAATACAGTAAAAGCAGTATTATTGTCATCTTTCTATTTTAAAATATTGATTTCTGTGGTAATATTTAAAAATTTAATTTATTCCTGTGATGCAAAGCTAAACTTTCTGCTTTATTACTTTGGTCTTCAATGTCACACGATCCATCAGAAATGCTTATAATGTGCTGATGTGCATCTCAATGTTGAAAACAGATGAGCTGCTTAATATTTTTTGTGGAAATCATTATACATTTTGTGATGAAAGAAGGTTTAAAAGAATAGCAGTAATCTGAAGTCTTTTGTAACATTATAAATGTCTTTACTGTCACTTTTGATCAGTTTAATGCATCGTTGTTAAATGAAACTAGTAATTTTCTTTTTTGTCATATATAATCTTAGATTAAAAATCTGGAAATATGTACAATTCTGTGTACAAATTATCCAATATTGTTACATACAACGCATAACTGTAACATGCTAAAACTTTTTAAAACAAAATATTTATCTATTTATTTTATTTATTTTTTCGATTATGCATGGAGAAGCAGCTTGAAATGTTTTTCATAAAAATTACAGTCTACCATTTAAACTAGTTCACGCAAAAACCAATTGATTAAAAATGTACTGAACATTTCTAATGAGATCATTTTTTAAATTAAAATCTTTGTAAGGAAATAGTCCATGTACCATATTAAAGGAGAAGTTCACTTCCAGAACAAAAATTTACTGATAATTTACTCGCCCCCTTGTCATCAAAGATGTTCATGTCTTTCTTTCTTCAGTCATAAAGAAATTATGTTTTTTGAGGAAAACATTTCAGGATTTCTCTCCATATAGTGGACTTCTATGGTGCATGCGAGTTCTAAAATGCTGTTTAAATGCAGCTCAAAAGGTCTCTAAACGATCCCTGCTGAGGAAGAAGGGTCTTATCTAGCAAAACAATTGGTTAATTTCTAAAAAAAAAAATTGACAGTTTATATACTTTTAAACCTCAAATGCTCATCTTTTTTCAACTCTGTGTATTCTGGTTAGGGTAGGTCGAAAAGCTCCCATCTTATTTTCTTCTCCAACTTCAAAATCGTCCTACATCGCATTCTTTGCACATTCACTTTGTAAACACTGGGTCGGTACTTCTGCAGCGATGTAGGACAATTTTGAAGTTGGAGGAGAAAATTAAATGGGAGTTTTTTGACATACCCTAACTGTCTTGAACCAGAGTTGACGCAGAGCTAAACAAGACGAGCATTTGAGGTTTAAAATGATATAAATTGTCAATTTTTTTTAGAAATTACCTAATTGTTTTGCTAGATAAGACCCTTCTTCCTCGGCTGGGATCGTTCAGAGCCCTTTAAAGCTGCACTTAAACTGTATTTTGGATATTAAAACTTGGGGGCACCATATAAGTCCACTATATGGAGAGAAATCCTGAAACATAATTTCTTTATGACTGAAGAAAGAAAGACATGAACATCTCAGATGTAGGATTTTGTTCTGGAAGTGAACTTCTCCTTTAATAGGTACTGAGTGATTACCATATTTACGTACCATAGTACTTACATATTCCAGGGTATTTCATAGAATACCACGGCATATAAATATTTGGCATTACCAAAGAACCATGTCCTCAATTTTGTGTGCTTTTTGTGTAAGGAGAAGTTTTACAGAAGCTCAAGTTTTGAAGTCTCTATGAATGTAATCCTATCGGTATTCCAGGGAGCTGGGTGGGCAAGCGTTCTTGATCATGGCTTATATGCAGGGTGAGGGTGATCCATCAGATTCCCTGTGAGGCAGAACCAGCGTCCTGCATCCGAGATTTACTGCTGCTGAGGGCCTGTGGTTAGAACTAAACCGAAACGTGAAGAGAAATGGTTAGGAGGCTGAGCACAAGCAGCATTCTGGACTTCACATGATTTTTAGATAGTCTTCCACAATGTGTTGATTGTGTCATGTTATGTGAAAAGTAAGTTATTTTAATTATTATTAATTATTTTAATATAATGACTAATATAATATAATCACTTTACAATACGAATTTGTTTAATGAGTAGTTAAAAAAATTAAAATTAGCTGAAAATGTGCTCATCCTCAGGCCATCCAAAATGTTGATGATCTGTTTCTTCATCTGAACAGATTTGTAGAAATTCAGCATTATATCACTTGCTCCCAAGTGGATCCTTTGTAGTGAATGGGTGCCATCAGAACGAGTGCAAACAGCTGATAAAAACATCACAATAATTCACAAGTAATCCACAAAATTCCAGTCCATCAATTCCCTGCTGAAAAAAAAAAAACAGCTAAAACCCAGCCTAGGCTGGTTGGCTGGTCTTTGCTGGTTTAAGCTGGAAGTAGCTGGTTTTAGCTGGTCTCCCAGCCTGGCCAGGCTGGTTTTAGCTGGTGGTTTCCTGGAAATGTGGCCAAAACCCCTCTAAAACCAGCCTGCTGACCAGCTATGACCAGCTAAAACCAGGTCTGTTGACCAGCTAAAACCAGCCAACCAGCCTATGCTGGTTTTAGTTGGTTTTACATCTTGTGAAGTGAAAAGCTGCACATTTGTAATAAACTAATTTATTATTAATTCGTTTTTAACTGCGAACAGTTGCTTCTGGCTAAAATCTAAGTCCTCTATGCGTAATATTGCTTTCTCCAGTCAAAAAGTAATCTTGTCTGAAGCAAACCCTGGTGAAAAAAACAGCTAAAACCAGTCTAGGCTGGTTGGCTGGTTTTAGCTGGTCAACCAGCCTGGTTTTAGCTGGTCATAGCTGGTCAGCAGGCTGGTTTTAGAGGGGTTTTGGCCACTTTCCCAGCCTGGTCAGGCTGGGAAACCACCAGCTAAAACCACTCTGGTCAGGCTGGGAAAGTGTCCAAAACCCCTCTTAAACCAGCCTGCTGACCAGCTAAAACCAGGCTGGTTGACCAGCTAAAGCCAGCTACTTACAGCTTAAACCATCTAAGACCAGCCAACCAGCCTAGGCTGTTTTTAGCTGTTTTTTCAGCAGGGAAAATACAAGCGAAAACCATTCCAAACAAATATGTCAGTGGATTTAAATGTGAAGAATTGGACTATAATGAACTATTTTGGTCAGAAGTAATCTATATAAAAAAAATAGCACCCATTCACTGCAGAGGATCGATTCGTGAACAAATCTGTTTAGATGAAGAAACAAACTCATCTACATCTTGGATGGCCTGATTGTGAGTACATTTTGATTTTTGGGAGAACTATTCCTTTAATGCATTAACAAACGAGACCTTATTGTAAAGTGTTACCAATATAAAGCGCCTTAGTAGATAATAGTGGTGTATGGAGTCTTTGTCCTCTCTCCGCAGTAGATAATGTACGCAAAGTGAATGAAAAGCTCTAAATAATAATTGTAAGAAGCTGTAATGTTAAGATTAAAAAGCAGCCCGTTTTCAATCCCGGGGACTGTTTGAAGTCTTTAAATCCCGGTATTAACCTGTCTGGCTCAAATTCCAGATAATTGTATCAAGAAGAACACAAAAAGCTCAATCAATCTCCCATTGATTGGTAAAGCAGCGAATAAAAGGCTAATCAGATGGTAAGCCTCTGAAAGAAGCCTCTGTCACTTTTTTGTGCGCTGCCTTTGCATTTACTGGCAGAGCAGAGAGTGAGACTGACATGACAAACATTTAGGACGGCCTGTTGTGTAAGTGTCACTTTGCATCAAAGACGGAAGAAAATTAGCTACCCAAACTTCACAGACAGCTTTTTCGCACAAGCGGTTGGATTGTGGTGATTGTGTGTCCCCTGATGGTCACAGCCGGAACTGCACATAAGGTTCACCGAAAAATGAACATGTAAAAAATGTACTCACCCAGTGGTAAATGAGATTGATTCTTCATTTTCTGGAAAATTTAGCATTACATCACTTGCTCATCAATGTATCATCTGCAGTGAATGAGTACCATTAGAATGAGAGAAACAAATCCTTCATTTAGGCATTTTAACGTTAAAGTTTAAAATCTATGTGTCCTCTCTCATCAAAATCCACCATTATGTTTACTGATTTGGACAGGTTTTGCTTTTAAATGGTACTTCATGTGTGCCTATTTCTTCACTGATTCAGACAAGATGACTTTTTCACTGGAGAAAGCAATGCTATAGATATAGGGATTGTATTTTAGAAGCAATTGTTTAATGTTAAAAACATCTTGGATTTGTTTAGTATAAACAAGCAGGTTTTTGCTTTACAAAGTAGTAATTTTTGGAATGGAGACTATTGATATTGGATATTGAACACTTGTATACAAGGGTGTAGGTTTTATTTTGGCATTGGTGGGGACGTAACAGCAGACAACAGACGTTTAATTGTTTAATCAAAATTATTACTATGGACATTTGAGTAGTTCCTGGATGTTGAAGGGACATGTTATTGCATCCATAATAAATTCTACGTATTTGAAAATCATAACAAGCAATGTCAGACTTTATAAACGTTCTGTCCTTAAATATGAAGGTCAGTTAATAGATTGAGTTACTCCAAATTTAAAAAAAAAAAAAAAAAAAAGCTTATGAAAAGAAGTGAGTTGCTGTTTTTGTCAATCTGCTGAGGAAGATGTCATTCACTTGTTTGGCAATGTACCCACAGAAATTTGGTCAGATTTCTATAATGTTCCTAATCTCATTTTGTAACTGACTTTCTGTTTTGAATATGTTTTCTTTGGATTGTTTGACTAGTTGAAAAAGAATATAGGAAATATATATATAAAAACAAAACATCTGTTTTGTTTATTTAAAGATAACAAGTATATTAAAAACTATCCAAAAGTTCTGTTAGTCTTAAAGTTGTGAAAACTGCATCTCTATATTCATCCTATGTGCCCTCTCAAGGTGAAAAAAAAAACACTTTTACTACAATAAAACCTTGGTTCCTTAATATATATACTGCTTTAATGGTTTGATGTTTTGCACTGTTTGTTAAAAAAAAAATCAATACGTTCTCCGAAGTCCCAATCTGGATTAAAAGATTCATGAACTCACTCTGAAGTTCTGATCTGAATCAAATGATTCACAAACCCACATCTAAGTCCCAATCTGAATCAAATGATTTGCAATTTGCACTCCAAAATTCAGAACAAAATCAAATGATTCTTCGCAATCCGTGCTCCGAAGTCCTGATCTGAATCAAATGATTTGCGAACCTACACCTAAGTCCCGATTTGAATTAAATGATTCGCAATCTGTGCCCCGAAGTCCCAATCTGAATCAAATGATTCGTGAACCCGGATCAAAGTTTTGATCTGAATCAAATGATTCACAATCTACGCTTCGAATTTCTTAAATAAATCAAATGATTCACAATCCGCGCTTCAAAGTCCTGATCTGAATCAAATGATTTGCGAACCCGCACCTATGTCCCGATTTGAATTAAATGTTTTGCAATCTGTGCCCCCAAAGTACCGAACTAAATCAAATGATTTGTGATCCGCACTCCGAAGTCCCAATCTGAATCAAATTATTTGTGAACCCAGATTGAAGTCTGGATCTGAATCGAATGATTCACGAACCCGGACTGAGTCCCAAATCTGAATCAAATGTTTTGTGAACCCAGATTGAAGTCTGGATCTGAATCGAATGATTCGCGAACCCGGACTAAGTCCCAAATCTGAATCAAAAGATTTGTGAACCCAGATTGAAGTCTGGATCTGAATCGAATGATTCGCGAACCCGGACTGAGTCCCAAATCTGAATCAAAAGATTTGCAATCTGCGCTCTGCAGTCCCGATCTAAATAATGATTCACGAACCATTATTTCAGACCGGAACTTCGGAAAGTGGATTGAGAATAATTGAAGGCACTAAATTATTTGCAAACCCACTCCAAAGTTTTGATCTGAATCAAAAGATTTACAAACCCATTTCAACGTTTCAATCTAAATCAAACTATTCACACTCCACAGTCCCAGTCTGAATAATGATTCATGAACCATCAATTTAGACCGGAATTTCAAAACGTGGACATGCTCCGAAGTCCATATCTAAATCAAATTATTGGCGATTCGCGCTCCGAAGTCACGCTCTAAATCAAATGATTTGATACAGGCTGGTTGGTTTAACTGATTCGGAGTTTCGAAAAGCTTTGTTTCACCCAACATTCAACATTCATTATCGTTTACCTGAACCGTGCAGGTATGTTTTAAACACTTCTGCTACCTTATATAGACATATTCTTACTCCGCCCATTTATTAAGCCTAAATGTGTGTCTTTGGACATTTTTCTAGCTTATTTACTTTAGCTTCTCAGGTAATATCAGTGGTATGACCTATTTTAGATGCGGCCGAAAGTACAACAACAGCTACATACATAGTTTGATCAAAATTATTGCTAGGTACAATTTAGTAGTTGCTATATATTGCTAGGGACATGTCCTTAGCGTCTCTAAATACGCCCTTTCTCGTGGATTGTGGTGTTTTTAACAATCTTAATATAAAGAAACTGTTATCTTATAAAATAACCTAGCATGATATGTCACATTTAAATATCTATTTTTCCTCGAGTACATGTAGCAATTAAAGTCGTACAACCATTTTGACAGTCTATTAAGTTGATGTTAATTTTAATTACCAATAATATCAAGCTGTGCAGTTGACACTCTATATTCCCTACTACTTTTTTAAACACTGTCCTTAGGCACGATTGCCCCTGAAGTGTTCAAAATGGTCAAAATTCCTTTTATTTTCAACTTCAGTAATACCTGTTTTGATTATCATTGTTGTTTTCTCAGTATTTCTTGTTGTATAATTTCACAGGCAATCTATCTGTACTGTTGCAAATGATGTGGCAAAACAAAACTGCGCATAAGCAAATGTAAAACCATATTTGCTCTTCGTAATGCTTTGCAATAGAAGATTTGCATTTGCAAATAAAAAGCAGAATGTCACTGAAACTAGCCCCAGGCATCTTTCTCACAAATCACATGGGCGCATTGCACTTTACAAGCTTTGTTGATTACTTAGAAATCATTTATTGCAAAGTTAGATCATTGCTGAGGCCCTTGGGCAAGTCAAGCGTCACATTAATATGTGAGCAACAACATTACAGTATCTTGCTTATTGCTCACATTCATCTGCTTATTTGAGCAAAACTAGGCTATTTTCATAGCATACTTTGCATCCTAAGCTCTTTAGAAACTACGGGCATTGCAATGTTAGATACGCAAGAATGATTTCATGAGGCAGTTAGAATAATTTTAGTGTTAATGAGAGTTCATGACTAATTATTGAACATACAGAAGTTGGTCGTCTCTATTAAGCTGCATCTTATTTAGTATTTTTGTTACAGGCCTAAATGAAAGGAAAATACAAAGTGAATTCACTAGATGGCAGCAAATTTCCACAAAATGGCAAAGCAATGTCTGGCATATTTCATAATTTCAGTTTTAAAATAATCAAACAGTCCAAAAGAGTCCAAAGTGTTCCTGTGAATTGAAAATATTTATTTAGCCATTTATCACAATATGATTGTTTTAGTAAATTTAATTGATTAATCACTAACTTCAAAAAACATGTTGAATTATCAATGACATTTTGAAGCAGAAAGATTGAAATAGTATTTATTTATTGTATGTTCTTCAATAATATTATTAGTATTTACAATTAAGACATTATTTACAATTAATAATCAGTTAATATATTTGATCTTTTTTTCTTTTATAGCTATATGCTTTTTCAAAAACTAACAAGTTCTACAGTTAAAAGTTATATGTGTTTACTAAAAGCATGAATTGTTTTTGAGCCCAACATCTATAAATAATTTCCCATTTTGTGGTTTCTTATATTGGAATTACACATTACTTGTGTTTTAAAAACTCACATAATAAAAATAAATAAATGAATACATTTTGAAATGAAAAAAATGGAAATTTAAAATATTTATTTAATCATTTTTCACAATATGATTTATTTGTAAATCTGAATTATTTATCACTCAGAAACTTCAAGTACATGTTGAATTAAAAATGGCATTTTGAAGCAAAAAGATTGAAATAGTATTTATTTATTGTAAAATGTTCTTCAGTAATATTATTAGTATTTAGAATTAAGACATTATTTTCAATTAATAATCAGTTAATATATTTTATCCTTTTTTTCTTTTATAGCTATATGCTTTTTCAAAGACTAACAAGCTCTACAGTTAAAAGTAATATGTGTTTACTAAAAGCATGAATTATGTTTTTGGGCCAACATCTATAAATAATTTCCCATTTTGTGGTTTCTTATATTGGAATTATACATTACTTGTGTTTTAAAATAAAAAATACATATAATAATAAAAAAAATAATAATAATTTTTGAAAATATTTATTTAATCATTTATCACAATTGACTTAATTATCACTCAGAAACTTCAAGTAACATGTTGAATTAAAAATGGCATTTTAAAGCAGAAAGATTAAAATAGTATTTATTTATTGTAAAATGTTTTTCAGTAATATTATTAGTATTCACAATTAAGACATTATTTACAATCAGTTAATATATTTTATTATATATATATATATATATATATATATATATATATATATATATATATATTGTTTTGAAATAAAAAAACACATAATAAAAAAAAAATACATTTTGAAATAAAAAAACATATTACACTGAAAAACATTTGATGTAGAAACAGTTTTTACTCAGAAATTGAACATTTCTTAAACAATTGCAAAGAAACAGCAAGCAATACATTGAATTAAATGTGCAATTCAAAATAAAAATAGTGTTAAAATATGATTATTGCCGAACTCCAGCCAGAGAGCAAAGAGCTGCTGCAAGGGTTGCATAGATTGCTCGGGAATTAAAATGGATTTACAGTCCTGATTTGGGATTGTGGTAGAGCCGTCATTTACATGTCATCTGGTTAATCAGCTGACTCGAGAGTAATTTTGAGGCTTTCACAGAGGGCAGATGTGAGTTGGGACAGGAGGGGGAGTAAAACCATGTAATATACCTACTCAGGCTTTAATCCAAAGCTCATGTTTGAATTAAGCATCTTTCTCATGCCTCATTTGCAATCTACTGTATGTCACATTTGCACAACAGCTGCACGGGTTGCTATAAATAGAGAAATGTAGGTACAATACAGTCCTGGTTGTGTTTGCATTCATATGCGGGATGTTTGTTGTGGTTATTTGCCCTTGTGTTGCAGGGCTTTTGAATGGATTTTCCTGATAATATTTTATATGCAATAGCAATTTATTCCTGGCTTTGTTCTCATGAAGGCTTTGTTCATTGTGTTGATCATTTGAAAGCTGTGAAAGCTTTTCAGATGCCTGTGTTAAAATTCAGTGCTTGATTAGCTCAACTATTTAGAGAATCGTTAATTATTTGTCCATTATAAAAAGAGAAATTAATGTTACTTTTGAATCATTAATGGAGTCTGCTGCTAAGGAAATAATTATTATTGTGGCATAGTGATTTGCACAAATCCCTAACCTTGAATATTAACATTTAGTGCATAATTTGTTGTTTAACTTGACATGTCAAACTGTACCATTAATTTTCTAAGCAATCAGATTCATAATATTCACCTGAAGGATCTCTCTCTCTCTCTCTCTCTCTCTCTCTCTCTCTCTCTCTCTCTCTCTTCTCTATATATATACTGTATATGTGTGTGTGTGTGTGTGTGTGTGTGTAATTATATGTCTATATACACTTTTTAAAAGACGTTTCTTATGCTCATTGACGATGCATTTATTTGATTAAAAATACAGAATAAACTGTAATATTGTGAAATATTATTTCAATTTAAAATAACAGTTTTCTATGTGAATATATTTTAAAATATAATTTATTCTTGTAATACAATGCTGATTTTTTAACATCATTAGTCCAGTCTTCAGTGTCACATGATCCTTCAGACATCATTCTAATATGCTGATTTATTTTCGGTGTTGAAAACAGTTGTGCTGCTTAATATTTTGTTGGAATCTGTGATTTTCTTTTTTTTTTTTTTTTTCAGGATTCTGTAACAAAGAAAAAGTTAAAAAGAACAGCGTTTATTTAAAATAGAAATCTTTTAATCTTTTAACAATATGAACTACCATCTAAAAGTTTGAGGTCATTACATTTTTATTCTTTCTTTTTTTTTTTTGGAAAGAAATTAATACTTTTATTCAGCAAGTTTGTGTTAAATTAAAAAAATGATAGCAAAGACTTATATTGTTAGAAAAGATTTATATTTTGAATATTGTATTTGTATTTGTTTGTGTGTTTTTTGGTAATACCTTACAGTAATGTTCCATTTATTAATATTTGTTAGTTAATGACACATATTTCTAAAGCATTGATTAATTTCAGTTCAATTCTATTAATAAATTGTAAAAATCAAATAAAATTGAATTTTAATTAATATTATTTCATATTATTAAATTTTATATTGTATAAATATTATATTATAATACAACTGAAATAACTAAGTGTTTTCACAAATTTCATATATAAATTAATCGTGATTAATCACACTTAAAAATCAAAAGTTTGTTTACATACGATGTATATATTAAGGAAAAATATGTTAGATTTATATATATATATATATATATATATATATATATATATATATATATATATATATATATATATATATATATATAATATATAATTTCAGCATTATTTTAGGTATTGAAAACCATTTTTAGTTTTTAGTTAACAACAACAACAATACTGAGTCTTTGAAGGAAAATATTCAAGCCATGGGAAGTATTTCTGGTAAGCTTTTTGACTCTGTCCTGTAAAAAGTCACTTAGCAACCGTCCAGAACACCCTAACAACCGCCTAGGAAAACACTTGAACCACTCAGCACCTAATGCACTTAAACAAGTTTCTTATTTTCCAGCCATACAAAGTAATAATGCCCTTAACATAATCCACAGCTTGCTAAATGTATCCTGTGCCTCTGATAAAACATTCCTCAAACCACATTAATCACTTCCTAGTCCCAGAATCTCAATTATGATCGGATGGTGCCTCAGACTCTCCATTAACCTCTCTGTTATTACTCTGCACCTTACAGCCAAGAGCCCTGCTAAAGGCCATACGGTTCATCCTGCAAAGCACCCTGGGTAGAACAAAACCCAACAAATTGTTTCCTCCTGTAATGTTTGGAGTTTTCTGCTGTAATAAGGATTTCCTGTAATCATTTTGTTACTTCCTTTTAGAGACAGTGTTCATGGCCTTCTTGAGGGCTGTTCAGTCTGAAAAAGGTGGCATTTTAACTGCTGGGCTTAGCATAGTGCAGTTTACAAGGATCTTACACAGCACTTTATCACTGACACTGTTTACACCTGGTATAAACATGAGTTTGGGTTATCTGGCCTTGGGTGATGAATTGTACAGTGCTAAATAGAAAAAAAGAGGAGCAAAATGTTATATGGTTATATATTGAAGGTAGTCAAAAAGTTGTGTAAATGCTAATCTATGCTATTACATAGGACAACAGCAAATCATACTGGCTTCTTACTGACTTGAGTAGTATATGTGACCAATGACCATGGACCACAACACCAGACATAAGAGTAAATTTTTTGAAATTGAGATTTATACATCACCTGAGATTAATAAATAGGCTTTCCATTTATGTATGGTTGGTTGGGATAGGACAATATTTGGCCGATATACAACTATTTGAAAATCTAGAATCTGAGGGTGCAAATAAGATACAATGCATATTACTAATCAAAAATTAAGTTTTGATATATTTACAGTAGGAAATTTACAAAATATATTCATGGAACATGATCTTTACTTAATATCCTGGAAAATTGAACATTTTGACCCATACAATGTTGCTATTGCTACAAATACCTGTGCTACTTAAGACTGGTTTTGTGGTCCAGGGTCACATATGATCTATGAATCAATGTGCACAGTCATGAAATCAAAGATCCTGCATTTCAGACCTGATAACAAATGATAAGAGATGCATGTTAATACTGAGTTTTGTATTCATTATTTCAGCCCTCTTCTCTTTTAAGCTACAACTGGTGATTACTCATGTAAATTTCCTACGGTGGTCCAGGATGAGCATGTGTCCAAAGCAGCAGAACACTTCTGTATACAGTCCCCAAGTGCACCACCTGAGGGCCAACGACTGATTTTTGATTTTTTTTTTTGTCTTTTTGTCTAGTCTTTCCAGGTCATGCTCAGCCAGTCATAGCCTTAAACCTTCAGAGGAACACACTTTAATGTTCCCGGTGTTCCTAGACAGAAAAAGCCTATTTATGTTTTATTATTCAAGCCATTCATTGTTTTCACAATGTGAACTCCTCTGTAAATAAGAAATGTTCAATAACGCAAATGGACATTTTAGAAAATTCACCGTTTTACTCAAAATATTATATAGCTAATATATTTAAACAAGGCACAATATTGTATATATAAATGTAACTAATTAAACGACTAACCCAAAAGTAACTAAAGTGCCTCCAATCAGCTGTAAAAACAGCAAAATTGGAGAAAGAAACGTCTGCCAGAGGGAGGTCATGTCTCTTTGAGGACAGGACTAATTGAATGGACTAATGTCAGAGCCCAATGTGAGATCTCAGCAGAGGCCGAAATGAATAGTGTAATTTCTCCTGTGCCTCAGGGAGAGCTGCTCAATAAGGGTCATTTTCCACCATTCAGCTGATGTAGGTTAAAATCATTGTTATTCCTGAGATGCCCAGCTTTTTGGATAATTTTACCACTTTTAACAAGCCAGAGGAACATCTAGTGGAATAATTCAAAGAAATGGACTCTCATTCAATAATGTTCGGGGTTTTTAAGTGATGTCAGTGATTGTTTCAGGCTCATTTCTGTTATATATGTAGTGTGAAAAATGAATATGACTGTAATATATGTAGGCATTTCTGTAAAAGGGTGTGACTTTCTCCAAAATGTTCGGGTCAAAATCATTTTTTATTTTTGCCATTTGTGCAATATTATAAAAAATAAGATTATAAATATTATTATTATTTATACTATGCATGTTTATTTATATTTGCCATTGTGTAAATAATTAAAAATATATACACTACCAGTCAAAAGATTTTTTTTGTTTAAGTCTCTTTTGCTCACCAAGCCTGAATTTATTTGATCCAAAGTACAGCAAAAACATAATTTTTTAAAATCTTTTTACTATTTAAAATAACCGTTTTTATTTTAATATATTTTAAAATGTAATTTACTCCTTTGATTTCAAAGCTGAATTTTTAGCATAATTACTCCAGTCAGATGATCCTTCAGAAATCATTCTAATATTCTGATTTGCTGTTCAAAAACATTTATTTTTATTATTATTATGTTGAAAACAACTGAGTAGAATTTATTCAGGTTTCTTTGATGGATAAAAAATTAGAAGAACAGCATTTATCTGAAACAGAACTCTTTTGTAACATTATAAATGTCTTTATCATCACTTTTGATCAATTTAAAGCTAAATAAAAGTATTAATTTCTTATTATTAAAGTATTAATTGGGTAGTGTTTAGTGTTACAAAAGCTTTTTATTTCAGATAAATGCTGCTCTTGGATCTTTCTATTCATCAAAGAATCCTGAAAAAATGTACTCAACTGTTTTAAATATTGATAATAATAATAATAATAATAATAAAATAAAATGTTTCTTGAACAGCAAATGAACTGAAGTGACACTGACGACTGGAGTAATGATGCTGAAAATGTAGCTTTGATCACAGAAATAAATTACATTTGGCAATATATTCAAATAGAAACCAGTTATTTTAAATAGTAAAACTATTTCACAATTTTACTGTTTTTGCTGTACTTTGGATCAAATAAATGCAGGCTTGATAAGCAGAAGAGACTTTAAAAAAAATCTTACTGTTCAAAAACTTTTGACTGGTATAGTTATTATTTACTTTTTAAATCAATAAGATATATCAATGAGATAACAGCATAACAAACAGACTACTGTTCATATATTATGCTTAATATTACGTGTTCTTTCTAACATATTAATACATATTTTATAGGAGCATGTGCATGTAATGTACAATAATAGCATCTCTTTAGTATTCCATTCAGAATTGGTCAACATAAACATATTTCTCTAACAGTACAAACATCCCTTTGAACTTTGAACGTTCTGGCAAAACACTTTCTTTAAAAATAAAGTTTGCATTTTTCAAAATCCCTTCTTATTTTGTAGTTCTCAGATGCTGACTTAATGCTTTGTGTCTCTGGAGACTCATCAGAGTTGCATTGGGATGCAGAGCAAAGCTCCAACGCTTGCCTTTAAGCAGAAGAGAGCCTGTCACCCCATCACCCCACTGTTTGATGCCGTGCCAAGAGGAATCACGTGGACAGAACGCCAAGCACGGATAAAACATGAATATGTATGACTTAATCCAACCACTACATGTCTGTGCATCTACTGTATGTGAAGCGATTTCAAGTTCTTTACCCTTGTAGTTGGTTACTTTTTGCATATTTTATTATCAAATTTGCATATATTTGCATATTATTCTGTAAATAATGGTAAATCAGCAGTTATCTGTCTGATACATCCAAATTCGACATGAATTTGCAGAATGGCCAGATTCCAGCTGAAATCGGACTTCATATTGAATTTCTTTCTCCACGTTTGGCCTCATTAAGGTACGCTAAACCTCACAGAGATTGCATTACTCAAGTATAAAGAGAAACACTGTGGCCCGCTGTGCATGGATAGCACTGACATCACACATGATGTGTACTTTAAATCAGAATTATAAAATACACAGCTTAAGCCTCTCATGAGACTAACCTCTCTCTCTTCCCCTGCTGTTTCACTTTTATAAATCCTAAAGCTCAACAAAACATATCATGTGATTCTGAAAGTATTCAAATGGCACTTTATAATGAACACTAATACTTCCTACTCCAAATAAACATTATGCGTGTTCAGTGGTGCAGAAATGGAATCCATACAGTATGTTGAAAGCAATGGAAAAATAATCATTGCAAGTCACCAGGGGGTGTTTTTCAAGCAAGCAGAAATTTAGCAAGCAAAATCAACTTAACCCTGTAAAGCCTGACACATGAAATGATAGTCAGAAAATCGATCAAAATCAAACCAATTGTCAATCATTAGTCAATCAATACTCAAACATTTATTTGTTGAACCTTTACAGTGTGTCTAGACTGGCCTCACAGTGTTGCAACAGCTAAATTGTTTGCTAAATGTACCTCTAATCATATTTTAAGATGTATTCTCGTAAGCATTATAGAGAGTTTTCACAACGCGTCATCAATTGGCCATATTGTTCTAAACGTAAACAATGCCATTGAATCAAACAAAACTCACATATTTTGCTGATTATTGCTGCTGAAAGTGGTCAATTATTGTCATGTTTTGAGCTGTACTAATCGGTCGGACTGGGAAAAACATTTGAAGTACTATAGACTGCCAAAAGTTATGACAAATCAAAGAGAAGAGTGCAAAAAACTGCCTGAGGAACAAAAGTGTTTGTGGTTGGCTGAACTTAACCAGGATTTCCAGAGCAAGAATCTTGACAACATTCATGTTTGTTCTTATCATTTCCGGTCAGGTAGGTGAAATACTAGTCTTATTTCTTAATTAACACTGTTCATGTGTATCTTTACCACCTATTAGCTTTATTTTGTCAAAATATTGCACCCTTTCCTGCTTACTAAGTTCTTCTCTATATGATTTGGCAGCCTCCACACGTTTTTTGTCCATGGTTTAGACAGCATAAATTAGCAGAACAACATATTAAGTAGTACATTAACCATACAATCGATGGTGTTACATCCGAGTATCTCCAATATGGCTGTGTGTAACTGACCAAACCGTGACTGAGAGCAAACCCTCTATTGATACAGTAGTTTGTGTTTCTGGTGTAGATCCAAACTTTGTTGTTGTAATATTGCAATCTTGTTGTTGCAATCTTTGTTGTAATATTGTACTGTATATTGAGCAGCAGATGTTGTTTAATCCATTTAAATCCAAACCTTATTCTTAAACGTGGAAGTAAGCATATGGGCGAGCGAGACTTTAGTTCATTAGCCGCTTTATAGAAATAATGAAAAGAATAACATATATACTTGCAGTAAATGGTAAAATTATTTGCACTACAAACCAGTGTGTTCATAATTAAGATACATTGAAATAATATAGTAAGACACACCAATTTGCAATATCAAATAGCAAAACCAGCTGTTATTTACAGCTAAAAATACCTTGACTCCGATGAGACTGAAGCGAGACTTAAAAATGTACAAATGGCCTCGCCCACTCTTGCGAGAAAAAATAAGGTGGATACAAGATGCTTACCTGAGGAAAACTGCATCGTTAGTTGGCACCACCTAGCATGCAGGCGTGAATTAGCAGAAAGCAATCAATTTGCGATTCCCCTCGCTTTTTAAAGTCTGTCTACACTGCAACAAAGCAGCCGTTACAAATCAATTGTATTTGTACTATAGACCTTTTTCCTGAGTAAACGATGAGCGCCGCCATTACGAATTCTAACGTCAGATTGAATGCTTTTCTCTTCCGGTTTCCATAGGAACCCATTCAAATAGCGTCCATCTGTTTTTAATGTAGCTAACGTCCGCTGCTTCGTGTCATCTACACACTCATTAAAGTGAGTCACTGAGAAATGACGGTCATTGCGACATTGCCAAGTGATGGCGCTATGGAGCCATGTGCTTTTTAAAAACATTTTAATAGGTTTAACATTAGTTTATTAGCTCGGAATATACCTTTGACTAGAAACAATGCAGACCGGAAATGCAAAGCATTCTTTCAGTTAACAGTCGGACTTACTTCCGTGTTCAGGAAAAACGTCTATAGTACGCCATAAATGAAACGAAGCGTCAGTTTACTGCCGGGAATTTGTTGTGTCGCATCGCGCTGCGCCATACCATCCAGTATAGACCATAGATGTATATAGGTATTGTCAACAACGGGTTCTGTTGTCTTTTGCCGTCTCGTGTCACGCCGGTCACGTCCGGCGTAGATAGTGTTTGACAAAATATTTCAAAAACATATAAATAAGAAAAAGTTTGAATATGTGTTTATTGTTGCGTATCATATTTGATACCTCATCACGTTTCATGGCTCATAAAATATGATATAGTGAGAATATGGAGCTCAAACTTCTCGGTTTTATTCAGTGGGCCAAACTGAGCAAAAATATGTAATTTGGTGCATGGCCAAAAGGTAGCTATAGTTGAAATTGTGATACACTAAATTATCTTTATACTTGCATAAAATGCAAACATCATTTGTATCTCTATATTTCCCACTAAAATGTCTTGTAAGATATTTAATTATGCTTAGTTTTATGATCGAATCTGATCAAAACATATAATGCAATACAATGATGATTGAGAGATGAACAAATAAAGCCTGATGGACCACACTTGATACTCAGATTTTAACATGATTTTTTTTTTTATTTCTAAAAGAAAAAAATATGTTTTTATGAATTAGATGACTGAAGGCATATAATAGATTGTGCACAACAGTATTCTCAGCAAGTAATGATCATATGTGACCCTGGACCACAAAACCAGTCAAAAGGGGCAATTTTTTGACATTGAGATGTATACATAATCTGAAAGCTGAATAAATAAGCTTTTCCATTTATGTGTGGTTTGTTAGGATATGACAATATTTGGCTGAGATACATCTAATGATGATAAATCTGATCAAAACATATAATGCAATGCATTAAATGAAGATGAGGATTGAGAGATGAACAAATAAAGCCCTATGGATCACACTTGATACTCAGACTTTAACATGATTTTTCTAAAAGAAAAAAGTTGTTTTTACTATCAGATAGATGACTGACATGGACACATCTGAAAGCTGAATAAATTAGCTTTTTCATTAATGTATGGTTTGTTAGGATGGGACAATATTTGGCTGAGATACAACTATTTGAAATCTGGAATCTGAGGGTGCAAAAAAAATCTAAATATTGAGAAAATCACCTTTAAAGTTGTCCATATAACGATCTTAGCAATGCATATCACTAATCAAAAATTAAGTTTTGATATATTTACAGTATGAAATTTACTAAATATTTTCATGGAACTTGATCTTTATATACAGGCTATCCTAATGATTTTTGGCACTGATGAAAAAATCATTTTGACCCTACAATTATTGTTGGCTATTGCTACAAATCTACCCGTGCTATGACTGGTTTTGTGGTCCAGGGTCACATATTGATAATTAAAAGGCCTTTTAGAGAATATTTGCATATCAAATATGATAGGCTTTACAGTATATGGTTAAAGTAAACTTCTTAAAGAAACAGTACAGCCCCATCAAAAGTTGGGTTTCATTACTTTTAGTCCTGCAAGAGCACTGCTAATCTTGGTTTAGTGAATTTAATCAGATGTTCGTAAAATTTTAAACAACATTTCCATTATTAATACATTTCAGTCCTTCACTAAACCTTGATGAGCATTGGGCTGAGCCTGTGCCTGCATCTCTTACAAGCAGAAATCCACTTCACAGACCACCTGTGTGAGAAATGCATGCCACACTGAGTGGTAACTGAAGGGCAACCTGCCCTGACAGGACTCCAGGAATCCTGCTTATCTGCTACTTGTATGTATAATTTTCTTCGGGTGCAGCTTTGCAGATGACAGGGAAATCGCCACTCTGCATGAACACGGGAGTGTGGAGAGCTTGATGAGCCTCGTGGAGCTCGGCATGAGAACATGAGTAGCACAGCAGCAGTTGGAGAAGATGAGGGTACATGAGGTTCCAGAAACTTTTCAGCCTTTCTAACTATGAAAAATGGGGCATTAATCAGAAACACATATACTGTACAGCTTAAAGGTGTTGCATAAATAATGTAAATCTACATTTTTTGTTCAAAAACACTAGACTTCAGGCAATCAAAATGATAATACAGTTCCTTTGAGGGTTCAGAAGGTCACAGTGATGTCTTTTCCAGAAACCTGTGAAGAAAAACGGCAGTATAGGCTACCCTTACTTATCTCTTTCCGCTTGCATTTTTTTGCATGGCCAGGCTAAGAGCTTTAGGAAGCCATTGCCTAGCAACTCAGCTCAGCTGAATGCAATGTCCTCTTTACCAAGGACTGTGCTTTAAAAACTTATTTGAATTAAAATAGACATTTTAAAAGGAAAAATCATGGCATTATATGTGAACAGACCAGTGTTTAGTCACATCGATACAACATAAAATAAACAGACTACTATATATGTGACCCTGGACCACAAAACAAGTCTTAAGTAGCATGGGTATATTTGTAAGGTAGCAATAGCCAAAAATACATTGTATGGGTCAAAATGTTTCATGTTCTACTGTATATCAAAATGTAATTTTTTTATTTGTAATATGCATTAAGTACTTCATTTGGACAACTTTAAAGGTGTTTTTTTCAATATGTAGATTTTTTTTGCACCCTTGCATTCCAGATTTTTCCAGAATAGTTGTATCTCGGCCAAATATTGTCCTATCCTAACAAACCATACATCAATGGAAAGCTTATTTATTCATGTGATGTTTAAATCATGTGATGTATAAATCTCAATTTCCAAAAATTGACTGGTTTTGTGGTCCAGGGTCACATATTATATTAAAGCCTCTGCTAAGAGCCAGGGTTATTATATAGTTAACTTGAAGTAAAACCATTAGAAAAATTAACAAAAAAAAAAAAATGAAATAAAATGTAATATATATAAAATGTTATAACCTTAAATACAATAAACATTAACTAATATAATATAAATATAAAATAAAAAAAAACTAAACATAGTTTATTTCAGGTAGTTAAACATTTTAAGTTTTTTTTACATTTATTTTTGTTTTAGTTTTACACAATAATTTAGTTTAGTTTTATAAAGACACACACACACACACACACACACACACACACACAGTCACACAAATTAAACTGAATTAAAAATTCATAAATGTAAAATAAAAAATAAATTAAAAAAACTAAGACAAAATTACTAAAACTTAAAAAAAAAATTAACACAAAAAAATATATAAAAAAATAAAAACTAATTAAAAATATCAATAAAAATGATAGCCTCCAAATGATAAAAATACATATAGTGCAACAATATCACATTTGAAACAATAACTAAGCTGAAATATAGCACCAGTTGCATTTTATGTGAAGCATGAGCGAGTCTTTGTGTTAATGTTAATATGATAAATGTGACCATGGACTACAAAACCAGTCATAAGGGTAAATTTTTAGAAAATGTGATGTATAAATCATATGAAAGCTGAATGAATAAGATTTTCATTGATTTGTTAGGACAGGACAATATTTGGTCGAGATACAACTATTTGAAAATATGGAATCTGAGGGTGCAAAAAGAAATCAAAATACTGAGAAAATCACCTTTGAAATAGTCCAAATGAAGTTTTCAGCAATGCATATCACTAATCAAAAATTACAGTAGGAAATTTACAAAACATCTTCATGGAACATGATCTTTACTTAATATCCTAATGATTTTTTGGCATAAAAGAAAAATCGATCATTTTGATCCATACAGTGTATTTTTGGCTATTGCTACAAATAAACCAGTGCTACTTAAGACTGATTTTGTGGTCCAGGGTCACAAATGTTAATATATTAATATATTTTAATATATTAAATATAAATAATATTATATGTTAATATAGTAATACAATAATATATTAGCATTTCATTGCACTGTAATTACATAAATTCAACATACTTTTCTCTTTTGAAAGGTATGGATATTCATATGTTTGTTACACCAGGCCAGCAGAGGGAGCCTTGCCCCTCACTGACTGTTGCTGCTCCCTCTGCTGCTTCGCTGGTTACTTCCTGTTTGTCAGTCATTTAAGCAAGCCCATGCCATACACACCGCAAAGTATTGTTTTATGTTCATATAAACTGACTGAGCATGGCTGGTCTTATTGTGAACAATTCATTTTTGAATGGTTTTCCAAAAAAAGTTAAAAATGTAAAAAAAAAAAAAAAGTGTAGGCCAGTGACTTATGTGAGCCCCTTTAATAATGATTTATTCATATTTGCATCCAACATACTGCAGTCAAATAATCTCTGTGTTTCATGAACTGTAACATGTTTTTCTATGTGTACTAAATTGCAGTGCATTCTTTCTTTTGTATTTCTCATTTTCGTTTAGATTATGCATTTCTCAGTGTGGTTCCAAACGCATTGTAAAAGAGGAGCTAAAGTGTGGCAAGGCAATGTTTCTGCCAGGGATGTGCAGTCGGTCAGCTTTAATTGAGCCCTGGAGGAAGTTGGACAATTTGCATAGATTAAGTGTTAAAAAAAAGTATCAAATTAAGTTTTCTTTTGTTTTTTAAACCTCTTATATCTAGAGAGATTTTGCATATGATAGTTGCCTATCTCCCAATGCAGCACATTTGTTTGTATCTCTGAGGTGGGTTAATTTTGCATTCTAAATAATAATCTTGGCTCCTGTGAGACCAGCTAACTCCAATATGTGCATAATCAACACCAACAACACAACCAAAACAACAGGGTAACGCAGGGGTATTATGTGTCTTGAAACGCAGCCCGATCCATGGGCCGTGCCATGCAAGGCTAGTTAGAGAATAACAATAGCAGGCCGTTTGTCACTTGTCTTTTGTGACAGTACCTGCTCTCCCAGGTGATTCATTCCTCGGACCATATTTTTCAGCCGTAACCAGAGGCGAAAGTGGCAGAGAATGATGAAATAGGTTGTGTGGCCTTCACATTTCGACAAACGTTGCAGTTCCTGTGCAATATTGGTTGTATTGTGTATATGAAAAATGTCTTAAAGGAATAGTTTGTCCAAATTTGCTGAAAATTTACTCACTTTCAAGCCAGTTTGTTCCTTCATTGGAAATGATTTGAAGAAAACAGCTGATGAAATATCCTTATAGAAAAAAAAAAATCAGATTATTTTGCACTATAGTGTGCTCATACACAGTTATAGTAAAGGCCTATGTATTTTAATTTTCAAAGCTCATGAATTTAAGACACTTCAAGGCTGCAGACAGATTTTTAAAATATTCAGCACAGTATACTAGGAGAGATTTTTAATAGGTGTTGTCCACATTGAATTCTAAAGAAATACATGAGCAGATTGTAAACATGACACATGTGCTAAGCTGTGAATCACAGCTAGCGTAGTGATGAAAATAGCTAAGAGCTCTTTGTATTTAATTTCTGTGGCGAGTCTGTTTTTTGTATATTATTATGATTAACAACCTCTTTTATTTATTTATTTATTTTTTAACTGTTTTTAGTTGTGTAATACTTATGCGTGTTGAGTATTTTGAATAGAATTTCATGTGTTGCATAATTTTTCACTGTTTACATTTTGCTGAATTCATTCAGTAGAGGTCAACGGTTTACATACACTTTGCAGAATCTGCAAAATGTTAATTATTTTACCAAAATAAAAGGGATCATACAAAATGCATGTTATTTTTTATTTAGTACTGATAGTTCACATAAAAGACATTTAATAGTAATTTAATAATAGCTGAATTTATAAAAAAAAAAAACCTTGTTCAAAAGTTTACATACACTTTATCATGAATTATCCACAGCTGTTTTTTTTTTGTTGTTGTTAGTTTAGTGATAGTTGTTAATGAGTCCCTTGTTTGTCCTGAACAGTTAAACTGCCCGCTGTTCTTCAGAAAAAATCCTTTCAGCATTTTTGTGTATTTGAACCCTTTCCAACAATGACTGTAAGATTTTGAGATCTATGTTTTCACACTGAGGACACCTGAGGGACTTATATGCAACTATCACAGAAGGGTCAAATGCTCACTGATGCTTCAAAAGGAAACACAATGCATTAAGAGCTGGGGGTGAAAACTTTTTGAATTTGAAGATCAGGGAAAATTAAACTTATTTTGTCTTCTGGGAAACATCTAAGT
Organism: Garra rufa; assembly: GCF_049309525.1. NCBI lineage: Eukaryota > Metazoa > Chordata > Actinopteri > Cypriniformes > Cyprinidae > Garra > Garra rufa. The sequence goes on from NC_133373.1 coordinate 35,961,738, forward strand.
ATCTTCTGTAGCTTCTGAAGGGCGGTACAAAATAAAAAAAGATATGATATTCAGGCAAAATAAGTAATATGTACACATTTTCTTTCTATTTAAAAGTTTTCACTCCCTGGCTCTTAATGCAATCATTTTTTCTTCTGAAGCATCAGTGAGTGTTTGAACCTTCTGTAATAGTTGTATTTAAGTCCCTCAGTTGTCCTCAGCGTGAAAAGATGGATCTCAAAATCATACAGTCATTGTTTTGTTGGACAGGGTTAAAATGAATATAAAATCTGAAGAACAGCGGGCAGTTTAACTTTTCAGGACAAACCAGAGATTCATGAACAACTATCACTAAACAAAAAAACAGCTGTGGATCATTCAGGTAACAACACATTATTAACAAAGCGTATGTAAACATTTGAACATGTTAATTTTGTGTAAATTCAGCTATTATTTTCTCTTGCAAACTATATGTAAGCATCTTTTATGTGAAATATCTTATTCAGGTCAGTGCTAAATAAAAAATGAGGTGCATTTTGTATGATCCCTTTTATTTTGGTAAAATAAGTAACATTTTGCAGATTCTGCTAAGTGTTTTTAAACTTTTGACCTCAACTATATTCCATTTGCAATTGGGGCATGTTGTCACAAAAGGTCAATGTGTGCAGAAAACTGTATTTTGTACTTATTTGTTTGTTTATTTATTCTGTAGCATATATTGTGTCTGTAAATAAAATGACTTTGAGAAATATAGGATTTAAAACTACTATCCTATGTGTTGTTTTGCATTTAATAACACAAAAACGAACAATCGTTAGCCTAAATATATCACAATTTCTTGATTGTTTGTTTAATTCATCCTCAGTAGCCTACACCAACCGTTTAGCTACAAATGCTTAAAATAAATATTTTCGAACACACAATTAGTAACAAAAATAGAATAACATTTTATTTTTAGCTCCTGTACACCTACTGGGACATTTCCAAAAATCACCGAGTTTCGTTTCGCATTACATCACATCCCAAAGAAAAGAGAAGAATGGAGGAGAGACAGGAGGCGGAGATGAAAGGAACCGTGACCAACGGAACTGACGTCACTGGCATAATGTAAACTGTTGAGATGATCCATGGTAACAGACTCAGTGCAGCAGCACCGCTCGCACAGACACAAGCACGGGATCCGTCAGAAATGCCTCGAACCTGGATTGCACCTGCACCGGCTCTTGCTTCCTACAGACTGGCGGCGCTCGGACGCGTTACAGACGCGCCGTTGGCCTTTTAAACGCGACGCACCTGCCGGGAATCCAAAACAGTTGATGTATTCCTGTTACAAATCTACTGTCAGTTCAGAAGAAGCAAGGAAACCAGCGAAATGTGTGGTTGAACTGCTTCTCATCTCAGCGCTTTCGCTCATTTCTAACAGACCTCATACAATACGAGCAGATGATTTTAATCCGGATGAAATAATGACTCTTGTGGATTAACGCCTTTATTGTCACTCCGGTTTTTGCTTTGTCGGGATCGAGGGATCATCTGCCTTTGCCATTTGCCATTACAGTCTGTATATTACAGCCATAGTAAATATAATATCGTGAAGATGGCGACTGGAGCGGGCTGGCAGCATTACTACAACCCCGCTGGCAGCGCTTCGACGGGGAAATATAACAGCACCTCCACTTCAACATCCACCAGCACGTCCTTCCCGTCCGGTTTAACCCTCGAATACACGCAGGACCTCCATCTGAAGATGAGCAAGAAGATAGCACAGCTGACAAAGGTAATTTTCTGCGCGTTTTGGGGATGCGTAATGCCATGTGTGCTGGTTGAGCGATGCGCATTGGAGGTGCCGGAGACCCCCATCCAAATCACAACAGGCTGGCCTTCAATCCGGATTAACCGTAGAATGCATAATGGGGTCAAAATTACCAGATTGGCTGGAAAAAAATATTAATAAAAACAAAATATTTATCTATTTTATTTTACAAAAAAAAAAATTCAATGGGAGTCTCACCAAAATCGTCATATTACTTGGTAATCAAAATTAATAAAAAAAACTATATAGCCTTAAATAAATAAATACATTTATATACATTTACAAAACAGCAAATTAAGATTAATAATAAAACTATTAATAATAATAAAACTAAAATGTTTTCTTTTGTTGTTGTTGTTGTTGTTGTTGTTGTTGTTGTTGGTTATAGGTTCAGAAATTCATATCAATAAACCATCATATTACTGTAAATTCCTTTAAACACACTGTTTAGTCAAAAAAAGTTGTCAACTATCAAATCAATATATTATGTTTGAAAAGATTTTATGTGACTATTAGTGAACAAAAAATGTTTATACTGGCTTAAAACTATTTTAATTGCATGATAGGCTTCTTGAATAGTTTGGACACATCTGACTGTTTATTATCCAAAAGCGTGCTTTAAAAAATGCTGACAAATATATATAGTTTCTATGGGCTGGACCGTGCAAGAAAAGCAGCCAACAAGTGTGCGGGTAGCTTGTGAACTCCTTAGATACTGTTTAGAAAGCATCCCTCTTTGTGTCTAATGAGCTTGAGGTAAGCCTGACGTGTGCAGAGTGACTTGAAAAGATATTTTGATGATTTAATCATAGCAATTTTGTAGGTTGATGACTTTGTGGAATGGAAAATGGAAGCAGTAAAAATGAATGAGTGGGTGTGTCCAAAATTCCGACTAGTGTTTGTCTAGTTCCCTCACATAAGAAGTGCAAAATCTGGCCAAAAGCCACCTTGTGTAGGATGTGCTGGTCCTGTCTGTAAGGATCATAGCTACATCTGCAAAGCCTGGAAGGCAAATTTGTATTTGTCACATAAACATTTTTTTTTTTACTGCATTTGTACATGAAAGTTAGCAAATTAACCTGACTGAAATATTTGTGCATATAAAGTCTTAAATTATTTATTATGTTGCCCCCATTACAGGTCATTTTGAACCCCTTTATGCATTCTGGTACATGCGTTTTTGGGTTAAAGCTTGCTTAAATTAAATCTGTGTGTGATTAATGCCATCATACCATAGTTATTTTTAATTCAGTGCTTATAATTTGTCATCTGAAAAAAAAAAAAACCTACAGTGCTGATCATCCTTCATCCTCAAATTGGACTTTGCTGAATCTGGTTTAACTATATAATCGCACCTTTTATATTAGGATATTGTACGAATTGGTTGTGAGATAGTGTTAGGATATTATACTTATCCTGAAACGTTTACTTACATAAAATATTGTATGTTATGTCTGTGGTTTAATCTGTAAATATTATCAACACCTGCTGTTTAGTATGATCCTCTTAGCCTGACTGAGATATGGAAATGGCATGTTTCCAAAGCCTGCTTCAGCTATTAATTTTCAGGTATTAGAGCCAGGGTTCCCACAGTCATGGACAGCCCGGAAATATCAGTGTTGATTTTGCAGACCTATAAATTTCAATAACACTTTAGGAACCAATTCTTATTATTAACACACATGAAGCATAATTTTGCATGACCATATTCTACATTTGTAATCCTACACAATGTCTAAACTTAACAACTACATTACTAATTACATTATTAATGAAGGCAAACGCTAGTTAATGGTATGTTAAGAGCGAGAATTGGACCTTAAAATAAATTGTGATCAAAACTTGTATAGTGAATATAATTTTTTTGTACTAAATATCGATGGTGAGTCGTAATGATGTTTAGTTTGTGAGAGAATCGTTCTTTTGAGTTGATTCTTTTGTAATGAATTGGTTGAAACCTGTTTACATGGTGTCATTAATTTGTCTTGAATCGCTTGGTGATATAGGGATCGGATTTCTAAAGTGTCTGATTTGCAAATTATTATAGAGAAATAAAATCTAATATCTTTACACATACTGCAGCCTCTATTCAATTGTTAAATTTTATTGTGATCCAGTTGCTCTTTTGTGTTGGCTCGTTTGTAATGAATTGATCAAAGTTGTTTACAAAATGGTCTGATTATTCATTAGCGAATCGGTCTTAAATTGTTTGTTATGAATAAATAGAGTTATGAGTTGGTTCTCTTGTAAAGAAATAATCAGACCGGTTCATAAAATCATCAAAATGATTCATTAGCCATTTTGTCTTGAATCATTTAGTGATATAATTACTGGATCTTGCTTATGAAGATTAGTATTATAGAGAAATCAAATATATTATCTTCACCCAAAGCCTCTTTTCTGTGTAAGTAAGATTGTTGATTTTTATTGTTAGCCAGTTGTTCCTGGTTCTTTCATGATGAATTGATTGAACCGGTTTACAAAATGATCAGAATGATTCATTAGCTTGAATCATTTGTTAATATAGTCACGAATCTCTATAAGTGTCTGCTTTTGAAGATTAGTATTAAAAGGAAATCAAGTGTAATATCGTCACTCATCCTCTATTCTGTGGAAGGTTGTCAGTTTTATTGTGTCTTATTATGTACTTTACTTGTAAGCAAGGTTCTGGCAATCCCTAGTCTGTGTTTGTTGTAATCAAATATAATATCTTCACCCACAATATTCATTCTGTGTAAGATTGTTGATTTTTATTGTGAGCTGACTGTTACTATTGGTTCTTTCGTTATGACTTGATTGAACTGGTTCACGAAATGGTCAGAATGTTTCATTAGCTTGAATCACTTGTTGATATAGTCACTGAATCTCTATAAGTGCCTGCTTGGAAGGTTAGTTTTATAGAGAAATCAAATATAATGTAATATATTCATCCAAAGCCTCTATGCTATGTAAAATTGTTGATTTTTAGTGTGAGCTGATTGTTCCTGGTTCTTTCATAATGAATTGATTTGAACCGAATTAATTCACAAAATGATCAGAATGATTAATTAGTTTGAATCATTTGTTGATATAGTCACTGAATCTCTAAGTGTCTGCTGTTGTAGATTAATATTATAAAGAAATCAATAAAATATTCATAGCCTATATTCTGTGTAAAATTGTTGATTTCTATTGTGAGCTGATTGTTTCTATTGGTTCTTTCATAATGAATTAATTGAACTGGTTTATGAAATGCTCAGAATGATTCATTAGCTTGAATCACTTGGTAATATAGTCACTGACTGAATCTCTATAAGCATTTGCTTTTGAAGATTAATATTATAGAGAAATCAAATATAATGTCTTCACCCAAAGCCTCTATTCTATTTAAGATTGTTGATTTTTATTGTTAACCAGTTGTTTCTTTCATAATAAATTGATTGAACCGAATCAATTCACAAAATGATCGGAATGATTCATTAGCTTGAATCATTTGTTAATATAGTCACTGAATCTCAGAAAATGTCTGCTTTTGAAGATTAGTATTATAGAGAAATCAAATTTAATATTTAAAGCCTCTATTCTGTGGAAATTGTTGGTTTATATTGTGAGCTGTATGTTCCTATTTGTTCTTTCATAATAAATTGATTGAACTGGATCTCTATAAGTGTCTGCTTTTGAAGATTATTATTATAGAGAAATCAAATATAATATTCAAAGCATCTACAGTATTCTGTGTAAAATTGTTGATTTTTATTGTGAGCTGATTGTTCCTATTGGTTCTTTTATAATCAATTGATTGAACTAGTTCACGAATGATTCATTAGCTTGAATCATTTGTTGATATAGTTAGTATTATAGAGAAATCAAATATAATGTAATATCTTCACCCAAAGCCTCTATGCTGTGTAAGATAGTTGATTGTGAGCCAGTTGTTCCTTTTGGTTCTTTTGTAATGAATTGATTGAACTGGTTTACAAAATGGTCAGAATGATTCATTAACAAATCTGTTTTGAAGCATTTGTTTATATAGTCACTGAATCAGGCAACTGCCTGCTTGGAAAATGAGTATTATAAAGAAGTCGAATATAATATCTTCACGCACACACAGCCTCTATTCTGTGGAAAGCTGTCAATTTTATTGTGTCTTGTAATGTACTTGTAGAAGCAAGGTTCTGGTAGTCCTTTGTCTGTGTTTGTTGTCTAACCCTAAGTAAAGAAACTGAGCAAAGTGAGCAACACATTTTATTGAACCTGAGTATTAGCATTCTTGTGTGTGACTGTTCGTATTTCTTGCATCATAAATTACCATACAATTATGTAGTTCATTCACAACCTCCAGAAGATCTAGTGGTTTACGACTGCCGTTTTTGCACATGCACTGTGACGCTGACTAAAGTTCACTCGTCCTTAGGGAGCTCGGGCTGCGCCTCATAAATGAGATTACAATGCTTTGGCTGAGTATTGATGTACCTGTCAGATTGTCATTAAACATGGACACCTGGGTCATTGCTTTTAAAGGATATGCAAGGTGTGGGGAGTTGATGTGTCATCAAAAAAGTAAGCAGAGGATTTTAGAATTTATGATGTTTGCGTCACATTAAAATTTCTTTGTGCTTTGTACTGGAAATTCAGGCCATCTATAGCTGTTATCTGATTGTTGGTTGACAATGCAATGTAAATTTAAAGGGATATTTCAGCCAAAAATTAAATTCTGTCATCATTTACGTTTCATCTTCTTCCAGACCTGCTTTATTATTTTATTTTAGTTTAGTTTAGTTTAGTTTAGTTTAGTTTAGTTTAGTTTAGTTTAGTTTTTGTGTGACTTTCAAAATATATTTTTATGTGTTTTGGGAAAGACAAAAAGTAATTAGATAGATAGATAGATAGATAGATAGATAGATAGATAGATAGATAGATAGATAGATAGATAGATAGATAGATAGATAATGCTATTGAGTATTATCCTATATAAACGTTTTTTGCATTTTTGTGTAAGGTGCACAAGTCAACTGAAAATGATACTTGAATGTAAATTTAAAAGAATAGTTCACCCAAAAATTAAAATTATGTCATCATTTACTCTCCATCTTGTTCCAGACCTGTATGACTTTTTTATTTTATTTTATTTTATTTTATTTTATTTTATTTTTTTGGCCCATAGTAAAAGTCAAAGTGGTCCAATATATATATATATATTATGTGTTTTGAGAGTAACACTCTCAATTTATGATATTGAATATTATCATATAAATTATTTTGCAATTTTGTGTGAAGTTTGCAAGGCAACTGAAATGAAACTGAAAGTTTTATTTTATTTTATTTTATTTATTTTTATTATTATTTTTTTGGGGGGCAATGAAAGTCAAAGTGGTCCAAATTTTATGTCACTTTCAATATATATTTTTTATGTGTTTCGAGAAAAATAAATAAAATAAATTATGCTATTGAATATTATCATAAATGATTTAACATTTTTGTGTGAAGTGCACAAGGCAGCTAAAATTAAAGTAATAATGATAACTGAATGTAAATTTCAAAGAATAGTTCACCCAAAAAAGAAAATTCTGTCATCATTTACTCCCTATCACTTACTTTATTTATTTTCTGTCTAAATGTTGATTCACCCATACAATGACAAAGTCAAAGGGGTCCAATGTTGTTTAGACCTCTTGACTTTCAAAAAATCTTTTGTTTTCTAAAGTAAGAAAGAAAGTGAAATGAGGACCATTTTCATTTTTGGGTGAACAATTACTTTACTAGTTGGTACAAAGCTCTGCATAGTTTGCAATTTTATGCTATTGGATATATAAGCATTTGTGCATCTTTATGTGACACAGCAAGTGTCTTGCAGAAGTTTTATTCAGCTGGTTTGACTAAAGCTGTAATGAGATCCCAAGATCCTGACTGCACAGTGTTTTAAGACAAACTTTATCATTTTTATGTTTTCAACATTTTATGCCTTTCCCAGTTAAGTGCATTGTTAGTGCATTAGGACTTTGCCAGCCACTCTCTCATGTGATGCTCAATGTAATTCGATAGACTCATAAAGCTGAAACCAGTCTCCCTGTCTGGCCTTTTTCGCTCCGTTTATGGTTTACCTTGGCATCCACACTTCCCAGTCTCCAGATGGGCCCAGTCTGGATCTCACAGTCTCCTGATGGGTATCAATAAACTCCAGAAGCATCACATTGCAATTCAATTACCTCCCGCAGGTTGTTTGTTTGAAAACAGTTGATGCTCCTCATACAAATGCTCTTTCAGTAGCCAGCCTTCTGAGCTTTTTATGTCTAATTATCATCTTTACTGAGCCATTGAACGGGTCTCTGTCAGTCTTTACTGTTTTGTTTAGTGTTTTTGCATCTATTTGCTTTAGGACATTGTAAATTAGCCACTAGTCCTTTTATGATGTTACCAAAAAAGGTTGGCATACATTTTGTCGTACTTTAAATTAAATTTTAATAACCCATACAGTTGAGTGAATCTGCGTGATGAGAGATATAAAATTCTGGTTTTTATTTTGCACTGCCCTGATTTAGCTCTGCTAAAAATATTCATTCTCTTATTAACATGGGAGACAAAAAAGGTTTTAGAAACTCACTCAGCTGTATAAATATTATATTTGAATGGCCAATACTTTATATAGCAGCCATACAAATATAAGCATTCACTAGCAAATATACAGTTTTCAAACCAGTATCATTTTGTTGAAAAATGTTGCTCTAAATAAGGATTTTTAATCAAGCTGCTATGCAGACTCTTAGAGAATATTCTGTATTATTAGAGAATAATGCCTCCATTAAAAAAAAATCAATAAATCTAATAAGAAATACATAACACAGCTATGATTTGCCAGTTTAGACAAAAGTAGTTCAAGCTTGGCTTTATCTCCTGGATATATTGCGTCAAACCATTACTAAGAAGTATTCTTGTATGTTATGTAACATAATTACATTATATTCACACTAAAGCTTATGCAAGATTGAAGGCCACGTTATAGTCTAAACTCTAAAGTTGCCATAGGGGTGCATAAATGGGTCATTCTTTTGATTTACCATATTATAATTAAGTTTTCTTTCCTGTAATGTTGCATTTTACCTCGTCTTGAGAGATAATGTTCCTTGTGAACATAAATTTCTTCAAATGACCAAATTAGCATGTGATAGCAGTAGGTGCTTCTGTTCCATGTGGCCTGGCATGTGAAGTCGGTTGTAACTTCTGTGTTTGAATCATGGCGGAGTATGTGCGTGTGTCATAATCCAGGGGTTAATATGATTCTTGCGTTATCTAGAGAGGCGCAGACCGCCTGCCGCACAGCAGATGGTGGAAGCCCAAGGCACAGGGGCTTAGGTACAATAGTGAATGTGAGGACTATAACAATATTTCCTTTCGGGAACAGCTTGCTTACTCTGATAACACAAGAGAAACGGCACTGCATGCTTACAGTAGCTTATAAAAACACTAAGCAGCCTTGTTGGGAAATTGTAACTTTATTACTGTGCTAATTTCTTATGCCACCAAGGTAGAAAATCAAGACTGTAGACTTTTTTGAATGCATATTATCATTTTCCTTAACCCTAAGCATGCAGCACACATAATTATTACTTAAACTGCAAAACTTAAAGGGGTCATGGCTTGAAAAAATCAAATTTGCCTTGATCGGTCAAAAGTTTGTCCTGAACAGTTAAACTGCCTGCTGTTCTTCAGAAAAATCCTAAATTCTTTGGTTTTACAGCATTTTTGTGTATTTGAACCCTTTCCAACAATGATTGTATCATTTTAGATCCATCTTTTCACACTAAGGACAACTAAGGGACTCATATGCAACTATTACAGAAGGTTCAAACACTCACTGATGCTTCAGAAGGAAAAACAATACATTAAGAGCTGGGGTTGAAAACCTTTGAACAGAATGGAGATGTGTCCATTTTTCTTATTTTGCCTAAATATAATATTTTTTTCCATTTAGTACTGCCCTTCAGAGGCTACAGAAGATATTACATGTTTCCCAGAAGACAAAGTAAGTAGGGATGTGCACGAGTACTCGATTAATCGATTACTCGAACCCATCAGCGACGATCGAGCATGAAAATAACTTGAGTTGCCGTTGTTTTAAAGTAACGGGAGAAGCGCATCCACTACTTTATCATTGGCACGTAGTTCCAGCTCACATGCATTTTGTGTAGATAAATACAATTTGTAATATAACATTTACATATTTATGTATCTAGGCTATGTGATTAATTTTATATACAATGCGTCATGTAGAAAAAGCGCTTCAGCTTCACCTCATGCTGTTATTTCTTTTAAATGTGTACTGTATACTGTGACGCAAACGCCCTGCCCCTTGCTTAAACTCCACCCCCGATTAATCAAGTATTCGTTTCTCAAACCTGTGGATTAATCGAAATGAAATATGATCAGAAATGCCCATCCCTAAAAGTAAGTTAAGATGACCCTGATCTTCAGTTTCAAAAAGTTTTCACCCCCCAGCTCTTAATGCATGTTTTTTCCTTCTGGAGCACCACTGAGCATTTAAACCTTCTGTAATAGTTGCAAAGGAGTCCCTCAGTTTGAAATTATGGATCTCAAAACCATACAGTCATTGTTGGAAAGGGTTGAAATACACAAAAATCCCGAAAAACCAAAGAGTTTGTTTAACACACCATTTAACACACCAATGGGCTTATTCTGCCTGAAAAGTAATCCGTTTTCTTGTTTAGAATCCCCTTTTCTGAATGTTTAAAATTTGGATGTAGATTATATTTCTTCTAGTAGCTTGTTATATCCAATTTGACGAAGAGTAAAAAAGAGCCAGCTGTCAAGACCAAACTGTAATTGAGCAAATATAACCAGTCCTATTAACCTTCACAGAACAGTTTTTGGATTTGAACTAATGCTGGTCTGACCTCATTAAGTTAAGCATGCACCTTACAGACAAAATGAATGGAAAACTGTCATAAATTGAGAGTGTTTTCACGATTCATCATCAGTCGGCCATATTTGCAGCACTGAACATAAACAATGCCACTGAACCAAACAAAACTTGCTTATTTTGCTGATTATTGCTGCTGAAAATGGTCAATTATTGTCATGTTTTGGGCTGTACTAATTGGTCAGACCAGGACCAGGATTTCGAGGGAAAAAAATCTTGACATTTGTATTCATTTTTTTTTTTTTTTTCAGTCAAGTAGGTGAAATATGGGGCTGCTTGTACGCATCTTTACCACATATTAACTTTTGTTTGTCAAAATATTGTGTTCTTTCCTGCTTACTAAGTCCTTCTCTATATGATTTAGCAGCTTCCACATGTTTTTTCCAATGGTTTAGACAGCATAAATTAGCATAATAACGTATTCAGTAGTACAATATGGCCAATAACTGACCAAATCATGATCAGTTATTTACGCTTTTAAACATGTAGAACTGACACAATTTGAAAAATATTTTGAAATTGCTACAGATAATTTGTCATTATTCTAGCAAAGCGACAGGTGCTTTAGTTTAATATGTTTACTATTATTACAAAGCATCTGTTGTGCTGTTAGAATAACTAGACGATTTGTGACTATTAGACAGTTAAATGTGGAGGTCCAGTTTGGAAATGGTTTTCACACTCCTTTGATGAGAACTCTGATCCATCATGGGGTCACAGCACAGGTCAGAAAACACAGAGAACATTAAAGCCATGTTCACTCATGTGCGATCAGACAATTCTCTCCCTCACACGCTTGCATTCACGCCGTGAATATATAATCACTGGAGATAATCCACTGAAAGCATGGATCCTTTGACCTGCGTCTGCATCATTTAGCAACCTCACTTTATTATTAAAATGCTTGTGTTTTCATGCTAGTAGATGCTTGTTTCATGTGGTCATATAAATGGCAGCTGTGATCCACTTCAAAGGACATGAAATGGGTGTTTTTGCACAGTCTGATTCTGAAGTGCATCTCTGGTAATGCCTTTGAGTCTCATGGTAATTCATACCCTTCTGAGCATCTAGAATACACAGTGATCTGCTGTATATTTTAGCTTAAAAAATAAGCTGCACTGAAACTGCAATTTGGACCATTAGCCTGTTGGCTCCCATTGAAGTCCACTATATGGAGTAAACTCATGGAATGTTTTCCTCAAAAACCTTAATTTCTTTTCGACTGAAGAAAGAAAGGCATGAACATCTTGGATGACATGGAGCTGAGTAAGTCTCAGGAAATTTGAATTCAGAAGTGAACTAATCCTTTAAAAAATTATTCAATCAAATGTGGAAAATGTACTCAAATTTAAAGAGTTAGTTCACCCAAAAATGAAATTAGCCCATTATTTACCCTCCAGGCATCCTATTCGCTACTGAAGGCCTTTATTCATCCCCCAGAGCCATATGAGGCATTTTTTATTATGAATGGATATGCTTTATTGGACTTATTTTGCAATGTTGGAAAAAAAAAAAACACACGGCCATTGCCATGATAGAGCTTAGGAGCCAGGATAATTTTTTTTTAATATAACTCCAATTTTATTAGTCTGAAAGAAGGAAGTCATGTACACCTAGGATGCCTGGAGGGTGAGTAAATAATAGGCTAATTTTTGGGTAAACTAACTCTTTAAGTTGTCATTCTGATGGCACCCATTTACTGCAGAGAATTGGTGAGCAAGTGAGGTAATGCTACATTTATCCAAATCTGTTCTGATTATTAGAATTGCTTCATATTACAGTGCCATGCAAAATTATTCATACCCCTTCATTTTTTTCACATTTTGTTATGTTGCTGCCTTATGTTAACTACTTTAAATTACTTTTTTCCCACATCAATCTACACTCCCTACTCCATAATGGCAAAGCAAAAAATAGGTTTTTAACATTTGTGCAAATTTATTAAAAATAAAAAACTGAAAAGTTCCCGTTGCATAAGTATTCATACCCTTTTCTGGGACACTCAAAATTTAGCTCAGGAGCATTCATATTGCTTCTAGATGTTACTACACTTCGAGTGGAGTTAAACTGTGGCAAATTCATTTGAATGAGTATGATTTAGAAAGGCACACACCTCAGAAAAGGTCTAACAGCTGAAAATGCATATCAGAGCAAAAACCAAGTCCTGAGGTCAAGATCTAGGGAAGAGTTCAGAAAAAAATCTGCTGCATTGAAGGTTCACAGAAGCATTATTCATAATGGAAGACGAATGAAACAACTAGGACTCTAGTCTAGAAAATGTCTGCTAGCCCCAAATGCAGATGTGCAAAGCTTGTCACATCATACCCAAAAAGACTTGAGGCTGTAAAGGTGCTTCAACTATGTACTGAGTTAAGGGTATGAATACGTATGCAATGTACTTATTTAAGTGTTTTATTTTTAATAAATTTGTAAAATTTGCAAATCTGGTTTTTGCTTTGTCATTATTATGGTGTATGGAGTGTAAATTGATGTGGGGAAAAACTAATTTAAAGCAGTTTAACATAATGCTGCAACAAAACGTGACAAAAATGAAGGGGTATGAATACTTTTGCAAGGCACTGTACATTACTAAATTACTATGGTACAATCTCAACAGAACTCAACAGGGTTTTTGTTTTTTAGTCATTTGTCTTTTTTTGTTCGCATGCATATGCAATCATTTGCATTCTTCATGGTCACTTGTTTAATTCATTGTTTGTCAAATGCATGCACTCAGTGCATTCATATACTGTACACACAGATACACTGCTCGCTTTTTATTAAAACAGGTATTCAGTTCATTCAGACATGTACCACACCAACATTGTCCCACTTGTACAACACAGGAAAAAATGCATTAGAGTGGGCAGCAAGATAATATACAAAAAAAATAAAAAAATAAAAAAATCTATATTTCTGCCAGAGCAATAGACACTCTGGGTTTTATTTCTGTGCTGGAAAAGGCCTGGGGGATAAAGACGCTGTGTATGCATTATTGTAGCAGGTCAGTGCTGACAGGAGAGGAAGGCTATGCTCCCTAAAGCGCTGCGCTGCTGGGGCCCTGCTGTCTTCCCTGCCCAGCCCCCTCTGTCATCACCCTCATCGGGATAAACAGTCACTGAAAACAGTCATAGAGGGTGGGGTAAAGTGGAAGATAAAAGAATGTTTTCATCTTTCTTTCTACTCCTGGCAGCATGAATTTGTTTCGAGATCTTTATACAGTGGAAATAAAGAAACTGTGTGTTGTTGTGCAGAGTTCTGTGAGTGTTCTCTCACCTCAGTCAGACCCCCGACTGACTGGCAAGGCCCAGTGGACCGCAGACTTCACATTTCATTCATCTCATCCGTCTGACAAATTTCCTCTTTCTCTTTATATGCCGACATCTCTTGCTCTGTGCTTGTAGCAAGTGTTGGCAATGGTAGAAAATTCCCAGTTAGGATGTGAGGGTCCCAATATGTCTTGTCCTTTCACATCAGAAGGTGCTAAAAATGGTTGACTTCGAAACCTCACACTTTCAGATCATCAACCGCCTCCATTTTTCTCTCTTGTGCTGTCACTCTGTTTTTTTTGCGGTCTGTTTTTCTCTGTCTTTTTATCAATAGCCATATACAGTACCTTAGCGTTTAGTTTGGGATTAGTAATTTTTTTAAATTGTTTTTCAAAAAGTCTCTCACCAATGCTGCATTTATTTGGTTAAAAATACAGTAAAAATGCTAATATTGTAAAATATTTTTTTACAATTTTAAATAAGTGTTTTCTGTTCCAATATATTTTAAAATGTAATTTATTCTGGATTGCAAAGCTGAATCTTTAGCATCATAACTCCAGTCTTCATTGTGTAGAATTTTCATCAATGTTGAAAACAGTTGTGCTGCTTAATATTTTTGAGGAAAAATGAATAGAAATACAACTCATTTATACCATTATAAATTTATTGTCACTTTTGATCAATTTAAAGCATCCTTCCTGAATAAAAGTATTAATTTTACCCAAAATATCTAGTGTATACTACCAGTCAGAAGTTTTTGAACAGTAAGATTTTAATTGTGTTTTAAAGAAGTCTCTTCTGCTCACCAAGCCTGCATTTATTTGATCTAAAGTACAGCAAAAACAGTATAATTTTGCAATAGCATCAATACTTTATCATTCTTCAGAAGTCATTCTAATATGATGATTTCGTGTTCAAGAAACATTATTATTATCAATATTTAAAACAGTTGAGTAAAAAATTTTCAGGATTCTTTAATGAATGGAATGCTTTTGTAACAATATATATATATATATATATATATATATATATATATATATTAGCAAGGATGCTTTAAATTAATCAAAAGTGATGATAAAGACATTTATAATGTTACAAAAGATTTCTATTTCAGATAAATGCTGTTCTTATGAACTTTCTATTCATCAAATAAACCTGAAAAAAAAAAAACATAATAATTTTATGTTTTCAACATTGAGCAGCCAATCAGAATATTAGAATGATTTCTGAAGGATCGTGTGACTTGAGTAATGATGCTAAAAATGCACCTTTGAAATCACAGGAATAATTACAAATAAAATATAAAAATTAAATTTTAAAATATATTCAAATAGAAAATAGTTATTTTAAATAGTCAAAATATTTCAGAATTGTACTGACTTTGCTCTACTTTAGATCAAATAAATGCAGGCTTGGTGACTTAAAAAAAAAAAAAAAAAAAATTTTACTGTTCAAAAACTTTTGACTGGTAGTGTATATGACCCAATAAAAATATACTAAGGCTGGCATTTACATTTATGCATTTGGCAGATGATTTTATCCAAAGTGACTAACACATTTACTGTACATTTACCTTGCTTTTCCTGGGATTTGAACCAATGACATACATAATATTTTTCTTCCAATTCTGAGTTTACATCTCGCCATTCTGTTTCTTTTGTTTCCCTCACAAAATAAAAAAAAGGTAATTGTGACTTCTTATCTCAGTTATGACTTATTTCTCGCAATTGCTTGTTTATATTTTGCAATTCTGATTTTTATATGAGTTTTTATATGAGAATTACAAGAAAAGCTATGAACAGTGAGGTACACTGACAAATACACGAAAACGAGCCTGAGTTGTGAAATATAAACTCAGAATTGCACCAAAAAAAAGTCTGAATTGTGACACAAATTAATTTTTTATCCCATGCAGTAGCAAAACTTCCATAACCATTTCTCTGACTTGAAAGTACTGATGTAATACATTACGAAAAGTTTGCAGTTTCCCATGACTGGCTGTACAGAAGTGTGCAAATTGGAATTCAGCCCACGGTTTCCTGCAGAGTTCATATCCTGAACTGATTACTGAATGCGAGTTTCTGCCGTTTTGGCCTGGGGCAGGTTTTTAAGTCTACCTCTGCACTGCTACTGTACTTCGAAGACACACAGTTGCACACTTTCATGCATACCGTGGGTCAGCCGAATGTATGTTTGACCTAGACCTTGATTCCCTTCACTTTTTCCTGTGGCCAGCTGAGCAATGGTCACACCTGTGTGAATAGAAGCAAAAAATCTTAGCAAACTCTGGCTCTGCTCTGTGTAGATAAAACTCTCCCACTCGCTATTATTTCATTTGGCCTCTGAGATGACTTCTTCCCATTCACTCGAATCAGCTTCTAGCAGGCAATCAGCGTTCCAGTGCTATCGTGTTTCTGAATCGGCTAAGCCTTCAAGGTAAACGCGCAATCAATGATAAGAAGCTCATTCAGCTTTCTCCAGTGAAGCCCCCTCACACATTTTAACTGATAGGCGCTGATGAATTGAGGCTAGAATAAGAGCTATTTTTAGCCTGACGTCAAGTTGAAGTCTCTTAAATAGCATTGTTGTCAATGGAAAGGGAATTGCAAAGATCTTAACTATTTCAGTTCTGCTACCTGTTACCGTTTCTGTTTCCTAAATGGATCCGCTACTGATTCTTTCACTGTTTAAAAGAAAAAAAATGCAATTATACGTTGTCACATGATGAGATTGTTTCAGATAATAAATTAATCATTTAAAACAATGGTCTTTTTAAAGATGACAAATGCAGTCCAGTAACATATAACATGATAACATGTTTAATTCATTTATTTATTTAATAAAATATATATATGATTTTGAATCTTTAAAATTAACTTAAAAGATTCAGGCATTTGAGAATCAGACTGCTCTAGTCACACTGTTTAGTTATGATTCACTAAAGGAATCAGACTCAAAAGAGTCATTTTTAAGGAATCTGATTGCACTGTCTGTGCTGTGTAGTTTTGATTCACTAAAATGAATTTTCTCATAAGAGTCATTCTTTAAAGAATCAGACTGCACTGTTCAGGGTGTGTAGTTCTGATTCACAAAAATGAACCATCTCATAAGAGTCATTCTTGAAAAAATCAGACTGCACTCTCTGGAGTGTGTAGTTTTGATTCACTAAAATGAACAGACTCATAAGAGTCATTCTTTCTGTAATCAGACTTAAAAAGAGCTGAGAGTCATTCTTTCAGAAATCGGACTGCACTGTTTGTGGTGTGTAATATTGATTCACTAAAATTAATCGACTCATAAGAGACATTCTTTAAGGAATCGGACTGCACTGTTTGTGGTGTGTAATATTGATTCACTAAAATTAACTGTCTCGTAAGAGTCATTCTTTAAAATATCGTAGGGCACTGTTTGTGCCATGTAGTTTTGATTCACTAAAATGAATCGACTCAAAAGAGTCATTTTAAGGAATCAGATTGCACTGTTCGTGCTGTGTAGTTTTGATTCACTAAAATGAACAGACTCATAAGAGTCATTCTTTCTGTAATCAGACTTAAAAAGAGCTGAGAGTCATTCTTTCAGAAATCGGACTGCACTGTTTGTGGTGTGTAATATTGATTCACTAAAATTAATCGACTCATAAGAGACATTCTTTAAGGAATCGGACTGCACTGTTTGTGGTGTGTAATATTGATTCACTAAAATTAACTGTCTCGTAAGAGTCATTCTTTAAAATATCGTAGGGCACTGTTTGTGCCATGTAGTTTTGATTCACTAAAATGAATCGACTCAGAGTCATTTTAAGGAATCAGATTGCACTGTTCGTGCTGTGTAGTTTTGATTCACTAAAATTAACAGACTCATAAGAGTCATTCTTTCGGTAATCAGAGCCACCTAATGAGAGTGTTTCTTTAAGGAATTGGACTGCACTCTTTGGGATGTGTAGTTTTGATTCACTAAAATAAAGAATATAAACTCATAAGAATCATTCTTTAAGAAATCGGACTGCATTGTTTGTGGTGTGTAATATTGATTCACTAAAATGAATCGACTCATAAGAGTCATTCTGTGAAGGAATCGGACTGTATTGTTTGTGGTGTGTAATATTGATTCACTAAAATTAATCGACTCATAAGAAACATTCTTTAAGGAATCGGACTGCACTGTTTGTGGTGTGTAATATTGATTCACTAAAATTAACTGTCTCGTAAGAGTCATTCTTTAAAATATCGTAGGGCACTGTTTGTGCCATGTAGTTTTGATTCACTAAAATGAATCGACTCAAAAGAGTCATTTTAAGGAATCAGATTGCACTGTTCGTGCTGTGTAGTTTTGATTCACTAAAATGAACAGACTCATAAGAGTCATTCTTTCGGTAATCAGAGCCACCTAATGAGAGTGTTTCTTTAAGGAATTGGACTGCACTCTTTGGGATGTGTAGTTTTGATTCACTAAAATAAAGAATATAAACTCATAAGAATCATTCTTTAAGAAATCGGACTGCATTGTTTGTGGTGTGTAATATTGATTCACTAAAATGAATCGACTCATAAGAGTCATTCTGTGAAGGAATCGGACTGTATTGTTTGTGGTGTGTAATATTGATTCACTAAAATTAATCGACTCATAAGAGACATTCTTTAAGGAATCGGACTGCACTGTTTGTGGTGTGTAATATTGATTCACTAAAATTAACTGTCTCGTAAGAGTCATTCTTTAAAATATCGTAGGGCACTGTTTGTGCCATGTAGTTTTGATTCACTAAAATGAATCGACTCAGAGTCATTTTAAGGAATCAGATTGCACTGTTCGTGCTGTGTAGTTTTGATTCACTAAAATGAACAGACTCATAAGAGTCATTCTTTCGGTAATCAGAGCCACCTAATGAGAGTGTTTCTTTAAGGAATTGGACTGCACTCTTTGGGATGTGTAGTTTTGATTCACTAAAATAAAGAATATAAACTCATAAGAATCATTCTTTAAGAAATCAGACTGCATTGTTTGTGGTGTGTAATATTGATTCACTAAAATGAATCGACTCATAAGAGTCATTCTGTGAAGGAATCGGACTGCATTGTCGGAAGTGTGTAGGTTTGATTCACTAAAATGAACCAACTCATAAGAGTCATTCTTTCGGTAATCAGACTTAAAAAGAGCCGACTCATGAGAGTCATTCTTTAAGGAATCGGACTGCACTGTTCGGGATGTGCAGTTTTGATTTACTAAAATGAACCAATTCATATGAGTCATTCTTTAAGAAATTGGACTGCACTGTTCAGTGTGTAGTTTTAATTCACTTAAAATGAACTGACTCATAAGAGTCATTCTTTCGGTAATCAGACTTAAAAAGAGCCACCTAATGAGAGTCATTCTTTAAGGAATCGGACTGCACTGTTCGGGATGTGCAGTTTTGATTCACTAAAATGAACCAGCTCATAAGAGTCATTCTTTAAGAAATTGGACTGCACTGTTCAGTGTGTGTAGTTTTAATTCACTTAAAATGAACTGACACATAAGATCATTCTTTCGGGAATTAGACTTAAAAAGAGCTGACTCAAAAGTCATTCTTTAAGGAATCGGACTGCATTGTGCGGGGTGTGTAGTTTTGATTTGCTGAAATGAACAGACTCATTAGAGTCGATCCTTAGGGAATTGGACTGCCCTGTCCGTGTTGTGTAGTTTTCATTTACTAAAATTTACTGGCTCATTTAAGAAATCTTTTTAGGATTTGGACCATACAGGTTAACCTGTATTGATTCATTAAAAGGAATTGGCGTGTCTGACTGTAATTGCAAATGAGTCACTCTGTAGATTGAATAGTGGTATTGCAGTGCTACTAAATCGTAGGACAGAAGATACGGTCAGAGTATGTTATTTCACCATTCTGTCAGCATTGGCAGAAAAATGCATGTGCTATAACCAATTAACTGATGGTAAATCAGTTATTTCTTTAAAAAATTAAGCTCTCCATTCCCAATACATGATGTCACTAAGGTAAACATTTCTAACTTCCATTAGATGCATCTAATGCCTGTACTTGCCGTTTATGTGCATACATTACCTTGAGACCTTACATTGTTTGACTGACCTTTGTCTTGAACTCATTTTGTTTGCTAATGTTCTGAGCTGAAAAATGGGGGGGAATCTTCAGAAGTAGCCTGCCGGAATTACACTGAGACATGGTTATGAATACTAATGAAGCGATTAGTCCCAAATATGTGATTGGAAGAGGCGTCCAGCGGTTCCACACTGCTGGAGAACCCATTAATTTGAGGAGACAGTTGATTAGTCTGCATATTTTATGCTTTTTATATAAAAAAAAAATGTCGTTGTTGATTTAATCCTAAGCTTCAGTCTAATCATAAAACATTATTTTTATGCCAAGCAAATTTTAGCACAGAATGAACAAGGGCATTGCCATAATCGTTTCTCTGTTTGGAAACTTAGTTACATTTATTGCTTATGAGCATTTACTTTTAGCTGATGTCATTTTATAACTGAAATATATGGCGTAATGGCCTGCTGAAGACATTAGGATCCTTTCTGCAAGACTAAGTCCTTTTTTAAATAAATTGCATCTTATCAGTGAAGCGTTAAAGATTATTTCTGCTTTCCTCAGGTGTTTTGAGGCAGAGTGTAATGAGGGTGACCAGAGAAGAGCGAGCAGGTGAATGTTTCAGTGCTCTGCTCAAATGAAGATCCATTGCTTCCACAAGTGAATATGAGGTTAAAGAAATGTGCCACTGTGGGCGATTCTCAGTACCGCTGTGATCCATCTCCACTTTCGTACGGATGTGTGTGTGTGTGTGTGTGTGAGTCCCACAGGTTTTCGCATCATGCTATTATCAACTCTTTATTTCTATAATGAATTTTCACCTTTCCTCTCAGCATCCAGCTAGCCACAATAGAGGGGCATCACCCTGTGTCTGAGTTGCCCACGATTCCATTTGCAGGTGACACCCAATTCAGCTGTTGGCATATGGGTGCTTTTTTCTGAAAAAGGTCTGCACAGGTTTTTGTATCAACTGACATTGCAGTGAAAAGCAAGGTAATTTTGTTTTGTATCACCTATGTGGAGGTGCTTTTCTATTTGAGAAGTAATTCTAAAAGGGTTGTGTGCTTACCAGGGCTAGTAATCAAAAGGTTGTTGGTTCAAACTAGGTACTCTGTTGTTGAAAAGTCAGTATGATCTTTTTTAAATATATGAGCAATATCACACGAGTAGACGTGAGATATGGCTGTATATCGGCACTGCTGTGATTCGGCCATAGTGCGATTCGTAGGTAATCACAGCGTGCCAATATACAGCCATATCTCACGTCTACAAGTGTGATATTACATTTATACAACAGTTCAACTGCAGGAGTGTGTAAACACATAAGAAACAACAACGGAGTGTCTTTAAAAACCCTCTTTTGAGCAGAACTACTTCCTTCCACCACAGATTCAAATCTCAGATTGACAGTTGAACAAGCTTCTGTTACTAATTACAAAACGTCACTTTAGAACTAGCAACGAAGAAACATTGAGTTGCTTCGTTGAAATCTTATTGTATTACTGTATTATGTAGTTTTATGAGAGAGAGATGGCCTGAGCGATCGTGATTACCTGCATCTGATAAAGCATTCATTTTTTGTATTCATGATGAAATATGTGACCCTGGACCACAAAACCAGTCTTAAGTCGCTGGGGTATATTTGTAGCAATAGCCAAAAATACATTGTATGGGTCAAAATTTTTGATTTTTCTTTTATGCCAAAAATCATTCAGAAATTAAGTAAAGTTCATGTTCCATGAAGATTTTTTGTAAAATTCCTACTGTAAACATATCAAAATGTAATTTTTGATTAGTAATATGCATTGTTAAGAACCTAATTTGTACAACTTTAAAGGTGATTTTCTCAGTCTTTTTGATTTTTTTGCATCCTCAGATTTCTGATTTCAAATAGATGTATCTCAGTCAAATATTGTCCTATCCTAACAAACCATACATCAATCGAAAGCTTATTTATTGAGCTTTCATATGATGTATAAATCTCAGTTTTGTCAAATTTAACCTTATGACTGGTTTTGTGGTCCAGGGTCACACATTAGTTTGAATGTCCGCTGAGGAAAGCGTTTTCTTTGTCATAACGTTAATATCCTTAAAGGGGTCATCAGATGCAAAACTCACTTTTACATATAGTTTGAACATTAATGTGTGTTGGCAGTTTGTGTACACAACCACCCTACAATGATAAAAATCCACCCAGTGGTATTTTTTTAATCTTTAAAAGTAATATCACCTTTTTAAAATCAGTGTTCGGGTTCGGATATAAGGGTTTTTTATGCATCTTTGCAAATGGCCTTTCTTAATAATGTGCTAGTTAGCAAGTTTCACAGTTAAAAGCGGCTAAATTTGGCTAAAGTAAACATTACGGCTCGTCATCCCACGGCAGAGAGGGGCGGGGTGAGCAGAGCTAATTAGCATTTAAAGGAACATGCAACAGAATATCCTGTCTACTGTCCCGAGAGTCTGGCACGCTGGCCCCGGGCCATCGGGCAGTCCTTATTGTCGAGCCCTGATATAGAGAAGGACTTAGTAAGCAGGAAAGGCGGCAATGTTTTGACAAACTAAAGTTAATAGATGGTAAACATAGAGCAGTATTAATTAAGATATTAGTCTAATATTTCACCTGTACCTGACTGGAAATGATAAGAGCAAACACAAATGTTTTCAGGATTCTTGCTCTGGAAATCCTGGTTCACTTTGGCCAACCACAGACGCCTTTTGTTCCTCAGACACTTTTTTTTTTTACTCTTATTTTTGATTTTTTGTAACTTTTGGCAGTCTATCTATAGTACTCCAAATGTTTTTCCTGGTCCGACTGATTAATACAGCCCAAAACATGATAATAATTAACCAGTTTCAGCAGCAATAATCAGCAAAATATGCAAGTTTCGTTCGGTTCAGTGACATTGTTTACATTCAGTGCCGCCAATATGGCCGATTGATGACGCGTCGTGAAAACACTCTATTGTTGGTGCGAAGAAGTGATCGCAAGGTAGTTGCATCACTTACAAAATAATCCTTCTTCTCTAACATTAGTTACAGTCCTCATACACAGCAACGGGAGAGTTTAGTCTTTGACAGCTTGTCAACACATATCATGGAGGTACTGGAGGGCTAAGGGTTGTTTTCACACTCATTTGAACAGAATAGGAAAATGAACAGAGGCGGAAAATTTGGATGAGACACTGCTCAGTACTCAAACGATCATGTATGGCTGGCACATTCTTAGACTCAACTCGTGTTGGAGCTGTTAGAGTGTATACTGAATACTGCTGCTGTCATTACCATCTAATGTTCAGGTCAGAGCTGAATCGCAGCATGACAGCACATGGTTTATAAAAGACCTGCAGTCGGCTTCGCTGCTTTCCACAGGTGTCCTGTGGTGTGAACATGCCCCTGGTCATCTAGCTCATTTTGACCTATTCAAATAGTCAAGTGCCTGAGCTAGTCAGCTTTAATCCTGCATGGTGGATTTTAGAAATTGCCGTAGACCTGTAGCAGTTTTGAGAAGAGCAGTAGTCTGCTCTCATGTAAATACTTGCCCAGTAAAAGAAAAAAAAAAGTTATTTAGCAGATAGATTTATGTAAAGTAAAATGCAGTACACTTATTATGGAGACAGTCCTCTTGTAGCAAGGTGGGATTAAGTGTCACATAATGTAAATTTCATTTAATTTAGTCAAGTCAGAATGTTGTGCCAAGATTAACAATGATATTGATCCAGGAATGTGTCTTCCTAGGCTTAATCATGTGAAATATTTGGACAGTTTTGCTACAGTTGATGTCTGCAAAATGTTAATTATTTTACCAAAATAAGAGAGATCATACAAAATCCATGTTATTTTTCTTATTTAGTACTGACCTGAATAAGATATTTCACGTTTTCACATGAAAGACATTTACAAATAGTCTACAAGAGAAAATGGTAGTTGCATTTATAAAAAAAGACCCCGATCAAAAGTTTTCATACACTTGATTCTTAATACTCTGCTGTTACCGTAATGATCTACAGCTGTTTTTTTCGTTTAGTGATAGTTGTTTATGAGTCCCTTGTTTGTCCTGAACAGTTAAACTGTCTGCTGTTCTTCAGAAAAATCCTTCAGGTCCCACAGATTCTTTGGTTTGTCAGCATTTATGTGTATTTCAAGTTTATAACCCTTTCCAACAATGATTGTATGATTTTGAGATCCATCTTTTCACACTAAGGACAACTGAGGGACTCATATGCAACTGTTACAGAAGGTTCAAATGCTCATTGATGCTTTAGAAGGAAACACAATGCATTAAACTTTTGAACAGAATGTTTACATTTTTCTTATTTTGCCTAAATATCATATTTTTGATTTAGTACTGCCCTTCAGAAGCTACAGAAGATACTAACATGTTTCCTAGAAGACAACATAAGTTAAATTTACCTGGATATTTAAATTTAGAAGGTTTTCACCCCGAGTTGTCCTCAGTGTGAAAAGTAAAAAGTGTCAAAATCATAAAGCCATTGTGTATGTATGTATATATATATATATATATATATATATATATATATATATATACACAAACTAATAAAGGGTCCCATAATTAGGGCCCTATGAAATCCATTTTACTCTTTCCCAAATTCCTTTTTTTTTTCTAAATTTAGTTTTTTTACGTTAAAATTTTTCTGGATTACATTTTTTTCCATTTTAATTTTTCTACACTGAAATCTTGAAGCAGAAATTTATTAAAAGTTTAACAAAAATTAAAATTTTAAGGCCCTATGAAATATGCTTTTATTATTTTATTTTGACCAAATTCTAAGTTTTCCATTTACTTTTTTGTATTCCATTTTAATGGCTTCATTAAATTGTGATAATCAAAAGCATGTCTAATTAATTAATTACATTTTTTTAATTAATTAATTAATAATATTTAAAAAAATGAAACAGTAAGTAGTAGTAGTAGTACTATTACATTAAGTAATATATTTCTGTCACAGTTTTTTCAAGCTAAACCAAACTTTTGTTTTGACGGGTTGCTGTGAAGACCTTTAAGTTTCTGTTTGTATATGATATGACGGTTGTTTTTCTCAAAAAAAAAATGGTCAAATGCTTATTAAATGACTCTCAGAGTAGGTCTAGAGATTGGTTATGTGTTCAAGAGGCTGAAAACACAGCAAGCCCCAAAAATCTTGCCCCACGATCTCAAGAATATTAATCCAGGAACATTTCCTACATGTATAAATTATGTTAAACAACTTTGATAGTTTTGCTTAGAGCGACAGTGGTAAAAACCTCTAGGATAGTTTGCAAGAGTCAGACCTACAGCATCTCTGTCACCAGCTCAGATCGTTAACTAATTTAACTTCTTCAAGTCCTGCTGAATTACATCTGTGTGCTTCTCTCTACTTCTCATTGTCTGCCTGCAGGACTCTTCTTGCTTTGTGCTGAATTAGAAACTAAAGTTAGAAACAAGATTCACTGGATGGAGGTTTTGGCATTTGATGGAGGATTCACTTTGAGGTGCTGAATAATGCTTCTGCCTGACGGAGCCTAAAGCGAGAGGGTGTAGAGGCGAGGAAATATTGAGAACACTCCACTGCGGCCTACATAAATCTCGAGAGATGATTTGATCAAGCGTCTTCCCTCCTGTTCATTCCTTTCGCGGGCTGTATATTACTTGTTTGTGCGCTCTGTTTGATATGTCTTTGAATGATTGTTGGATTTATGTGAATCCTTGGGACCAAATCCTCTAGTCATGCCTCTGTCCTCCAGTGATTATTCGTACTAGATTATACAGTGCTGATTAATGCTACCCGAACAGCTGCCCCCCTCGTGCCTGGAGCAGGATCTCGTCTTGCGCACAATTTCACAAGCTGTCGGCCAGAGAGGAGTGATGAAAGGGGCTATCCATCACCTCGGCTCTCATTGAGACCAAAATACTGCGTGTTTGATTGTGCTGCGGACGCAAGCTCTGAACAGTAGTGTTACACCTCGCTTCGTGATGAATGAGTGACATCACAAACCTGCCAGACACAGACACGACAGTGTCATATCACATCAGATAATGATGTTTACACCTCAGAGAGCGCAACAGATGGAGAGATGTGGCCATATTGCACCAGGTAATTAGAAAACGGTGTGTTCTGGTGAATTTTAACCGAATGTTCTGGGTTCAAAACGAGTTGAGCTGTAAGTAATAATTACTCATATAAATAGTAATTATGAATCATCCCTGAATCATAAAGATTCCAAAATGGAATTTGCGCAGCGATGCTGTATGAGAAGCATTCACTGGCATCAATGGTTCCATGAAGAACCTTTAACATCCATGGAACCTTTACATTAGACAAAAGGTTCTTTATATTGGAAAAATGTTTTTTTTAGGTTCTTTATTAAAAGTTTTTCACACTGGTTAAAAAAATGGAACCTTTTTTTGTTTGTTGTTAAAGTATAGTTCCTAACCCTTTTTTCTTAATGTGAAGGACATTTTAATAATTCAAAGAACCTTTTTTTTCACTACAAAGAACTTTTTGTGCAGTGGAAAGCCATGAATGTTAAAAAGAACTCCCGGTATTAAGACTTATGGCTTAATATAACATAAATGATGTCTCTTATTAAAATATATAGTAGAAAAGCAATGAAAGATTTACGTTATTTAAAAATCCACTTCGATTTATACGTATATTGGACTATGGGGTGCGCCAATATTTAGATGACGTGAAATAATTGCACTCTGTGAGCTACTGGTGCTTCCTGTTGCTATTTTTATTCAGAATACACCACTTGTAAAATAAAATACTCATACAATGACCACAGCTACTGAAAGAGCCTATAGGTGGTGATAGATATAAGTGTAGGTTTAAACCAAATTCTGTACCATCGATTTTTCACCACAAGGAGTCTAAACACCCCCGGATATTGAGTGAAAACTCCTTCAGTTACTGTGGCGTCATGACAAGCGTCAGTAAGTTTACATCCTGCCAGGATGGCATCAAGCATTTCTTGTATCTGCCGTTTGTAAGCTCTTTTAGTAGCTGTGGCCTACTAAAAGCCTCAAAGGCATCAGGGGTGGAGAGAACAAAGACACAGGTCTTTAGAAAGTTTTATTCATCCATGGGCATCTTCCCACTCTTTTCTTCTCTTTTTATCGCTAGGAAAAGCTGTGAAGACTTACATTGCTTCTCTTGTTGCCCTTCAACTGAAAATTAAAACCAAAAGTCACGTCCGGCCGGAATTTCTAAATCACCCAAAATGTCTGGGATTCAGCTTTTGCCTTCTACAGTCACCATTCATTGTGTGCGGTTTTGTATTAAAGGGTTACTCAACCCCAAAATGAAAATATTGTCATTAACCCTCTGGAGTCGACAAATGCCCCAGCGCATTTTGAGGCATGTTTTCATGATAACGACGAAAAGAACGTAAAATGCTCTGTCATTTTTGATCATACAGATACAACCAATACATCATTTGAATCTGTAGAGGGTCTATTTTTATTTGTACACACTCATAATAACAATAAAACCCTGTGCTTTTATAAAATAAAGAATCAGTGTTATCAGACTTTAGCCATTTATGTGTTTATTAACAACTGAAAAAAGCACCAATTTCAGGGAATGTCAAAACTTCTCCAGGGCTCCAGAACACAGACCCCAGAGGGTCAATTACTTACCCCCATGTCATTCCAAACCTGTAAAAGCTTTGTTCGTCTTCGGAACACAATTTACGATAGTTTGCGTCCAAAGGATATTCTCCAAAATGGCGCTTCGGTGCTTTGTGATGCAGATGAGACAAATTGTTTTTGTTTTTTGCGTACAAAAAGTATTCTCGTCACTTCATAAAATTCAGATTGAACCACTGATGGCAGATGGACTATTTTGACAAAGACTTTCATACTTTTTTGGGTCTTGACAGTGGTATTTACCTGGCAGTCAATGGGACAGTGAAAGAAAATGTGTGACAGTGACATCCAAAAAATCCTAAATTTAGTTTCGAAGACGAACTAAGCTTTTATGGGTTTGTAACGACATGGGGTAAGTGATTAATGACAATTTTCATTTTGTGGTGGATTAACCCTTTAAAGCCTTGCACGGGACTGTTTTCTTAATCCCGCTCCCGCAAACATTCTAATATTGAATATGTGACCCTGGACCACAAAACCAGTCATAAGTGTAAATTTGTCGAAATTGAGATTATTACGTCATCTGAAAGCTGAGTAAATAAGCTTTCCATTGATATATTGTGGAACAGACAATGTTTGTCTGATATACAACTATTTGAAAACCTGGAATCTGAGGGTGCAAAAAAATCTAAATATTGAGAAAATCGCCTTAAAAGTTGTCCAAATGAAGTTCTTAGCAATGCATATTACTAATCAAAAATCAAGTTTTCATGTATTTATGGTAGAAAATGTACAAAATATCTTCATGGAACATGATCTTTACTTAATATGCTAATGATTTTTGGCATAAAAGAAAAATCGATAATTTTGACCCACACAATGTATTTTTGGCTATTGCTACAAATATACCCGTGCTGGTTTTGTGGTCCAGGGTCAAATATAGTTTTCACGCATCAGGGAGTCGCTATCAATATGCAAAATATTTGAAAACTCTTTGGATGCAGTTTGTGTTGTATGTAGGTTTGTATGCAGTGGATTGATTTTCCCCCATGGGTTAAAGGTTTGAAATATTGCATAAATTACATTGCATGCTTGTATTGAAACATTTTGCATTCTACCTGTGATAAAACTGTGGTAGATATAAGTTTTGTAAAGGATGGCCACCTTGGTAGGAAGCTTTTTAGCTGTGTTTGTGATCAATCTGCGTAACGGTGACTGTAAAATATGTAGTTCAGGTATGGAAATGACGTATTTGGGATATGGTCATTTTTAAATGTGTAGTTTATGGGGTGAGACTTGCATAAGGGTTTAAAGGCCCAAAATGAAGCAAATAAATTAAACTACCTGATCTCATGATGAAAACGTACCTGTGGGAACTTTTTCGCAAGAAGTACGTAAATAAATGCATATCACTGCAGTTTTCAACATAAGGCAGTAAAACAGTGATCACTTGTAAAAGTTTTCATACACAGTTATGATTACAGCTCCATATGTTTTGTTTTCCAGACGTACTGTAACAAGCTTGCTCGGTAGCTCAGCCAGCACAGAATTGGACTTAGGATGCAGAATCCTTGGGTACAAATCCCATGAAAAACATGACTCACGATTAAAGAGTTAAAAGATGAGAAATCGGAAAAAAAAAGGGGCATGCTTGCGATTGCGTTATTACGTCACACTTGCTTTTGTTCATACTATAGGGTAGGTTTAGGTGTAGTGCAGATGATATGTTATTTTAAAACATCACAAAGCATTAGAGTTATAGCGCCACTCAATGCAAATTTCAAGTCAGAACTGAGGTGATGCGTACAAAACCAACGTCACATAAAACGTACCTTATGTACGTTCATCTGTTCCAGGAAAAAAAAAAAGAAGCTGAACACTCTTTTAATGCCACTCAGTGAAGTAAGAAAGTAAGAAATGGTGGTACGTATTTCGCATCTCACTAAAAAGTTCCCACAGGAACGTTTTCATCATGAGATCACTTTTATGTCATTCCAAACCTGTATGACTTTCTTCTGTGTATCACAAAAGTAGACCATCATGACATTCCAATATTTGAAAACAGCTTGACAACTTTACTTCAGAGCTTAAATTATCTTGACGTTCCTTAAAGAAATAGATTTCAGTTTTTGTAATGCGTTTAGGTTGGCAACATGTCAATTTAGCTGGTTTTTGGAGTTTATCCAACAGCTTTTTTCTAGGTTGAACAGGTTTACTACACACCCATGTGCTGATCTACCTCAGGTACGGTATTACAGAGAGGTCAGTCTATTCTTTGTCCTACCCAGAAACCTGCTGTGAGACGATGAGTCATTCAGTTTTATTCTCTACACACACATATTCCCTCACTCTCTGATTCCACTGCGATGGATGGACACGTTCTTACATCACATACACTTCTGCTCTTTCATTTTCTCTCTTAGATACTGGCATTAAGAAACTCAGGTCAACATTCTGTTTAAATATAGATTGAAAGTTCTGTATGTGCTGCACATCGTGAGCAAGTTTCTATGCTGTTTTCTACTTTTAATGTATGATGAGCCAGAATCATGGCATGCATTTTAATTCAATGATCCATACTTGGGGAAAAAAAATGCATGAAATTAAATGAAAACGAAAAAGCATATATTTCATGCCATGTGAACTACTCTACTTAAATACAGTATTAAAACCATTATCCATTAAATTAATTTATGTAACACCATTACACATTTTTAATACTGTTTTACTATTTTTGGCTTTTTACCAAGCATTAGCTATTGATATTTCTTGTTGCATGCCAGAAAAATGGCCATATAAAAGGAAAATGACCATATAGTAATTTAGTGGAGTACTATCTTACATAAATGACATAATGCGGACATCAATTTCCAACATGTCTATGTCAGTTTGGCTCTCTAGCTCTGCTCTTGTTATGGTCAACAAAATAATTCAAATGACATAAATTTCAATTAATTCCATGAAATGAAACGGTGACAAAATGTTCAGGATTTGTGTTGCATTAACTCATTTTAATTAATCAAACTGAACCAACAGCAAAAATATTTTTTTCTTGCATATATACACAGATATATCATTTCAAGTAGTTATAAATTAAAAGCTTGCATCTGCATGTTATAAAATATAACTTGTGTTTGAATGTGACTGAATTATAAAGTTTGCGTTGCTGTATTTTTCACTTTAGTTATATAAAGCAGAACGAGGACTCTTGGAAAATCTTAAACATTCAGGAACTCAAGTTATGTTTTCCACAACGATCATTGCTGTAACTATAATGACAGTTTTCATGTCTTATGTTTTGCAGCGTAATGCAGGAGAGCTCTCAGGGATGCATTTAATCATGGCATTAAGTAACAGACGCGTTTTGGCTAATACGCATCCAATCAGTCGATTTTAGCAAATGCGTAATTATCGGCTGCAAAATTACATTAACGTAATCAGAGCTCTATATGTGTGGGGGAAAGTAAGTGAGGTAAATTACAGTGGCAGAGCAAGACTAGTGGCTCTGTTTAATACACAACTTTTCCTATCGCAGAAGCAGCTGTGTCTAGTTGCCACGGTAACTCTTTTTAGTTTCAAGTTAGCACTGCCAATCAGAAAGGAAACAAAGTGCGCAAATTTCTCCATTTCACATGCTGTGCTATGCAATTACAGTCCACCCTGTGCTGGGCTAAATATAACACACATATTGAATATGCCTTGAACTTTCACAGCAAGTTTTTTCTTCTTTACAGTTAAGATTCATATTATATGTGCTTGAATTATATTAGACAATTGGGTTAATCATTTGAACTGGTTCATTTAAATTAAATGATTCCGTAAAATTTGAGTACCATTTACCAGCCATAAGTGTCAATTTTTCAAAATTGATTGATTATATATCATCTGAAAGCTGAATAAATAAGCTTTCCATTGATTTGGGTGGGACAATATTTGGCTGAGATACAATTATTTGAAAATCTGGAATCTAAGGGTGAAAGTTCTGATGAAGTTCTTAGCAATGCATATTACTAATTAAAAAATAAGTTTGATATATTTATTTTAGGAAATGTACAAAATATCTTCATGGAACATGATCTTTACTTAATATCCTTGTGATTTTTTACAAAAGAAAAATTGATCATTTTGACCCACACAATGTATTTTTAGCTATTGCTACAAATGCACCCGTGCTACTCACATACATGAGTGTGTTTGGTTCTCTTTTTTTCTGTATGCTCTAAATGTGACACTAAACCATTTTCTGCTCAAAATGAGCTGTTACTGGAAAGTCTAGCAATTTTGGTTTGGTACGAGTTGTCTGTTTTGGTCGACGGTTGTTTTAAATTGTGCGGAGTGTCTTTCCATCAGTAGAATGGAGATGGGTCATGGAGTTCACTGCGATTTTACATTCAGCTGTCCTCTCTTCTTTGACAGGCGAAATGCATTTAACTGGGTGCTGAAAGTTGAATCAGCGTATCACAAATATCTCTTTCTCTTTTTTCACTAATGACGCTTGGGACTGTTATTAGAAACCCCATGAGATGACAAATAATTTGCTTGCCCTTTTAGTAATAGCAGTGGCTTTTAGCTGACATCTGACTGATTCTACTTGACAACAGAGTCTGAAAACCATGATGTCCTAGTTGCTATGAGATTGCTTGTCGACTGCCGGTAAAACCTTCTCGTTCTAGAGAGCGCTCTTTTATTTGGCACATTTGCATATATTGTGAATGAGTTTTGAGTTATTACTATTTTGGTCTGTGTCCCTTGAATCTACCATTCACAAGTTTTTGAATGTTTTTGAAAGAGGTTTCTTATGCTCATCATTTATTTGATCTAAAATGCAGAAAAAACAGTAATATTGTGAAATATTATTAATATTTTAAAATAGCTGTTTTCTATTTGAGTATATTTTAAAATGTAATTAATTCCTGTGATGGAATCATTTTATATTGTTAATAATGTTGAAAACAGTAGTGCTGTGATATACAGTTGAGGTCATAAGTTTATATACACCTTAAAGAACCTCTAATATAAGAGGGATAATACAAAATTATTTTATTTTTATTTAGTAGTGACTAGGGCTGTGCAATTAATCGCAATCGCAAAAAAATCGCGATTTAAGCACATGCGATTTCTAAACCGCACAAGGTTGCGATTTTATCTATCCCCCCAACGGCACCCCCGCCCCCCTTGAACGTCAAGTTCATTTTATTTTCGATTTGTTGCCACATCACAATAGAAGTCATTTAAGGTTATCTTTCCTATAGAACAGGTCTATACATAGTTATTTTATTAAACATACTAAATAGCCTTATGTTATTTATCTTATTTACACTAAGGCATGTCATTTCTGTCTCTTCATGGTCGCGTGATTACAATGTCTCCACCGCGAAAACACGGACTGGATCGCGGACTCCATTCATAAAAACCGAATTTACTATAGCGCGGAATGCTACGTAATTCGTCGATTTTTGGATTAATAAATCAAAAGTTGGTCTGTCACTTAATTCAAATCGCGATATGGACTAGTGTCTGTGAAAACTGAAATGCAAAAAGACCGTTTTAATATGAATCTTGCATGTTCCGTTTGCTTCTTTATGAATGAATGGTGGAGACGCGTTTTATTTTTTTACTACATGCAGACTGAAGCACACGTGACGCTCCCGCTAATTTTTGGCATTTGCATCTCACAAATAAACTCATTCGCCAAATAGCTGCTTTGAGTTTCACTTTTACCGTTTCATTTGAGAAAACTAGCATCATATACACACAGAAACTTCACGGCAACCTGTCAAAATAAAAGTATGGTTTAACATGTAACAGAACAGTATTAGTCCTGTATTACTTTTGTACAGTATAATGTAGGTGTTTATATATTCCTATTTAAATAATTTACATAAAACAATATATATGATAAAAAAATATTAAAACAAGATTAACCACTTAATTATTATTTAAATGTTTTAAACTGAATATAATTTTTCTTCCACACATTGATTTTAACAGTAAATTTATTTTTGTTTGACAAAAATTAAAAGGGTTTATTTATCATTTGATTAAAAATAAATAAATGTTTATGCTTTTTCATTATCAGAAAAATTAAAACACATAAGAAAAAAAAAAGATTTTAGAACCCTCAAAATGTTAAAAAAGAGAGTTTTGGACTTATTTTTCCACTGAAATGAATGTATTCGTTATTGCACAAAGTAGGCTAAAGTACTGGGAAAAAAGTAAAATGGCTTATTTATTTTATGTTGTCTGTTTTAAAGACAATTTTACTACAGTTTTGTTTATTAAACTTAATACTATGTTATTTCATGGTGAAATATTTTGTTATGCACTACTTGTGCACTGAATACATTTAGAATGTATGTATGTAGCTTGTTTGAAAAAGCAAAAAAAAAAAAAAAATCGCAAATAAAATCGCAATCGCAATATTCGTTCAAAATATCGCAATATGATTATTTTGTCCATATTGCACAGCCCTAGTAGTGACCTAAATAAAATATATTTCCCATAACAGACA
Organism: Garra rufa; assembly: GCF_049309525.1. Lineage (NCBI taxonomy): Eukaryota > Metazoa > Chordata > Actinopteri > Cypriniformes > Cyprinidae > Garra > Garra rufa. The sequence continues at coordinate 35,995,864 of NC_133373.1, forward strand.
TTTACACATAGTACACAAGAGAAAATAATAGTTGAATTTAAAAAAAAATGACCCTGTACAAAAATTTACATACGCTTGATTCTTAATACTGTGTTGTTACCTGAATGATCTACAGCTGTGTTTTTTGTTTAGTGATAGTTGTTTGTGAGTCCCTTGTTTATCCTGAACAGTTAAACTGCCTGCTGTTCTTCAGGGCCCACAAATTCTTTGGTTTTTCAGCATTTTTGTGTATTTGAAATCTTTCCATTAATGACTGTATGATTTTAAGATCCATCTTTTCACACTGAGGACAACTGAGGGACTCATATGCAACTATTACAGAAGGTTCAAACACTCACTGATGCTCCAGAAGAAAAAACAATGCATTAAGAGCCAGGGGTGTAAACTTCTGAACAGAATGAACATGTGTAAATTTTTCTTATTTTGCCCTATATCTTTTTTTTTTTTTTTTTTTTCATTTAGCACTGCCCTTCAGAAGCTACAGAAGATACTAACATGTTTACCAGAAGACACAATAAGTTAAATTTAACCTGATCTTCAAATTCAAAAAGCTTTCACCGCTCAGCTCTTAATGCATTAGGTTTCCTTCTGGAGCATCAGTGAGTGTTTGAACCTTCTGTAATAGTTGAATATGAGTTGCTTGGTTGTCCTCAGTTTGAAAAGATCATACAGTCATTGTTGGAAAGGGTTCAAATACACAAAAATGCTGAAAAACCAAAGAATCTGTAAGACCTGAAGGATTTTTCTGAATAACAGCGGGCAGTTTAACTGTTCAGGACAAACAAGGGACTCGTGAACAGCTATCACTAAACAAAACAACAACAAAAAAAAACAGCTGTGGATCATTCAGGTAACAACATAATGTAAAGAATCAAGCGTAACATGCATTTTGTATGATCCCTCTTATTTTGGAAAAAATAATTAACATTTTGCCGAGTTTTCAAGGTGTATGTAAACTTTTTTCCTCAACTGTACCTTCTTATTGTTATTCATGTTTGATTTGTGTTATAACTAAGAAGAAGAGATTATCGGAGATTATCAGTTCACATGCTGCTTGAAATGAGGCACTATAGCAATCTGTCACAACACATTACAGAGCCAAATTTGTTCCGCAGTGTATCTTTCACTGTGTGTGAACCTATGTGGCCTGAGGGCACTATGGCTTTTCAGACGTAGCAAGAGTCTATTCTAACTGACTAATCTGGGGTGCGTTTCCCAAAAGCATTGTTGGCTAACTATGGTCATTATTGAACTCTATAGAGTGTTTTCACGATGCGTCATCAGTCGGCCATATTGGCAGCACTGAACGTAAACAATGTCACTGAACCGAACGAAACTCACAAATTTGGCTGATTATTGCTGCTGAAAATGGACAATTATTGTCATGTTTTGGGCTGTCCTAATCTGTTGGACCAGGAAAAACATTTAGAGTAGGCTACTATAGACTGCCAAAAGTTAAATCAATGAGAAGAGTGCAAAAAACTGTCTGAGGAACAAAAGGCATTTGTGGTTGGCCAAACTTAACCAGGATTTCCAGGGCAAGAAACTTGTCAGCATTTGTGTTTGTTTTTATCATTTCCAATCAGGTAGGTGATAATATATTAGACTAATATTTTAATTAATACTGCTTGTAGTATGCAGTATCGCCAATAGTTTCAGAGTGACATGAGAGTGAGTAAATGATAACAGAATTTTCATTTTTGAGGTGAACTCTTTACATTGTTTGACACAGATGAGACACTATTTTGTATAAAGATGAAGAGATAAACAATTTGAATAGGCATTACTTTTGTTAAATCTGGAAGCTTAGGAAGCAGGATCCACAGAGGTTTTAACCCTCCGATGTGAACAAAGAGGTTCACTTCAAAGGCAAATGCCGCTGTCTCTGAAGCTGGATCATTAGCCCTGGGCCTCATAAATAACAGGCCCCAGCAAACCACCAGGAGATGATGTCTCTTGTGATCTCATGTCTCTCAGCTCAGTCAAAAGATCCCCACCAGCAGTCTCGACGGCTGCTTTACAACCGGTCTCTCAATTGCACCCTCTATAAGAAAGGCAAATCTGCCCTGCTTGCGGCCCACTATATCCTGAATCTTTTGAAAGACTGTGATCATGTACTGTAGTTGCCATAGCGATGAAGAACGGTCACACTGCTTCTACATGTGATGGTGCCGGTGAGTGACTCCTGAAGGGATAGATTCTGCTTGACTCATTGCACGTGGTTGGGGAGAAGTTTGAGTTTTGAGTAGGCTGGTTCTCCACGCTGAGGGATAATTAGTGTTGGTCAGGGAACAGATCAGTAGATGTGTTTTCAGAGGATTTGGAAGACTATTCCTAGTGTTAACATGGGAGTTAAACTCAGATCTGTAGCTGCAGGGCGGTGCATTGCAAGATGAAAGCATGAACTGCAGTTACTAGGCCGAGAGTGAGTAAATACGATTTGTGTTTTTTAAAAGTTAAATAAGCTTGTTTTATTACTGTATGAATTATAAAAATGATTCTCAGTGGGGTCAGCAACTTTATAGACCCTCTCATGCAACTTTGTACCGTTAGAAAGGCATGAACTGTTTTATGTTTTAACAAAACATTAACGATTTGTGAGTAGATGCGATTTCTAAATTGATGTAAATGATCTGATACTGACTGAAACAGAAAGTTCTTGAGCAGCAAACTGTTGCTATGTTACCTTCCTAAAAAAACAATATTTCTGCATTTTCATTTGACCTTTTGCTAAGCTCTGTTCTTTTCTTAAGTAATACATGTTGATAAAGTGGTAAAAATATAATGCATATTATTTTTTGTGGGCTAGAATTAATTGTGACATTGCAAAGCATTTTATATGACATTTTATATGCCAAGGCGAGACACTGCAGGTGAATAGGGTAGAAAAAAAAAACTAATAGTTATCGCCTTACTTACCCAGTTGATTGATTACATTAATAATTGCAAACATTTTTTGCATTACATGTTTTCTAAAATGTTAGGTTTAAATATGCAAATGAGGAATTATTCAATGAAATATGTGCTAATTTGCATACATTTCTAGTACAAAAATCTAAACACTGGATGAAGTCAGTTTCAAAATTCTAGTTAAATTAAGTTTTACATATTAGAGTCAAAAGTTTTTACAGAAGGAATTTTGGGTATCTGATTTCGTCACGCCATAATTTAGAAAAAAAACAACAACAGGAAACACTATATTTTTTTCCACTTTTGAGGGAATAAAATGTTGTAGAAAATCAAGCAAATTATATATAAAAAAATCCCTCTGTAAAAACCTTAAGAATATAGACAGGAATAAAAATGTAAAGTTTGGTGTGTGTGTACGTGTTAATGAAGTGAAGATTTATGGCTCAGTGTAGAAGGAATTATTAATTTTGAGAAAATGGCCTTTAGAAATATGCATTGTAATTGAAATCTGTTGACACAAATAGATAAAGTGCTATAAAAGAAACACTTAACAGTGTTTTTTTGGATATTTTCTTTCCACTAGTATGAAAAAACAAAAAGCCTGAAATCTCAAACTTGTGTCTTCCCTTAAAGAAATTGTTTAAATTATTATTTATTAATTATTTTTTAACAATGGCCTGACTACCTTTCTGGGCCTTGAAAATGTCAGTTGCATTGCTGTCTAAGTAGGGTCAGATAGCTCTCGAATTTCATCAAAAATATCTTCATTTGTGTTCTGAAGACGAATGAAGGTCTAACAGGTTTGGAATGATATGAGGGTGAGTAATTAATGACAATTTTCATTACTGGGTGAACTATCTCTTTAAGACAGCTCTTTAACATGTTGTTTCAACTTTTTTAAGAGGTCTCTCCAGAATCTCTAGCAAGTGTTTGCAATCTTTATAATGTCAGAACCTCATTGCAACTCTATGGATTTTCCATTGAATTTTCAGCACATTTGATTCTTTTCAGAAACACTCAGAGGCCACAGTGACCGTGAGGCCGTGTCCTCTAATGCGGCTCGTAAACTATGAAAAATTGAGTCTATTTTAAACATCACTGCTCTAATCAAAGGCTCAAAGATGTTGTGAAATAACCGTATAACTTTGTGACTCTTGTTCATGAAATTTATAGTCCAGTTTACTCACTAAAAGATGATTCTGTGTCTCTTCCATTCAGTGTTTGCCGGGTTTTGTAATGAGATTCAGTCATTTGCGAGTCCTGGGGGTTTTATACAGAGAGACATGGCTGGCAAACAGATGCACAGGCCTAGAGATGCACCTGTTGCTGTACTTTGGGACCTGGCCTTCATACCTTCTGCATTTCAGATTGTTCTGAGCTTTGAAAGGCACCAGAGCAAATATGTATCATCATTTTCTGCTTGGCTTGTCAGGCTGTCGTTGCCACATACATCTTTGGGTACAAAGTTTTTCTCCTCTTGAGAGAAAAAGGAGCAAGGATTTGTACAATGACAAGACATATATCCAATAATTCGCTTGTTATTCAGTAAACACTTAGTGAAGGGTTTGTGAGATGATAATTCTTGGGTTGCATGTCTTTCGCTTCACACTGGTTGCACTGTGTTTTTGATTCTAATGAGCCGGTTCTTTTTATGGAATCAAATGCATACAACCAATGTATGATTCATAAGCATATGAACTGTTTCTTTATAGTGAATAAAAAAACGGTGCAACCTAGGGATGGGCGATATGGCCTAAAATCCATATTGCGATATACATTGCAGCCTCTTGCGATAACGATATATATTGCGATATATAAATTATAATAGAACCATTTCAGAACAGGTTACATAGACCCTTAGGAAAGCCAAGCTGCAATTTTTTTTTTTTTTTTTTTTTAAAGAAATAAAGAAACGTTGCATGTCGTTTTGAGAACATTTATTGTGCAAAAGCAAAACTGTAATTAAACAACACAATGTTGCAGATAAATAAACTAAATGTAGTGGTAGAACAGATTAGTCGTGTTACCTCTCTTAACTGGAACTTTTGCCCCACACACTCTACAGAGTATATTTTGCTGCTGCTCGTCGGACGGCTTAAAGCCAAACCACGTCCAAATAACAGATGTTGCACCCAGGGCCGCTGCTGGCCAAATGGGTGCCCTAAGCAGAAATTTACTTTTGTGTCCCCTCTCCCCCAAATATTACAGAAGTAATAATAAAATAATAAAAAAAACACCTACTATAGGGGCCAAAATAGAACTTTATTCAAATAAGAGTAAATAGTAAATACATAAATAAATTGTATCATTTATAAATTACAATTGTAGCTCTACAGCAAAAAATACAAACTAAAATTACACTTTAAATAAAACAATTAAAAATGTGAAATCTCAATCAAATAAACCATAATAAACTGAAATAAAATCAACACTGTCATCTGCTGAAGCTTTCCAAAGTTCAAAATTTACAAAGGCACACTTCTGCTTTTTCTTGAGGCAAAGTCGTAAATGAGCTCTTCATATAATAAAGCCTTTGCTATTTGACAATAAAGCAGACAAGGGTTATGATGTCCACATATTTTAGTTGAGGAAATGATAGGAAAGATTATGTGGATATTTTAATTAAATGTTTGGTCAATATTAAACTAGGAATTTGATCATCATGTAAGTGTAACAACTGCATTTACCAGGCCTTTGGTGCCCTTTTCAGGCATTTCTAATAAAATTGTAATGTAAACTGTTAATTTTGTATTAGATTATGTATTTTAACACTGTTATTTAATGACACTATATGGTCATTATTAATCAATAATCATAATTTCCATAATTGTTTTTTAATATAATGCATTTTAAGTCATTTTGTTTACTTAGATCTGCCTGTATTTATATTAAGAAAGATGCGTTAGTCGTGAACTTATTACCGACATTAAAACACATTATTAATGTCGACAGAATAATATAAAGTTTCACAGGATTATGAAAGTACCTGAAAGTGATGCACGGGCTTCATCTTGGGCTTTTTTTCTTTTCTTTCGTTTCTCGGCGTTGATGTCTCTTTCCAGGACCAGGCATATTGTTCATCAATTATTATCGTCATTTTTGGCCAAATAGGCAGCCGTAAACAGAGGTGAGAGCGCGTTGCGGCGCAGATGCTGCGCGTCATCACGTGTGTTTACAAGCCTAGTCTGCGTACTGTATATGGAGCGGCGGTACTGGTTGCACCAGTCTTTTTCACGAGCTCCTCTGTTTCGCTGACGCTTTCAGCCATGTTTATTCAAGATGATGCGTTGCAGCCGGCTGCAGCTCGTTACTGTAAATTTCGCGGGTAGATTGCGTCATCAAACATGCATTATCGCGATAGTGCAATAGAATTAGAATCTCTATCGTAGGCCAATTTTGTATCGTTTATATCGCATATCGTTTATATCGCCCATTACTAGTGCAACCAGTGTAATGCGATTCATAAACAAATGACTATAAGAACCAGTTCTTTTTAGCCAATCCAACGCATATAGTGCAAACAGATCAGAATCATATGTTTATGAATTGGACAACACTGGTTGTGCTGTATGTTTTTGATTTACTAAAAAAGAACCGTTTAAAAGAATCAGTTGTTTAAGAATTGGACCACTGTTTGTACTATATGCGTTGGATTGGCAAAAAAGAACTGGTTCATAAGAATCATGTGTTTTTGATTCACTTAAAATCAGACCACCCTGGTTGTGTTGTATGCATTTGATTCAACAAAAATAACTGGTTCATTAGAATCATTTGTTTTTGAATTAGACAACACTGGTTGCCCTGTATGATTTTGATTTACTAAAAAAGAGCCGTTTATAAGAATCAGTTGTTTTAAGAGTTGGACCACAGTTTGCACTATATGTGTTGGATTGGCTAAAAAGAACCGCTCCATAAGAATCATTTGTTTATGAATCACTCCACACTGGTTGTGTTGTATGCGTTTGATTCAATAAAAAGAACCGGTTCATTAGAATCATTTGTTTTTGAATTAGACAACACTGGTTGCCCTGTATGATTTTGATTTACTAAAAAGAATCGTTTATAAGAATCAGTTGTTTAAGAGTTGGACCACACTGTTCGCTTTAAATGTGTTGGACTGGCTAAAAAGAACCGGTCCATAAGAATCATTTGTTTATGAATCACTCCACACTGGTTGCACTGTATGTTTTTGATTCACTAATAAGAAACAGCTAATATAAATCATTTGCTTATGAATCAGACCACACTGGTTCTGTTGTATGCGTTTGATTCAATAAAAAGAATAAGTTCAATTGAATCATTTCATCATGAATTGGACAATACTGGTTGTACTCTGTTTTTGATTTACTAAAAAGAGCTGTTCATAAGAATCATTTGTTTAGGAATTCTATATGCGTTCGATTGGCTAAAAAGAACCAGTCTATAAAAATAATTTGTTTACAAATCACCTCACACTGGTTGCACTGTGTTTTTGATTCACTAAAAAGAACCGGTTCATTAGAGTCATTTGTCAATGAATCAGACCACACTGTTTGCACTGTTTTATTGACGAAAGGGCTGTTTTTTAAAAATTTCTTCACAAATTTGACCATACTGGTTGAGCTGGATGTTTGTGAACTTTTTGTTCATAAATCTGACTACACTTGCAACCAATATAGTCCCGCTCATGAACAAATGACTCTATGTCATTGCTTGAATCCCACAAGGACAACTTAATAAAGTTATTAAAGTGGCAATATTTTGCAGTGCATGACCTTTTTTATCTCATTACATTCAATTCCTAATGCAAATTTAGATGAAATATGATTTGATTCAGTGGTGCATGACACACTACTAGCAGAGTATCGATCTTAGTTTTTTCAAGATCATTCAAATTAAGAACTGGGAAAATCTATATTTTTACCCAGCCCTAGATAGTTTGGTAGACATACAGTACTTGTTCCTAAATTCTCACTATACATACACATTTCGCCCTCAGCCAGTGTGGTACACTAATTGTATAGCAAAAAGTATGAAAACATTATTGGGTCAGTGAATGGAAGAAAGTAACCTTGTCCAATGTCATTCCTTCACACTGCCAGGGGGACCGTGCAGGTGGACAGATGGCACTATACAGCCTGTTGGCACCAGGCAAGAAGAATCCACAGTAGTGCTTCTTAGAGCACCATGCTGGAATAAACCCTGGCTAAAGGTCCTCTAAGATGCCACACTGTTCATTATGGACTCCAATTTGGCCACCAGCCTGTTTCCTGCTTTGTCTCCAGTGAGTTCAAAGTGAGTGCGGTATCAAAGGTGGCCTTCATGATTGGCTTGTTCGGACTTTGGAATCTTGTGAAGCGCTATTGTTCCCTTAGCAAATGAAAAACAAGCCATTACGCTTGCACATCGCTAACAGCTTGCTGCACACAATGAGAGATCTGAGCCACGTCAGATAGTTCGGTCTGCTCTGGCCTTTCTTTCACAGCACGGCTGTGTTGTGAACAGTTCCCTGGGGTTCCTCAGGGCTGCTCAACACCTTCCCTGACACATTGTGTTGCAGCTTTGCAAACTGCTATGTCCTTATTGGTATGGTAGAACCAAGACTTGGAAGATTTTGCAGGTGTCCACTTGCATTGCCCTGAGCTTCCTGCCAATGTCAGATTGGCGGGATGGTTTTGTGATCACTGGAGAATTTAACTCTGATTCATCAAGCCAGTCTTATCCAGGTGGTACTGGTCTCTATGGAACACATAGGACATCCTAATCAGGAAGTAAAAGGAAATGAAGCTGAAGCACAGATAGTAAGAGCAGGTTTTGAAGATCCTCACAGATGGGGTATCACCTGTCCTGAGCTTCTTGGGATTGATTTGTTTCTAATCAAAACCCCCAGGGGTCTTAGGAAACAGGTTTGCGCATAATTCAGACGTAAAGAATTGGCTCCCATTAATCTATCGTTCTATCGTTCTATCGTTCTATCATTCTATCTATCTGACGTTCTGACGTTCTATCTATTTATTATTGTTTTATTGTTCTATCTATCGTTCTACCGTTCTATCTGACATTCTATCTATCTATCTATCTATCTATCTATCTATCTATCTATCTATCTATCTATCTATCTATCTATCTATCTATCTATCTATCTATCTATCTATCTATCTATCTGACATTCTATCTATCTATCTGACATTCTATCTATCTATCTGACATTCTATCTATCTATCTGACATTCTATCTATCTATCTGACATTCTATCTATCTATCTGACATTCTATCTATCTATCTGACATTCTATCTATCTATCTGACATTCTATCTATCTATCTGACATTCTATCTATCTATCTATTGTTCTATCTGACATTCTATCTATCTATCTATCTATTGTTCTATCTGACATTCTATCTATCTATCTATCTATTGTTCTATCTGACATTCTATCTATCTATCTATTGTTCTATCTGACATTCTATCTATCTATCGTTCTATCTATCTATCTGACATTCTATCTATCTATCGTTCTATCTATCTATCTGACATTCTATCTTTCTATCATTCTATCTATCTATCTGACATTCTATCTTTCTATCATTCTGACGTTCTATCTGTCTATCTGTCTAGTTATACAAAAGTACCAAATGATACAAAACATCCTAATTCAAATAGCAATTTTGCATTCTGTTTGCTGCTACAATTGGAATTTCAATTCAAATCTGAATGACGCACAACCCCACTAGGGAGTCATAAATTTAACACTAAATTCTTTTCTCAGTTCCATTTGTTTTTTACACTCATATGTGAATGAGTTCACAGAAGGAGAGATATGCCAGTGGTATAAGCTGCAAGGTGACAGCTCACTACATACTTTCTCAAAGGGTTTTTTTGAGATGGAGATGTGGATTTTTAAGTGCTATGAAGTCTGATTTAAAACGTCTCCTGCAGGTTTAAATTCCACTGGGTGTAAATCTCAGCCTGCAAATAGTTCTCCTCGCCTTGATTTTTCTGTCGTCGCTGCCCATCAAAGCTCTGACCCTGCTTGCTCAGATGTCAGAGTTGGTGTGCTCGAACTTCTCTCATGCCCTCATTTGGTACTTTTTCTTTCTTATAGAAAGACAATTTTCGATGGCACCTTTTCCTCACATTGAGCTTGCTTTATCCTTTTCTGACCAGGTGGTGTTTTTCTTCAGATTCTGGAACTTAGACTAATTAGTAGCTGTAATCTTTACTCTCTTTGGGATTGGCGTCAGTAGGATTGCATAATACCCTCTGGTATCTGTAGTTTAATTGCTGGTGAAGAAGTGGAGAAGATATAAGGTTATAAGAAAACTGAGGAAGATTACAGCTCACGTAGGAGGCATCTCACCCTATGGTTTTCAAGCCTCAGACTCTACATGATATAGAAGCCTGTTTCGCCTTTAAGTTAAAAATCAGAAGATACTTAGATAAAGTTTGAAATGAAGTCACAATTCCAAAAACCAAAGTCACATTGTGACAACAAGTTATGAAGTCACAATTGGGAGATATAAAGCATTTATGAGAAATAAAGTCATGTATACTCTGAGGTGGGAATACGTCCATAACCTAGGCCACAGGGAAGATGATTAATGAATCTAACACCGTCTTAGTCCTTGACTTGCTTTCAAATAGCAGTTTGATTTATTATCTTGCTCAAGAGTGCCATTGATATTTACAGTATGCTCTGCCAATATCTGTAACTTCGATGCCTGCGTTAGCTTAACCCAAAGCTGCTTGATACAGCAAACTTTCCAGGGCATTGAACAAGCACTGCTACCCTTTCTAAACACACTTTATATCCTTCTGTCCTCAGGAGTAACATAAACCAAATCGGCTGTTGTGCAGAAAGACTTTGTTTTTGCAGATAACAGCCTGGGAACTGACTGAGTGACCTACCTATTTTCCTTGTAGGCGCAACGAAGAAATCCATTTGTTATTCCAAAACTGCACATTGACCGTTTTCTTCCTCCTCCAAAGACTAAACGAACAAAAAAAAGCAAGTGTTATCTTAAAAGTGGATTACTGGCTTTGTGTTCTGATGTTTTTTTAGTGCGCAGATCAGATTTAAACTTAAGCTAATGAATCTCTCCATTTATCTTCTTTTATGTCATGGTAGAGGGCAACTTTTGAAGTTCGTTGTGCTTTATTTGATTCAACTTTAAAAGTTTCGAGGAGTTTTATTTGGCTGTTAAGTTTATTGCCCTAGAAAGCAGCCCATGAAGGGCAGATAAACTGAAGTGTGAATATTCATGTTGAACTGAGGTTCGGAGGAAGTCTTGGATAAAACAAACACTTGAAATGAAGAGCCGTGCTTCACATATTTGGCACAGACCCATTCAGCACATCCAAAATCCCTCTATTCAAACTCTTCTGTCTGGGTTTAACATGCACCAGATGTGACGAGAAATGTCTTGTTTAGTTAACAACTACAAAGTTGATGAAACGTGTAGGCGTTTTTATGGGGTGAGGACTGCCAGGGATTATGCAATGTTTATTATATATATGAATTAAATAGATTTAGAGTCAATAAGACTTTTTTTAAAAAAAAAGCAGTTAATACTTTTATTCACTAGAAAAGCATTAAATGAATCAAAAGTTACAGTAACGACATTTATAATGTTACAAAGACTTCCATTTCAAATAAAAGCTGTTCTTTTGAACTTTATATACATAAAAATAGCTGTTTTGACATTAATAATAATATTGCTTTAGCATTAAATCAGCAAATTAAAATGATTTCTGTAAGAGATATATATGTGTGTGGTTTTTAAGTTTTTGAAATCTCTTATGCTCATCAAAGTTCTATTCATTTGATCAAAAATACAGAAAAAAGTGATATTATGAAATATTATTGCAATTTGAAATAAGTTTTCTATTTAAATATACTTTAAAATATAATTTATTTCTGTGATGCAAATCCATCAGCTGTTACTTTAGTCTTTAATGTTTTTGGAATCTGTGACACTTTTTTTAGGATTCTTTATGACTACAAAAGTAAAAAAAGAACAGCATTTATATAAAATAGAAATCTTTTCTGTAGGAGATATATATGTGTGTGTGATTTTTAAGCTTTTTAAATCTCTTAGGCTCATCAGAGTTCTATTTATTTAATCAAAAATACAGAAAAAAGTAATATGAAATATTATTGCAATTTAAAAAAAAATAGGTTTTCTATTTAAATATACTTTAAAATATAATTTATTTCAGTGATGCAAAGCTGAAATTATTTCCATCAGCTGTTACTTCAGTCTTCAGTGTTACATGATCCTTAAGAAATCATTGTAATATGCTGATTTATTATCAATGTCAGAAACAGTTGCTGTTTAAATATTTTTTTGGGAATCTATGACACTTTTTTTCAGGATTCTTGATGAATACAAAAGTAAAAAAGAACAGCATTTATTCAAAATAAAAATCTTTTCTGTAATAGATATATATGTGTGTGTGATTTTTAAGTTTTTGAAATCTCTTATGCTCATCAAAGTTCTATTTTTTTTTAAATCAAAAATACAGAAAATTTAAAATCTATTTAAATGTACTTTAAAATATAATTTATTTCAGTGATGCGAAGCTGAAATTATTTCCATCAGCTATTACTTCAGTCTTCAGTGTTACATGATCCTTAAGAAATCATTTTAATATGCTGATTTATTATCAGTGTTGGAAACAGTTGCTGTTTAAGTTTTTTGAGGAACCTGTGACATTTTATCAGTATTCTTGATGAATACAAAAATAAAAAGGAGCAGCTTTTATTTAAAATAGAAATCTTTTCTTACAATATAAATCTTTACTATCACTTTTTATCAATTTAACACATTCTTGCTGAAAAGAAAGAAAGAAAGAAATCTACTGACCCCAAACTTTGAACGATAGTGTATATTGTTACAAAAGAGTTCTATTCTAAATAAAAAAATGCTGTTCTTTTTAACATTTTATTCATCAAAGAATCCTGAAAAAAGTAAAAGCACAACTGTTTCAAACATTAAAAATAAATCAGCATATTAAAATGATTTCTGAAGGATCATTTCACACTGAAGACTGATGCAAATCTGAATTTTAAGCATCATTACTTCAAAGGAATAAATTCTATTTTGAAGTATATTAAAATAGAAAACCACTATTTTAAATTGTAAAAATATTTTAAAATATTACAGTTTTTTTTCAGTGTTTTTAATAAGTTAAACACAGCCGTGATGAGCAGAAAAGACTTCTTTAAAAAACATTAAAAACCTTACTGATCACAAACTTTTGAACAGGATTAGTTTAATTCTAGTAGACATTTTTGTGATTTTCGTAAAAGAACAGTCGATTTTTTTGGAGGTCCTTCTGGACGTTCTCACTGTTTAAAGAACAGACTCTTCTTAACTTTACATTTCTTCTGAGGTTCCACAATCGTTGTAGAGATGTACTCACAGCATTCTCACACCCAGTAGGTTTAAATTCAGACTGGCTTTGTAAACAGCCCTGACAGCTTTTGCTATTGACTGTAGCACCCGAGGCAAAGGCAGCACGTAGAATTTAAAGTGAGCTTGTTTTTCATTGCCCGTGGCGAAGGAAGTGTAGCTCGAGACCCTGTTGTACTCTGCTTTATCTTTTTAGTGAAGCTGTAATGTGTCAGACTTTCTCCATATACTCATATGCAAATCGCCGCCTATCTGCATTCTGAGCAGTTTTGAGATACTCAGCTTCAAAGTTTATGGGTTCCATAGACTTCTGTAAATAGAACCCTTTTTGTTTTCTAAAAAAGGCCCAAAATGCACACAGCTTACAAAAGAAACATCACATAATGTAAATAAGTTGTCACAGAATAAGAATATGTGAATAACTCAATTTTAACCAAAATGTCAGATAGACCCTTATAATTCCAAGGCAACGAAATGGTAAACTATTTCTGAGAAATGTTATCTATATTTTCATTATGAGTTTTATTATACACTGTAATGTTTTAAAGCATCTGTCTGCACTCTGCAGTAAGATTTCTTGTGCATTTTCTAAATATATGTTGAGAGTAACACAGTTGTCACCATGATAGTTTTTCCCTGATACTCTCAAGAAAATCCCACACAATCTTTACTTTCACACTTTGTCATCGTAGCATAGTGTGACAGGTGACAAAATACTAAGTAAATCATGCATTCATTCAGTTTTTACTTTTTTGCCGTTGTCTTTCCAAGATAGTTGCTGTGTGAGATATTACAGGCACATTTAAGTCATGTGTCATGTGTTTATTTGCATGTATTTAGGTTTTTTAAAACATAGGTGACATTACATGTTATATTTAGATAACTTAGCAAATACTAAAAACGCATGTGCATCTTATACATGTGCTGTTTAGCTTTTAAATATATCATTAGATGTAGGTAGTCTTAGATTTTATTGCTTTTTCCAAGATGTTTATTTGCCTTTTTTATAAATAAACGTGTGATTTCCCTGCTTTTTAAAGAGTTAAAGCATCCTTAAATAAATTGTTTACTCAAAATGAAAATTCTGTCATGTTGTTTTAAACCTGTAAGACCTTTGTTCATCTTCAGAACACAAATTAAGATATTCTTTATATAATCCGAGAACTTTCTGACTCTGCATAGACAGCAACACAACTGACATGTTAAAGGCCCAGAAAGGTAAGAACATCATTAAAATAGTCCATGTAACATCAATTGTTCAACCTTAATTTAATGAAGCTATGCGAATACTTTTTTGTGTACATAGAAAACAAACAAACAACCCAGGCTCATGAAAATATGTGGCTCTATATAAATTTCTGCAACACCGTAATTATGTATCATACTGGAAATTTCGTGTTGAAACGAGTGAGAGTGGCACTAAAAACAAATTCAATATGTGACCAAGGCACTTTATTATTACGCTGGTACAGGCAAGTAAAAAAAAAATGCTTTTTCACACTGCTTGAGGTACGTATTTTGGCTGTTCAGAATTCAAATATCCGGGGAGTGTTGCTCTATCATGGGGTAAATGCTATATCATGTTGGAAATAATCTTAAACCCATGTTGATGCAGCCCTGCTATTTTAACCTCCTTATGCGGATTTGGGCTGTTTTGTTGAACCATAGTTTCACGGGGTTGACTTGCAAGTACGGATGGCTCGATACCATAATTTTGACTTCGGTACGATAATGTAATACTTTGATAACGATACTAAATTGATACCATAGGTGACAAATAACCAGCCTCAAAACATAAGTGAATTGAAAACAATTTAGTTAACATACTAAACATGTATTAATTAATGTATCATTTATAACTAATTATTGACCTAAATTAATAAGTGCTGTAATGCTGTTAGATCAGCTTATCTGATGAATTAACAAAGATTGCTTTACTGTAAAGTGTTATTCTAACAAAGTATTCAAAAGCACGTTATTTTCTCTCTCTACTCTCTGACTCTTTTCAGATTTCAGACTCCGCCAAAGAAAAAACAATAATTATACATTCCCTTCATATTATTGATACTAAAATGAATACAGCAAAACTCTTGATTCATTTAAATTGTTAATATTTGTTTGAAATGCAAGTGCAAATATTATGTGACAAAAGCTAAACTGATAGCGTGTCACACAGCTTTCGTGTTTACTCTGTATCACATCTTAGGTATGCGCGTTGATCAGTTGTGAATAACAGGTAATTTATGTTAAATCTGAATTTATGAATGCTGCACTCACTTGTCGATCTCTAAATTCACATTAAAGATCAGGATGAGCAAGTGACAAATGCTTGGCAAGTGTTATCTCCTGTGGCAACACATGATTTAAAGCAATGCTTGCATACAGGTGCAGTAAGGTCAGCTCATTCACCTTTTATCATGTTTTGTATGAAAAATAATGCCATATTTCACTTCTTATGTTGTCTTTATTTACTAGTTTTGAGCGCGTTGATGGAGTTTAATCTATTTGATGATCCATCGCATTGTTCTGTTTTCACATTTACCCATTTCGCAACAATTTGGGAAGCACCCCTGGTGAAAAAAAACAGCTAAAACCAGCCTAGGCTGGTTGGCTGGTCAACCAGGCTGGTTTTAGCTGGTCAGCAGGCTGGTTTTAGAGGGGTTTTGGCCACTTTCCCAGCCTGGCCAGGCTGGTCAGGCTGGTCTTAACTGGTAAGGCTTGGAAACCACCAGCTGAAACCAGGCTGGGAGACTAGCTAAAACCAGCTACGACCAGCCAACCAGCCAAGGCTGGTTTTAGCTTTTTTTTTTTCAGCAGGGATTGCCGCCTACAGGTTAATTTAGGAACAGCAGCGTATAAAATACCGAATTGATCAAAATGATAGTATCGAACCGTTTGAAATAGAATATATACCGGTAGTTTTCCAGTACCAGTAAGTGTGAGTGCAATGCTGTATCGCGTGAGCTACTGAGCAAACCTACTGAATTAGAAAACTCATGCATATGAAGCTGTATATGTGACAACAACGTTCAAAAGTATCAGTTTTCAAATCATGCAGGATGTTAAATTACTTTTTAAGTCATAACTTAATATTCTGCAAGTAATTGTGTGACAATTAGGCTTTATTAATCAAAACTCTGTGTACCTGTAAATCATATGTGAAAAGGAATAAAAGTTGATAGTGATAGTGTTCATTTCAACTGGAATCTGCAGTGATTCGTACATGTAGGTACGTTTTTTTTCCAGCTTTGCAGAAATGTATATAGAGACACGTATTTCCAGTGAGCCTATGTTGAAAATAATGACTTGATGGCAATCAGAGAAATGCGCATGTATGCATCATGGTACTCATGAACGTGTGTCGAAGGCTGACATGGAAGAAAAGAAATTTCTTTGGACACGAAAAATATTATTGTAGCTTCATAAAATTACGTTAAACCACTGATGTCACATGGAGTATTTTAACAATGTCTTTACTACCTTTCTGGGCCTTGAACGTGCCAGTTGTATTGCTGTCTATTTAGTGTCAGAAAGCTCTTGGATTTCATCAAAAATATCTTAATTTGTGTTCTGAAGATAACTGAGGTCTTAGGGGTTTGGAACGACATGAGGGTGAGTAATTAATGGCAGAATTTTCATTTTTGTGTGAACTATCCCTTTAAGTAGCATTGTGCCTGTGATATTTCAGGCCTGCTAATATTGTTGACTCCATATGATTTATCACTTGTGTTTAAATATTTCATATTTTCTGAAGTCACCTTGAAAAGTGTCTGCTAAATAAGCAAATGTAAATGCATTGGAAACGTTTTGCTCTTATACTATTAGTCAAAATACGTTTTTTTTCACACATTGTTGAGTGTGATTGTACAATACATGCATTTATTATAATGATATTTTATAATTGTATTTTCACATCTATCTATATATTATATCTCAATATACAGTAGTCACTGGCTGGTCATTTATCAAATGCTGCTGACACATCACAATTGCTTATTTAATACTACTTTTCAAAAGTTTCAGTAAGGTTTTTTTATGCTCACCAAGGCTGTTAAAATACAGTAAAAAATATAATACTGTGAAATATTATTACAATTTAAAATAACTGTTTTCTGTTATAATATATTTTAAAATGTAATTTATTTCTGTGGTGCAAAGCTGAATTTTGAGCATCATTACTCTTTAGTGTCACATGGTCCTTCAGAAATCATACTAATATGCTGATTTTCTTATTATTATTAGTGTTGACAATGGTTGTGCTGCTTCATATTTTTGTGTAAACTTTTGTGTAAGCAGCATGTATTTGATATATAACTCTATAGAACATTATACATGTCTGTACTGTCATTTTTGCAGCCTTACTGAATAAATGAACAAAAGTGGATGTAAAAAGTCATTACACTCATGATTGATGGTTAGAAAACCAGCGTTCTTGTTTTTTCAGTCTGTGTGCAAAACACAAAACACTATGAATACAGTAGATTACGAGTAACTGTAGATTAACCTTACTGTTAAGAGGTAACAACCAACCAACTTTGTAATTAGAAACTTTTAGGAGCCGAAACTTGGTGTTTTTTTTTTTTTTTACTTTGTTGCTGTAGACTTTAGATTCCCCCGCACCCTTTGCATAATGAAAAGGAAATTGAAATTTTAAAAATTAAAGAAAAACTCTGCTATAAGGCCAAAGGGAACAAACATAACTATATTTCACACCTCCAGGTTCACTGCAGCCAGTGCCCATTTATGTAGCGGGAAATTAGAGCTACAAAACCCTTTATGAGCCTTTTAATCATGATTAATGTACATGGTATACTGGGAAGTTGCCTGCACTAAGTTGTTTTCATTTCCAAGTTTTTCCTGCCAGACCGAACTGTTCTTTTTCGACTGCTTTAATTACCTCTTCGTTGAAGGTGTGCCTTGCAGTTTAGTGGATACCATGCATATAATTACACTAATTAGCACTATCTCTCAACTTCATTATAACCCATTTCCTCACTTAATACATATTCATAAGCCTGCCAGTTGCGAAGTGATCCTGTGTGCTTAAGAATGCAGAATCTATGGACACAGAGTTGAAGTGAATTGGAGTGAATATATTTATTTTACACAGCCCATCATTCTTTAAAAACAAAATATATACAGTCAAGCCTAAAATTATTCACCCCCCTGACAAATTCTGACTTAAAGTTACTTTTATTCAACCTGCAAGTTTTTTTTATTTATTAGAAACGACACAGACGTCTCCCAGAAGATGATAAGATGATGTACAAGAGGCATCATTGTGGAAAAAATGATTACTCATCTTTTATTTACATTTGAACAAAAAGTGCCATGTCCAAAATGATTCATACCCTTCTCAATAATCAATAGAAAAGACTTTATTGGCTATTACAGCAATCAAACGCTTCCTATAATTGCTGACCAGCTTTTTGCATGCCTCCACTGGTATTTTAGCCAATTCATCTTTAGCGATGAGCTCCAACTCTTTCAGGTTGGAGGGTCTCCTTGCCATCATCCTGATCTTTCATCATCATCCTCCACAGATTCTCAATTGGATTTAAGTCAGGACTCTCGTTTATTGTGATTAGGTTCCCTGGTCCACCGGCTGAAAAACACCCCCAAAACATTAGGTTCCCACCACCATGTTTGACAGTGGGGATGGTGCTCTTAGGGTTGAAGGCTTCTGCTTTTTTACGCCAAATAAAGGCTACATCATTGTGGCCAAACAATTGAATTTTTGTTTCATCTGACCATAAATCAGAAGACCAGAAGTCTTCTTCTTTGTCCAGATGAGCATTTGCAAAGGCCAAGCAGGCTTTTGTTGCCTTATCTGGAGAAGTAGTGTCCTCCTTGGTCTGCGTCCGTGGAACCCAGTGGTGTGCAGTGTCCGTTGGACTGTCTGCCTTGAGATGTCGCCACCAGCAGAGCCCAGATTCATCAGGATGGCCTTGCTGGTGATCCTTGTGATCCACGTCCTCTGAGATTTTTCACAGTGCGGAACATCTTGTATTTTTTAATAATACTTTGCACTGTAGCGACTGGAACTTCAAAACATTTAGATATGGCCTTAAAGCCCTTTCCTGACTTGTGAGCAGCCACAATGCGCAGCCGCAGGTCCTCATTGAGCTCTTTTGTCTTTGCCATGACTGTCCACAAACCAACAGCAGAGAGCTTCTGTTTTTCACCTGTTGAGTTGATTGAAACATCTGTTCCCAATGAATCAGGGTAATTAGGATGCTTTAGAACAGCTTGAACTATTTGGAATGGTATAGAACTTTGGATTTTCCCATAGACTGTGACAGTTTGCAAAGGGTATGAATATTTTTGGACATGCCACTTTTTGTTCAAATGTAAATAAAAGCTGAGAAATATTTTTTTCCACAGTGATGCCTCTTGTACATCGTCTTATTGTCTTTTGGGAGAAGCCTGTGTCATTTCCGGTCAAATAAAAACTTGCTGGTTGAATAAAAGTAACTTTAAGTCAGAATTTGCCAGGGGTATGAATAATTTTGGGCTTGACTGTATATAACAGGCCAAAGCTTGAAGCCAAGTCGATAGCTATAAGGAAAGCTTTTATTGCAAGTTCCAGACCCGTTTTAATCTTCTAGCGAGGGACATCTTGTGAAACAGGCTGTGATTGAAGCTGCACAATAACCCCCTACGTCGCCCCAAAAGTGATCTGGACCAATTTACAGACAGCCTTTATACACTGAACAATATGCTCTGCACCATTGCAAATGACTGTAATTATCATTATCATGGTCTTGGTCTTATTGACTGATGTTGGAACAGTTGTAATGACTCTCAGATTCAAGTACAAAGTGATTAAGACTTCGCAGTGTTGTGGGAGTTAATGGGTTTTCTCATATTCCAGCGTAGAGTGGGCTGAAATCTCGCTGACTGCCAGATTCATTGGACATATTCAGGAATAAAGATTGAGCCAATGTGGCACATCAGAAAAGACTAGTACAGTTTTGCACTAAACCCATCATTACAAAGGCTCTGTTATAAAACCTTGTTATCTACATCTGCAGGTGTTAAATGAATCTATTCATATTTTATGTGAATCCAAAAGAACTCAATTTATAACTTAAGTATGCAAGTATGTAGTCCTTCAGATTTTCTACTGAACGGTAAAACCTTTTTTTTTGTCAGAGATTTAAATAAAGATTTTTGGAGTATGTTTTACGAGAAATTATCATTTCAGTCGTTCTACTCAGTCTGTCAGTGTTATTTTAGTTTATTTATGTACTATTATAGTTTTTATTAATATTTTGAGCTTTTTTAATGGTGATGCATTGCTGTCACAAACACGGCTGTTAAAAAGTTTTTTTTTTTGAAGGAGTCTCTTCTGCTCATCAAGGATAGATTTGTATTTGTATTTATTGTTTTGTATTTTAATATGCTTTAAAATATAATTTATTTCTGTGATGCAAAGCATCATTACTCCAGTCTTCAGTGTCACATGATACTTCATAAATCACTGAAGTATCACCAGTCTTAAGTAGCATGGGTATATTTGTAGCAATAGCCAAAAATACATTGTACTGGTCAAAATTATTGATTTTTCTTTTATGCCAAAAATCATTAGGATATTAAGTAAAGATTATGTTCCATGAGGATATTTTGGAAATTTCCTATCATAAATATATCAAAAGTTAATTTTTGATTAGTAATATGCATTGCTAAGAACTTCATTTGGACAATTTTAAAGACAATTTCTCAATATTTAGATTTTTTTGCACCCTCAGATTCCAGATTTATTAATAGTTGTATCTCGGCCAAATATTGTCCTATCCTAACAAACCATACATTAATAAAAAGCTTATTTATTCAGTGATATGACATTTGCAACATGTCAGATGTGGTTTTTTTATGCATACTTTGTAAAACGTACTTCGACAATATGTATTTCTGGCTAAATGTCCAATGCGGATTTAGTCGAGTGTATTGCTAAGCTAAAAACCAAAACAATTCTATGCATGCAGTAAATTAGTCACGTTTTGATACGATAAACCTGGTCAAAACTTGTTTAGAAGAGACATCACAACAAAGTGTACATTTGAAGCTCACTCGATTATGTGCACAAACTCACGACCGCTGCTTTTATTTACAGCATGACAGCAATTTTAGTACTCTGCTGGAATGCACCAATTGAACATATTGAGAGAAATATGACTAGACTTCCAAACGTGATAGCCCTAAAACTGTTTTAGTCAAATTGACTCTCTTTGCAAGTGAATTAGCTAGACCGTTCAAGCTGTATTTTTCTCAGCATCAGTCAGTGTACATCAGGGTGAGTGTGTAGCTTCCAGGATGTTCGGAGATGTAAAATGAACGCTGGCACTCTGACTGCCTCCTGAATCTTAATTTAGTCCTATACAGGATGGCTGCCACTTTCATTTCACAAGCAACCTCTCGGGACTCTGTTGCCTCTTACTGTAGACTATTGCACAGGTAGATGGTTAGTGGGATTCTCTGCACGTCCTTCAATGAAAGGGCCTGCAGGATGCAGGATGCATGATGCATACAGGGGCTAAAAGTATGAATTGTCCTTCCTAGAAAGAGTAATGTGTTTCCTTGGGAAGAGTCAAAAGTGTCAAAACTGTGAGTATCAATAGTGAGATTTTTTTGGAAAGAAATTCATATTTTGCTAACACTTTACAATATAGTGTCACTTGTTGAACATTTATTACAGTATTTATTAATCTTTGTTAACTTAAGTTAATACAAATGCAGTTATTCATTAGTAGTTCATGTTAGTTCACAGTGCATTACCTAATGTTAACAAACACTTTTGATTTTAATTCTGCATGTTGAAATTAATATTAACTAAGATTACTAAATGCTGTAGTATTGTTCATTCTTACTTCATGTGATCTAATGTTGATCATGTTCATGTTCCATGAAGATATTTGGTAAATTTCCTACCTTAAATATATCAAAACTTAATTTTTGATTAGTAATATGCATTGCTAAGAACTTCATTTGGACAACTTTAAAGGTTATTTTCTCAATATTTAGATTTTTTGCACCCTCAGATTCCAGATTTTCAAATAGTTGTATCTCAACCAAATATTGTCCTATCCTAACAAACCTCAATTTATACATTTTGTATAAATCTCAGTTTTAAAAAAATGGATGACTGTTTTTGACTGTTTAACTGTATGACTGTTTTTGTGGTCCAGAGTCACATATTTTTATTTAGACTGATGTAAAAAATGTTGCTCAGAAATTGCTAAATTTAACTTAATTTCGAAAAGAAACAGCAAGTTTATATTGAATTAAATATGAAATTTTGAGTAGAAAGACTAAAATAGTATATATTTTTTGAAAATGTACTTTAATAATCTTTTAATGTTTTATTTACACCTTTGAAAAAGTCTTTATATATTTTAAGCAACAGAACCGTTTTCAACGTTTATAATAATTTAAGTGCCAAATCAGCATATTAGACTAATTTTATTAATTTGTCTTTCAGAAATCCAATAACATTACAAGTAAATTTATTTTCCTTTATTTTCCTTTATTTAGCCAGGAGATCACATTGAGACAGTACTATCTCTTCTTCCAGTGAGACCTGGTCAAAACGGCAGCACATAAAGTTTCACAAAGAAGATCACAAAACACAATACCACCAAAATTACTAAATCAGATCATAAAAAACAATTGCATGTATCCTTTAAGACATTATACAGAAGATGTTTAAAAGTACTCAAAGTTGGAAGGTTGTCAAGATTAAGCCGATTTTGAAGATCATTCCAAGCCTTAGGAGCATAAAAGGAGAAAGTACATTTGCCAAGATTTGACGTTACCCTTGGGACTATTAACCGAATACAGGAACCAGATAATTCTTTGATGATTATGATTTCTGTTTTTCAGTCAAATTTGAGGAGCTTTTACTCAATGTAATTTTTTTTTTGCTAAAATTTTTACTCAAATTCATATTTGTTAATACAAATTAATTATTTTATAACACTAGAGTAAAATTATGTTTGTTAACATTAGGTAATGCATTCGCTAATTTGTACAGCATATATTAATAATGATTCATTTAAATTTATACATATGCATTTTTAATGTAAATTAATCTATTAATATTGAATATAACTGTGAATTTAAATTAATTAACAATGAACAGTAGTATATAGTATAGTTATTATTTTACATAAATCTACATTTAATAAAATAACAATATCATACATTTAAAACATATTCTTAATGATTCGTTCATTGTTAGTTCAACTCATTAAATGCATAAAGAATAATGCATCCTTTGTATTTTATGCACAATTATCATTTTTATTAATATTTTGAGCTTATTTTTTTAATGGTGCCACATTCCTGCTGCATATGTTATTTTTTCAACTCAATTATTACATAGTAAGTTATGAATTTTTCAGTAAAATTATATATTGTCTTATAATAACTAAATGTGTCGTTACACCATTTTTCTTGTTAACAATAAATATTTCCTTGTAATAACAAAATACTTTTATTAATAACTATAT
Organism: Garra rufa; assembly: GCF_049309525.1. Classification (NCBI taxonomy): domain Eukaryota; kingdom Metazoa; phylum Chordata; class Actinopteri; order Cypriniformes; family Cyprinidae; genus Garra; species Garra rufa. The sequence goes on from NC_133373.1 coordinate 36,019,680, forward strand.
AATGTGTCATTAAAGTAATATATTGTATGACACGTTATGTCATAAAACAATATGATAAAGGGATAAAAAAGTTTTTTTTTTTTTATGTGACGTGACAACGTAGGCCTAAAGACCTTTATCACTTTATCACTTTTTTATATTTTAGTTTAACTTTTAGTAATTTTGATATGGGCTTTTGCATTTTTCTTTTTTAAATATATTTCAATATAGATTATAGATTTTTATTTCACTTTTAGCTTTAGTCATTTCAAACTTATCATGAAGTGTTTCTGTTTATCACTTATTAGAAAAAAAAAGCATAAAATAATGCATGTGTAATCAGATATGATACTCTACTGGTACAATAGAAAATTGCTTTTGGTGTTAAAAATAGTTTGGTTTGGCTACTTCCATACTGTATTAAATGTCTTGTCTCAAACGTAGGAGCTTCACAAGTGCCCTTAAAAGTCAGTAAGGTAGTCGAATTGACCATTGGAAAACAGGCCGATTATCGGTTTGGTTCCGATAAGGTTGAACACTGTTTAAAGGAATTTTTCCACTTTAACGCAGTAAAGTAGCAGATAACACAACCAATATGGCTCCTTTTTAGCACATTGCTCGGGACCGGCTCCAGACACTGACATGCATTGACTGAGAGCGTAAGCATAGGCAAAGTAACCGAACCGCCGTTTTTTCTGTCCACCGCTGCCCCTATCAGCTCATTTTGTCTGGCTGAGAGAATGAACTGTGAGAATAGTGTGTGAAAGAAAACTGAAGAATAATGGAGTCCTCTGTATAGTCAATCCTAGGAGAGAGTCGGCTATAGATGTGATGAGAGTAGCACATACGTCTTCGCCTGAGTCACGGTTTCTCACAGAGCAGGATTTGTAAAGGAGATAACTCTATTGTGCCGCTCTCAGGTGGCCGAACGGCTCTCACCTAATCAGATGTCTAGACAATTATGGAAATGAAGCGGGAGCTGGACACACAAAGCATGAGAATTGCAGACGAAGGTCACTTTGTTTCCAAATAATCAAGCAGGGGAATAGTTCGGCTGAGAAGAAATAACAGCTATTTATTTGTCATTGTTGTTTTAACACTGAGATGGAATTTTTTTGCTTTTTGTGGACATGTTTATGTGCATTTGTGCATCTGATCTCTGTGTAAAACTTATCAAAAACATCATGTTAAATTATTTGTGTATAACCTAATATTCATGAGCTATTTCTAAGTCTTTAATGTTAGTAGGAATTTTAATAAAATAACAATGTTTTCATGAGCAACCCAAAGCTTTACTTCGTGAAGGCAATCTCAGACCCATTTTCTGAGACTTTCAAGCTCTCTCCCTTGTAACGGAGGGAATTAAAAATTAAAAACGTGTCTGAAAACATATCTCTAGTTTTTGTGCAGTTTCTTATTAGCTTTCTTAAAGAAAACGCAGCATTAGCAAACTCATTCATGGTATAAAACACTAAATAATTTAACGTTTTAATAATTAATCTTTGTGGACAAGTTCTCAGGTGGTGGGTTGCAAGTTGCAACTCAAAAACGGGTCACATTGTGTTTTACATTTGACTTCAGCAACAAAATATGTGCCCGAATAGTGAATCCATACTTGGAAAGGCACGGAAAACGAATACACATTCTAAGGAGCCACTAAAGGGACATGGTTAGCCACTTTCCGTGTTGCCAAGTCCACAGTTTTCAGGCGGAATTGGGCTACTTTAACACTGTTGCTGCGAGTTGTTTTTAATATCTGCTGGTTGAAGCAACCCCAGTAACGTTATATTTAGCCTCTGGAATGTGAACTGTACCAGGCGAACCCTGCCGAAAAATGTGTATTTTGATTGGGCTAGTTTTGAGTAGCAAATGGGAGAGTTTTGTTGTGAAAACCTGGCAACCCTACGCTTGCCAGCAGTAGCCTGTTTCATTACAGTTGGCTACATATAATTTCACATTTCACTACATCTAATCTTATCAAACGTGTGATATGTACTGTTCTACAGTACTCATATGTATCTTTATCATCTATTAACTTTAGTTTGTCAAAATACTGTGCCCTTTCCTGCTTACTAAGCCTTCTCTATATGATTTAGCAGCTTCCAACACGTTTTTACATAGTTTAGACAGCATTAGAAGAAAAACATATTCAGTAGTACATTAAAGGTTGTATCAGCGATTTCTAGCCTAAAACATAAAGTGTCAATTTCAGCTGACCTTTCTTCACGATCCGCTCGCTGCTTGCCCCATAAATTGTCTGTGAAAAAAACGCGTCTCTCTGGTCAGCCTAGGGTCCGAGATATGCCAAAAAAACAATCGGCACTACCAACCTTTCCACAGATAAACAAACAGTGTTCCAACCAATCAGCGTCAGGGGTTTGGTGTTGTGGACTTTCCTACTGGTGCAGGGATGTGAGGGAGGCGGAGCGAAAGTGACCACATCTAGTGACCACAAAAAGTACCAAAACTGCACACAATTGTACACAAATAGGCTTGACAATATGTGAAAATATTAGCATGATATAGGCCAGTGGCCGATTTATGACACGTTGTGAAAACACTCTATAGCAAGAAACAGAAAAGTTTTGTTGTTACCCTATAAATATAACATCTCAAAGTATAATGGAAAAGCTTTTCCCATATTTGAGCTGCACATAAATCTACTGGACTTAAAGGTCACTCAGTGAAAGCTTGCTAAAGTGTGTCAGTTCCTTGCGTGACTTTACATGTGTAATGCATTAAGCACAAATGCTCTAGATCAGCAAAACTGTGGTTACTTAATATTTGACATGGACACTCACTTACTGAGCAAATGCAGGTTCTGTTGCCTAGAAGGCTCTAGAAATTGATGCAACTCTTAACTTTCTCATAAGTCTCATTTGCAATGTAGATCTCTCAATTCTCCATCCTCTCGTCTCTCCAGGTGATCTACGCCCTCAACACCAAGAACGATGAGCATGAAGCGGCCATCCAGACCCTGAAGGAGGCCCACGAGGAGGAGGTGCAGCAGATCCTCTCGGAAACGCGGGAGAAGATCATGCAGTACAAGAGCAAGATTAGCGATGAGATGGACTTGAAGCGGCGCATTCAGTCTCTGGAGGAGTCCATGGAGCTGCACGAACGGATGAAGAGGCAGGCCCTGGCGGAGTTTGAGACGTACCGCCAGCGGGTGGAGGACATGCAGCTGTGCACAGAGGCGCAGCATACGCAGCGTGTTGTCACCATGTCCCGAGAGGTGGAGGATATGCGACGCTCTTTCGAGGAGAAGCTGCGCTCCTTTGGACAGTTGCAGGCCCAGTTTGAGCAGGAGAAACAGCAGGCTCTTGAGGAGCTACGGTCCGCGCATCGGCATGAGGTGTGTTGAGTGTTTTTTAGGACTGTTTATCTGTGGTTACGTGTAAAAAATATAGTTCTGGCCTAAGGCTCCAATTGCAATTTTTTCGGATTATATATGTTTGTTTGTTTATTTATTTATATTTTGCAATTTAAAAAATGTCCAGGTTTGTAGGGCTGCACAATTTGCCAAAATTGCTACTACTACTACTACTACTACAGCTTATAATAATAATAATAATAATAATAATATTGCTGTTGTTGCTACAAAATTACATAAAATCATAATAATGTCAAGTCGCATCTAAATAAGAAATATTGCTATAATAATAAAAATAATACTATAAAGACTACATAGATAATATAAACCTAAATATTTTATATTTTTTTCCTCAAAGAATTCCTAGAATACAATAATGTTCACAAAAATCTATAATAATAATAATAATAATATACTAACAAACAATAATAATAATAAAAAATAATAATAATAATAATTATTATTATTTAACATTACAACTGCAAACATACAATTAGTAAGCTAAAGACAAAAGCAATAATAATTAATAATAATAAATAATAACAACAACAATTACTATTAATAATAATAATAATAATAATTATTAACAAAAACAGATAACAACAACAATAATAATTGTTATTATTATTTTACATTAAAACTGTAAACTTACAATGAATAAACCTAATAATAACAATAATAATAATTAATAGTAGTAGTAATAACAATAATTAATAATGCAGATGTAATGTATAATAATAATAATCATCATCATCATCATCATCATAATACTAAATATTATTATTATTGTTATTATTGTTATTATACATTACAACTGTAAACAATTTACAATTAATAAACCTAAATTATAATAATAATAATAATAATAATAATCATAATAATAATAATAATACTGACATTTATTATTCTTATTATTATTAACAACAACAACAACAACAACAACAACAACAACAACATTAAATTAATTAATTCTAGTAAAAAATATTCTCAAAAACAAATATTTATTTTTTTATAACATACATTTTATAACATACATTTTTAAGATGGATTTGTTTATTTATGTTTGGGTAAATTAACTTTGTAATTACTCATAAATTGACCTTTGTAGGGTTTGAACCTTTAGGTTGTCAGCTTAGATCTTAAATCACAAGACTACACTACAGTAATAAAGCAAAAAAATATGTGTTTGTCAAAATCCTGCTCTGAAAACTGTTCTTTAATCATCAAGCAACTTCTGATTGGCTATAAATGTGTCATTCTCTTCAGCATTTTCATATTCAATGACAGACAGATTCCTTAGAAAGCAGCAAGTGTTGCATCCATTAAAAAAAATAAAATAAAAAATCAAATGAACATTGTATTCACAGGTTCAAGAACTGCTTCGTTCACACCAAAGCCAGAATGCCAACTACAGCAAAGACCAGGAGAAACTGGGACAGCTTCATAAAGCGGAGGTGGATTCACTGACCGAAAGAGTTGAAGAACTGAAACAGGACAAGAAGCGTCTGGTGGAGGAGTACGAGGCCAAGCTAAATAAAGCCCAGGCTTTCTATGAACGGGAACTGGAGGCCATGAAGCGCACACAGCAGATGACCGCAGAGAACCTGCTGGCCTGGAAGAAGACCGAAGCGGAACTGAGGAAGGAGTTTCAAGCGCAGGAAGCAGCGCTGCAGAAGACTCTGGGGAAGCTGCGCAGTGAACTGAAGCGGGTGCAGGAGGAGGCCCGGGAGAGCAGGGAGAAATCCCACAAACTACAGGCCTCCCTCATCGCTGCAGAGAACAACATGAAGGTAAAGACCACCAGATGTATCACATGTCCTTTGAAATGAAATGATAGGGGTTTGATACAACTTAATCAGTCTTTTGTCTTTTCCTTTTATCTTCTTTATTTTATTTTATTTTTATTTATCCTTTTTATAGCAGTAAAGCTTTTTTTAAACAATGTATGTTGTAAAAAACAAATAAATAATTAAATCAAATAAAAAATAATTATATTCAATTAAAAAATAATAATAACATAAAATAATAATAACAAATAAAATTTACTTTTATTTCATGGTAGTGCTCACCCCAAAATAATTTTTTTGTCATTATTTAAAATTGTCATAATTTTAAATTTGTCATTATTATATACTGAAGTGCTACCACCTTTCTGATTTTTGATATTTAGAGTATATATTGAAGTTTGTAACTACCGTTTTATTGACTTAAATTGTATTTTTTAATTTCATTTAATTTGATTTAATTTAATTTTTTATTTAATTCGACTTAATGGGTTTTATTTATTGATTTTTTTTTTTTTGTCAAACTCTGATTGGTGTTTTAATTTAGTTTAATTTAATTTAATTGATTTTATTTATGTAATTTATTTTTTTTAATGTTTAATTATTTAAATATTTAATTTAATGGATTTTTTGATCAAACTCTGATTGGCTGTTTAATTTAGTTTAATTTAATTTAATTTGATAATTTGTTAATGGATTTTATTTGTGTATTTTTTTAATACACTTATTTCCTATTTAATTTAATTTTAAGGATTTTATTTATTTAATTTTTATCAAACTCTGATTAGCTATTTAATTGAATTTAAATTGAATTTAATATTTAATTTTTACATTTAATTTAATTTAACTTAAAGGATTTTATTTATTGAATGTATGCATGAATGCATCCTAATGGATTTTATTCATTGAACAGATGATTTACTAGACTATCAGTTTGATTTATTTAATTAAATGTTTTCATTTAATTGAGCTTAATGAATTTTATTTATTGAATTTATTTTTTATCAAACTCTGATTGGCTTTGTGCAGTATTTCACTTACATTAAAAAAAATATATATATTTTTATTGATGCTTAAAACCCGTGTTGCACATTTAATCGAATTTTCTAATTAAATTGATCTAATCTTTACAGTTAAAATGACAGCTAAATTCTTAACTCATTTCGTAACAGGTTCCTGGCCGCTGGTCTGATTTTTAGTTTACCGCTCTACATGTTTTTTCTTGTTGAATGTCTTGTTTAAATGCATCTCATTACACTACTAAAATGGGTTACAAATGCTGTTTGATGTTAATATAAAAACAGTTTCATTTGCAAACACATGTTAGAACAAATACAGTATTTCTTTAAACCTCTGCAATGTATTTTATTAAAATGGCATACACAAAGCATCATAGTCAAACTACTGTATTGTTTGGGTTCCTCTGAACACATCAGGTATTTCAGACACATTTACAGTAGAGACTTCAAACGCAGTGGCACATGTCCTGAACTCTGAATTGTCTTTCAAATATCTTTGAACAAAAATCCCAGTCAGGCAGCCAGCATGGCCCTCCAAGGCATTTCTTAGACTTGTTTCTGAATGGAGGAACTGACAAAATGTAATTTATGCATGTCAAGATACATGCTCTGCTTGATTTATAATATGGTCGTTCAAATGAACAATGATGGCCAGTTTTATATTATGTTTGTCTTACATAAATTCTTGCTTTTATGACACATTATAATGGCTATTTAATGGCAATGTGCTGAGCCTCTTTAGCTCAACACACACACAGAGCAGATCTTTAATGGAATCGATCTTTAGTCACTCTGACATTTTCAGACTGGAGCTCATAATGATCCACTCCCTGGGGTCTGTGCTAGTTTTTGTTAATCTTTGCTGATCAAATGCTGAATTACTCAGGTGAGAGATGCTTGTAGCGTCCACATCCACATCTAGCATAAACAAAAAGAGGCAAAATCATTGAAAATCTGAGGTCAAATAGCCTGCAGTCACAGTTCGGCAAATCAGACACGCTTCAATCAAAGACCATTTAGATTCCCCAGGTGCTGATTTTCACCCAATTACATGCTGCTGTTTTTCAGATGAGACTTCTGTCACCTAATTAAAAGATTTCACAGGTCATTTTGCAAGGGCATTTTTAGTATAGCACCAGATTCCTTCAAAAATACAATTATAAATTAAAAACAATAGAGGGTTTTCACGACACATCATCAGTCGGCCATATTGGCGGAACTGAATGTAAACAATGCCACTGAACTGAATGAAACTTTTTGCTGATTATTTCTGCTGAAACTGGTTAAAGGTTGTATCAGCGATTTCTAGCCTAAAACATAAAGTGTCAAATTCAGCTGACCTTTCATCACGATCCGCTCGCTGCCTGCCCCATAAATTGTCTGTGAAAAAACCGCGTCTCTCTGGTCAGCCTAGGGTCCGAGATATGCCAAAAAAACAATCGGCACTACCAACCTTTCCACAGATAACCAAACAGTGTTCCAACCAATCAGCGTCAGGGATTTGGTGTTGTGGATTTTCGCTCCGCCTCCCTCACGTCCCAGCACCAGTAGGAAAGTCCACAACACCAAACCCCTGACGCTGATTGGTTGGAGCACTGTTTGGTTATCTGTGGTGTGTTGATAGCGCCGATTGTTTTTTTTGGCATATCTCGGACCCTAGGCTGACCAGAGAGACGCGGTTTTTTCACAGACAATTTATGGGTCAGGCAGCGAGCGGATCGTGATGAAAGGTCAGCTGAAATTGACACTTTATGTTTTAGGCTAGAAATCGCTGATACAACCTTTAATTGTTGTCATGTTTTGGGCTTTACTAATTTGTCAGACCTGGAAAAACATTTGAAGTATTATAGACTGCCAAAAGTAAACAAATTAAGAAGAAGAGTGCAAAAAACTGTCTGAGAAACAAAAGGTATTTGTGGTCGGCCAAACTGAACCAGGATTTCGTATTTTTAACATTCGTATTTGTTGTCAGGTAGGTGAAATACTAGGCTAATATCTTAATTAATACTGCTTGTACATATTTTTTTTTACCACCAATTAACTTTAGTTTGTCAAAATATTGTGCTCTTTCCTGCTTACTAAGTCCTTTTTTATATGATTTAGCAGCTTTGCACATTATTTTCATGGTTTAGACAGCGTAAATTAGCAGAACAACTTATTCAGTAGTAAATTAACCGTGCAATCCATGCTGTTGTTTACATCTGAGTATCTCCAATATGGCCGCTCATCCTGGTAGCTGACCAAATTGTGACATAAGTGCAAACCCTCTATACTATTATACTACCTTTTCCTTAATAACCTTAATAAGCGCCGCCATAATGGATTGTAACTTGGATTGTGCTCTCGTGTTTCGGTCTCCATTGAAATCCATTTTAAAATGGGGTAAAAAAAAGATCGACTGTATTAATTAAACTGTATTTATATATTCCAATATAACTAATTATAGAAATGTGTGCAGGGATAAGCTTGGCTGTTGTTGGCTGCCACAGTAACATCAATAAGCTTAAGGAACTCTTGTAAAGTACTTTTTTAGCATATTACCAGCAAATCTTTTCGTGTTCGGCACTGTATGCCTTGCATAAACAATGACAAAAGTAAACGAGCATGGCTTGAAGCACTTAAGTTACTGTGTGAAAAAATCAAATAATGTGAGTTCTTATCATTTGGAGGACACAATCCTGTTGGCCAAAACAGTTACACTGGCTGTTGTTCTTCAGAAATATCCTTCAGGTCCCACAAATTCTTTGTTTTTTCAGCATTTTTGTGTAGTTGAACCCTTTCCAACAATGACTGTGTAATTTTGAGATCCATCTTTTCACACTGAGGACAACTGATGGACTCATATGCAACTATTACAGAAGGTTCAAATGCTCTCTGATGCTCCAGAAGGAAACACTATGCATTAAGAGCTGGGGGTGAAAACTTTTGAACAGAATGAAGATGTGTACATTTTTCTTATTTTGCCTAAGTATCATATTTTTTTATTTTATTTAGTACTGCCCTTCAGAAGCTACAGAAGATACTTACATGTTTCCCTCAAGAAAAAATAAGTTAAATTTACCCTGATCTTTTAATTCATAAATTTCCCCCCCCCCCCCCCCCGGCTCTTAATGCATTGTGTTTTTGACCTCATCTGTATGTGCCCCCATCTGTTTTCAATGCAGCTAACCTTGCGTTGCATCATCTACAGACATATTAGGCTATGAAAGGTGAGTTACTGCAAAAAGACGGTCATTGCGACACTGTAAAGTGATGAAACTATGGCGCCATGTGCTTTTTAAAGCCTTTTTCATCAGTTTGATGTTATATTATTGGCTCAGGAAATTTGTTAGTTTGATTGAAACACCAGAGACCGGAAATGTAAAGCATCGTTCCAGCCAGGCGAGACTTCCACATTTAGGAAAAAGGTGGATAATACTATAATACAATGTTATTACAATTTAAAGAAACATTTCTTATTACTATTATTAATGTTGAAAACAGTTGTGTTTGAAATTTTTGTCACAATTTGGTCAGTTACCCAGATGCGCAGTCATAGTGGTGATACTTGGATGTAAACAACAGCATGAATTGCATGGTTTATGTACTACTGAATACGTTGTTCTGCTAATTTATGCTGTCTAAACTACGGGAAAACGTGTGGAAGCTGCTAAATCGTATAGAGAAGGACTTTGTTAGTTCATATTATACTCTCACTGCATCAGTAAAACCTTCTAGGTATGAGTAATAGAGTCTTTTTTTCAGTACTGTAGATCATTACATTCAAGTTCTTTCAAGTTTATGAATCATAATCAAGAAAAAGTTATAGGCAAAGTTTTTGAAAGGCAAAGCAGCGGCCATTCTAGTTTATCCCCAGGCAGATTTTTTTAAAGCTCCCATGTGCTTCATTCCCAAGACCTAAATCTCCAAAACTTCAAGATGATGTTTTAATAGTACATTTCAAACAGCAGTTAAATCTTATATTTATATAGCTTTTTTTATTTTTGCACAAAAAAAAATGTTTTTCATGTTCTACCAAAATGTTTTACCTAATCTCATGACGAAAACATATATGTGGGAACCTTGAAAGACACAAAATACGTACAAACAGTACATATCACTGGAGTTTCCAAGAGAAATTAACACTAGAGGTGGTAAAACAGCGATCACTTGTAATTGTTTTTGTACAGATATAATTACAGCCCAATATGTTTTGCTTTCCAGACGTAACAAGCTTGTTCGGTAGCTCAGCCAGCACAAAATTGGTCTTAGGATGCGGAATCCTTGGGTACGAATCCTGTAAAAAACATGACTCACGATGAAAGAGCAAAAAGATGAAAGATCGAAAAACAAGCTAAAAGGGCATGCTTGCATTTGCGTTTTTACGTCACTTTGCTTTTGTTTATATTATAAGGTAGGTTTAGGTCTAGTGCAGATGGTATGTAATTTTAAAACATCACAGAGCATTAGAGTTATAGTGCCACTCAATAGACATTTCAAGTCAGAACTGCGGTGACACATACAAAACCAACGTCACATAAAACATACCATATGCACGTTCATCTGTTTCGATGAAAACCAGCACCCTTTTTGCTGTCTTTGGTATAAAAAGAACAAAATATGTGAGTTCGTTCAGTGCAAAATTCTATGATTTGAACATAAGCTCCACAATGGTTGAGAAAGTTCGAAAGACGGTGAGCGATGGAACTCGAAAGAAGTTCTTTTAGCAGGCGACGGAGGAAATTGACAGAGAGAGCAGAGATGAAAGGGAGAAGGAGCTAATGTGTACATGCACAATTAATGAGGATGAATATGAGAACAGAGGAGACAGTGTGAGAGGAGCAAAAATGGAAAAAGTGACATGAGCGAGACAAAGTAAGAAACCTCACGATGGTTAAATATAGAGAGGCACGGCAGTTCTCGGTAATGAACAGAAAGATAGAGAGGTTTATGTGAACTGTTTTGGTCGTTTTGTTGATTGATTTGTGTGTGTGTTTGCGTCTGCAGGAGCTGCATAAACAGTTGGAGGAGGTGACTAAGGATACGGAGATTGTGGAAATCAGGCAGAGGGAGGCGGAGTGTGAGCTGGAGGCGTCCAGAGACCGAGTGCAACAGCAGGCCACCGAAATCCTGCTCAAAGCCAGTGAGATATGCACATGCTCTGCTCTCTCATCACCTCTGTTCACAGTCAACTGTTCAATCCCACTCCACTCACTTTCATTGATTCATCCTTCTATACTGCTTTAGGCTACTAATCCATTACCAGCATGCACAGCAGGATTGTGTGAGATTCAGAATTAAATGCAGAGTGCCTGCAGGTTCCTACTGAACTTTTCAATTTAAATTGAATTTAAACAGGATACAAAATTCTAATTTAAATTAATGTTTAAAGTAATTTGAAAAAAAAAAACTATATAGTTCAGATAGTTTTTAAACGTTTTTAAAGCTGCAGTCCGTAACATTTTTGGTGCTCTAGCGGTTAATAAACAAAACTGTATGCGTCTTGCGGAAGAACATTGTAGCCAGAGCTTCTTATCTCTGTTTATGTCTATGACGAGTCATGCAGAACCAGTCTAAAATAGTCTGAATATAAAACTTATTATAGGTGTACCGTGGTGATTCACGATAAGCCAAAGATTCATTTTTACATTTTGTAAATTATGAACACAAAAAAACTTACTGACTGCAGCTTTATTAATGCATGCATCTTTACTAGTCATGTTTTTTTTTATTAATTTTATTGGGAGTTTTAAATTAACAAAAAAATAAATAAAAGGGTTACTTCACCCAAAAATAAAAAAAATTGCCCATTATTTACTCACCCTCAAGGCATTCTAGTTGTATTTGACTTTCTTCTTTCAGACGAATGCAATTGGAGTTATATTAAAAATTCTTCTGGTTCATCCAAGCTTTTTAATGGCAATAGGCAGGAGATTCTCTTCAACAGTCCAATAAGGTGTATCCATCCATAATAAAAAGTGCCTCACACTGCTCTGGGGGGAGAAAAAGGGCCATCTGTAGCGAATTAGTTCAGTTTTTAAAAGAAAAATAGCAATATGACGTAAGTAATCACTTTTCTCTAGCTTGTGCTAACAGTTGTGCATGGAAGCAGCTCTGTTATGCATGCGCCACTCAGAAGTGAAGAAATGCGGGCGCGCAGTGGAGAGATCAAAACAAAACAACGGATTAGAAGTACAAAACAAAGATTTGTAAAGAAAAATGTTGGAGGACTTTGATACAAGCCAAGAGGGGACTGGTTTTACGTTTCTAAAGTAAAGAAACTTTGCTTCCTTTGCTCCTGTAAACAAACCTTGGTTATCACGAGATTCGCGCAATGCATACATCCAATGTCATCCAACGTGTGCTAAAATAATGTAACTATTTTTGACGTAAGAATTTATTATCATCATCATAATCATCATTAATATTGCTAATTCCCTGTTTGTGATCCCAATTTATGTACACCTTGCATATAATAAAAAAAAATAAATAAATAAAATATTGCTAATTAATTTTCGTAATGCATGGGTTAAAATCCTTTTTGTTATTAGGGTTCAAACGCGTAGCGCTGGAACCCTATTGTAATTGTTAGAATGGTCACAGATCAGCTATCGCCACATAAAAACCGATTGTGCAGACCAAACCGTAAGTCGTAGAGACTTGAAACTTGGAGGGAAGGTAGTACTCACACTGCCAACAACGTCACCAAGGCTCATCCCAATTGGGACAAAATGCATGCCTTAGATTCAATCGTGAACCTTGCAAAATTTTCGGGTATTTTGAATTTTTTGCTAAACCTACTTTTGCAAACTAATCATATGTTTTTTGTCTGATCGTAACCAAAACAGTGCAGAAAGGTTCTCTGGAGAGCGAATATCAACAATTATCCAATAACTTTCTATTCACCGTCGCAAAGGGATGCCAAAACTTTTGAAAGGGGCAGAGCCGATTTTAGCAAAATGCCTATAACTCCTGAACGGAATGAGATATCTTCACCTAACGCAGAACAGAGATCAATCTGAGGTCACAGGACAAAAATCGCAGAGCTTGGCCACTTAGTGGCACTATAAGAGGGAAAAAACATAATAATGGCTATCAACATGGAAATTGCTCTGAAGTGCCACAAGTGTCTACAAGGACATTTGCGTATCTCAAAAATACATGGCCACCATTGGCCGATGAAGTTTGAGCACCTATTAGACAAGGTTAACGGAGGCCAATCGGAACAAAACTCGGTGGGCCTGTTTGATTCACGGCCCCAAAGGTCTGAAAGGAATTTGAAAGATATCGGCCACTGGGAGAGGAGGGGGTATTGCGTTTTTGAAGAGCATAAACAATTTTGCAAATGGTTTGTTAAATGATTGAGAAGATGTAAAAAAAAAAAATTTTGCGAACTAGTTCTAGGTTTTTTGCTCAAATTAAAAAAAAAACAGTACAATTCTCTGGACTACGTCAATAATTATCCAAAAAATGTTGAAATGTACCCTTTGGGAAGCTATAACAGGGTTGCTCAGAAAAGGGCCCTGTCTGAATTTACCCGAAATCCTCTAAATCAGGGGTCACCACACTCGGTCCTGGAGGGCCGGTGTCCCTACAGAGTTTAGCTCCAACCCTAATCAAACACACCTGAACCAGCTAATCAAGGTCTTAATAGGTATACTTGAAACTTCCAGGCAGCTGTGTTGAGGCAAGTTGGAGCTAAACTCTGCAGGACACCGGCCCTCCAGGATCAAGTTTGGTGACCCTTGCTCTAAATCCTAAAGAAAAACTCAAAACTTCACGAAACATGGTGAGCACAAGCAACAGGTGATTCTAAACTAGCATGCACAGTTTTAAGGAGATCGGACCACAGCTGGTGCTTTAACAGTCATAAACATTACAAAACATAATATTTCTATAGTAAATTACCTGTATTTGAAAAAAAAAGGCTTGCTACTTAATGTCTTTTTTTCATATGTGCCTAAATGCCTTGAAGCCCTTGAACTCCGGTAATCGCTGCTTGCAGCTATATTGTTTATAGTTGCTGTTGCTGCTACATTTTTAATTTTAATATGAATAATTATTATTTAGCCATCTTCAAGAAACGGCTAAAAACACATCTCTTCCATCTTAATTTGACCCTCTAACTCTAGCACTCTCTGTTCTAATTCTATTTTATCTATTTTATTTTTAAAAAATACTTGATCTTCTAACAATTGCACTCTATTCAATTTCTAACTATTTGTTTTCTGTAAAAGTTCTCTATTATTTTTGTATTCTATCTACTTGTTTTATTTTTATTTATTAACACAAAAAAAAACTTCCTACATGTTTTGCATTAGGCTAACTGAGACTTGTGACAACACTTACATATTATGGCTCTTTTGTTGGTTTTGAATGCTTCTTTTGTCCTCATTTGTAAGTCACTTTGGATAAAAGCATCTGCTAAATGACTTAATGTAAATGTAAAATTACAAATAATTTTTTTAAATCAGTGGGTTAAAATAATTGTAACTACTTTTTGAGGATAAATTATATTGTCACTTAACAGATTAAGACCTGATTGAGCGAAAAATGTTAAGGAAAAAAGGTTAACTGGATTTAGTCATCAGTGCATCAGATTAGAGACGCAGCACCAGTTGCAAAGAAACCATTGCTGTTAAGAGAAAAGTTTGGGGTGACGGATGAGCTCCTGGTATCCTGGCAACAGCAGCTGTGTGTCCTAGCAGTGCTCATCACCCACAATCTGGAATGTTCCCTGAGGGAGGCAGAGCCCAGCTGGGCATGTCACACCTAAATGCCAAACACACTTCTGATCCTTTATCTGGGAGAAACAATAGGGGTTGAAGCACTTGATTCACACTCTGTGTGTTTGTGTTTAGAGTAATTACAGTGAGAATGTACTTTCTGCACTGCATTAATGAATTTAACACGATGCAGAAGCCATTATCTGAGACTTTTATCCAAACTTATTTTATCTGTACTCCAGGCCCATGCATTGACCACCAAGCCATATCATATGTGCATTTCTTTTTAAACATTTGTAGTGCAGATTTCATTAACTGTAATGCAATTAACCTAAATTAAACACTGTAGTATAAAAGAGAAGAAACTATTTGAGGGCACTCAAAAACTCTTTCTTGCTGTGTTTTTATTTTATAGTTTAGATTTTTGAGTTACAGTACTTTTATGTGCTTGTTATTTTTAACGTATTTCTATTTGATTTTCATATTTTTATTTCTGTTGTAGTCATTTTAGAACTTGAACATTAGAATTAGAAATGTTGCCATAACTTTTTATTGTATTGTTATTTTTATGCAGTTATAGTATTTAAATTTTATTAAAATATTATCTTCTATTTTTTTCTCTTATTTTAAGTCTTTATGTTTTGTAATTTTTTTTATTAGTTTCATATATTTTTATTAGTTTATTTATTTTTTTTTTTTTCAGTTTTAAAAATTATTGTACTTAAATATTGGAATCAGGAATGTTGCCTTAACTTTTTATTGTAGTGTTATTTAAGTAATATTTAAGTAATATTTAAATACAGTTATCGTATTATTAATATTTTTGGCTTTTACATTAGTTTTATTTAGGTTTCTGTGTTTTTGTAATTTATATTCATTTTTATATTAGTTTCATATATTTTTTATTAGTTTTTAATTTTGTTTTTTCAGTTTTAGTAAATATTGTACTTAAACATTAAAATTGTTTATTATTTTGGTATTATTAATATACAGTTATAGTATTTATAGTATTTTAAATTATCTTTTATTTTTAGATTTTTAGCTTTCACTTTTTTATTTAAGTTTTTGTTTTTATCATTTTTGTTTGTTTTTATATTAGTTTCATATATTTTTTTTATTAGTTTTAAATTGTTTTGTTTTTCAGTTTGAGTAATTATTGTACTTAAACATTAGAATTGTTGCCTTAACTTTTTATTGTAGTGTTGTTTTAGTATTATTTATATACAGTTAGTAGCATTATTAATATTTTAAATCATCTTCTATTTTTAAATTTTAGTTTTAAATTTGTTTTTTATTTCAGTTTTAGTTATTTGAGTACTTAAACATGGAAAATTATAAATATTTGAAGTTTAAATTTTTTATTGAATATTTTATTTTATATTTTTTTCATTAACATTGCTAATTTCAGTTTTAGACAATAACAACACTGAGTTTATTTTTTCTAAGTTGACAACCGAAACAGCTGAATTAAACATGTTTACTGTTCGATACTGTTCAACATACTCTAAAAACTATTTGTAATAGATAATATGCAGTCTACAGCATGTACTGTGCAGTATGCAGTAAACAGTTACTCTATTATTAACATACTGTAGCCATTGACAGCCCTTCAAGACACATTACTGTAAATCTGGTGCAGAGTAAGCAAACTCTTGAACACTCCTGGGGGGTATTCCATAAAACAATCTTACCAAATAAGTCAGGCTTATTTCAGTTAGTCTGACTTATTTTGAGCCAAATCAAGTGACAATAAGTCAGACTAACTTAAATAAGCCTAGCTTATTTGGTAAACTTGTTTTAGGGAACACCCCCCTGGTGATAGTTAAAGTTTATTTGCAGTGTTCAGGTTGACAGTATTGGCAGTTAGAAAAGGTCTTTGACACTGTCTGCCTTCTGCATTAGATGACATTGAAAGCATTGACCCTCTGCTACAGTTCTGTCTCTGACTTTCTCTCTGTCGTCCAGGTCAGATCGGCAGCCTGCAGGCCACCCAGATGACTCACGAGGCGGTCATTCGGGATCTGGAATCGGAAAAGTCTCGTCTGAAGGACAAGGTGTTGCGTATGGAGGAGGAGAGAGGGGCATTGCAGAAGAAATGTCAGACGTTGGACGATAGGCAGAGACAGCAGATCCTCTGCCTGGAGAAGGTACGGATCAATGCCATCCAGTTTGCTGAATATGGATCAGTTTAGGCCCACTGGGAGTGTTTGGACAGTTTGTATTACGACTGACTTTTTTTTTTTTAGGATTGTTTGGATGCTTTCTGGTTGTTAGAAATCACAAACATGATGCTAGCAAAAATGAGTCAGGAAAGATGCCACTTTATGCTGCAGATGCCACTTGGTTTGATATTTTCTATCTAGTCAGTGCCATTTTTAGTGTCTGAATATTTTTGGGTGGCATGATTTGTATTTTACCATATTATCAAGAACAGTTTAAAAGCACAGGTTTCTATTTCACTGCATTTTAAAATGTAAATTATTTTTTTGATGGCAAAGCTAATATGCTGATTTGCCATTCAAGAAGCATCTATTATCAATTTCGATGACTCCTTCTGGTCGTCAAACTCCACCAGCATGATGCTAGTTGGTTTTATGCTATAAAAATGATTCAGAAAAGGTAAGAAAAGTTCTAGCAGCATTTTATTTTTTTCTTTGCAAACGCTAATTGGTTTAATAGTACATACCAATGCAATTATATATTTGAATATATTTACTATATAATTTATTCCTGCAAAATTTCCATTCATTTGGATTGCAAGATTTCTGCATTTAAAAAAATTAAATTAAATTAAATTAAATTAAAAATGATTTTATTTAAATAATCATATTTTGATGCAGATTTATTCAGTTAAAACGTTTATAAAGTTATAAGGTTTTAAGTTAGTTAACATTTATAACAAAAATACAAAAAAAAAGTCATTTAAAATTTAAAACATTTTATTTTATTTTATTAAAAAATTGCATAATTTATTTCTAAATATTTCAATCTATTAGATTTTTTTATAATCATATTTTACTGCAGATTTATTGAGTTAAAAAGTTTAAATAACAATATTTAGTTAGTTAAAATTTATGAAAAATACTTTCAAACTAACTTCATTTGATGCATATCTGTCAGTCATAAAATAAATCAAATGGGTAAGGTTTCTGCACTTTTTTAAATTTAATTTAATTTAAAACATTTCATAATTTTTTTTTTATATTTTTTTTATCTATTTGATTTTTTAAATAATCATATTTTAATGCATATTTATTTAATATAAGATTGAAAATGATTAAAATATGGCTAACAATATTACATTTTATGAAAAATTATTTCAAACTAACTTCATTTGATGTGTATTTGTCAGTCATAAATGAAATGAGTAAGGTTTCTGCATTCAGAAATTTATTTAATTTAATTTAATTATTTAAAATATGGCATAATTTATTTCGAAATATTTCAATCTATTCGATTTTTTAATCATATTTTGATGCATATTTATTCAATAAAAATGTTAGAACATGATTAAAATATGGCTAACAATATTTCAAACTAACTTCATTTGATGTGTATTTGATAGTCATAAAATAAATTAATGGGTAAGGTTTCACACTCAAAAAAATTTAATTTAATTTAATTTAATTAAATTAAATTTAATTAAATTTAATTTAATTTACATTATTTATGGCATCATTTATTTCTAAAAATTTATTTCTAAAAATCTATTTTTTAATCATATTTTGATGCATATTTATTAAATAAAAAAGTTTGAACATGATTAAAACAATATTAAATTTTATGAAAAATACTTTCACACTAACTTAATTTGATGTTCATTTTTCAGTCATAAATGAAATGGGTAAGGTTTCTGCACTCAATTTTTTTTTAAACATGGCATAATTTATTTCTATATGTTTCCATCTATTTGAATTGATCATATTAAATTATTTAAAAATAAATAATTATATTTTGATGCAAATTGATATAATTTATTCCTGTGATGCAAAGCTGAATTTTCAGCATCATTACTCCAGTCTTCAGTGTCACATGATTCATTAGAAATCATTCTAATATGCTGATTTATTATCAGTGTTGAAAACATTTGTTTTTTGGAACCTTTGAAACTTTTTTCAGGATTCTTTGATAAATAAAAAGTTTAAATTTTTCTAATATGTTGATTTGGTCCTGGAAAAAAAAAAAATCGTATTATTATCATGTGAAAAATGTAATACTTTAATATTCGTTGGAAACTTTCTGGTTGCCCAAGCAGCATTTTTTGCAGATGCCACTTGGTTTGATATTTTCTAATACAATCTAACGCAATGACATTTTTAAGCGTCCAAATATGTTTTGGGGGCACAATTTGTACCGCACCATAAGATCTTGAAGCATAGTTGCTGTATGTAAGAGAGATGGAGCCAGAAAAAAACAGCTCAAGTTTGCAAAATCTGTCTGTAAGTAGCTCAAACATCAATCTTCTGCAGAAACATTTATTTCACATGAGTTCCTCTGAGACATCATTAGCTTAAGCTTTAAGCATATACAAGCCCATCTCTGCTGTTAAACACTAGCTGCTTTATCGCAGCTGTATCCAGACCTCTATGTTTAATTCAAACCGCTCCATCCTCACCGCTGAGGCTCGAGACCTCAGAAAATATGTCTCTTTGTGGACGGCCGGTTTGATTGAAAGGGAATTCTTATTTCTCAGTGGTTTCACTCGGCCTGGCAATCATTTTTCTTGTGCGGAGACAGCATGGCTATTTATTTGACTCGCTACAGTATGGCATTTCTTGCTGTTTTCACACAACAATCTGTTCTAGCAGTTTGGCTTTTTGGCTGTCCTGTCGCATTTAGGTTTTCTTCCATTATTAATACGTTGAGAGCCCCAATAAACAGATTGTGGGAATGTGGGCTTGTTTCTGCTCCAGAAATATCCCTCTCAGCAGTTTCAGAAGTACACTTTGGGAAACTTTTAAAAAGCTGTGGTGCAGTCCGTCATGCGACACATTGCGAAGACATTCCTCTTCTCTGTTGCTAATAGCTTCCTGTCAATCTCTGTTTTGACTAATGCACAAAGCTTTCAAATTTAAGCTTTTTTTTTTTAAGGCTGTGAGACAAAAGAACAGCCTCACAAAGGAGTTTGTAGTTTGTGCTAGACTGCATAAAATATTCTTAGTTTTGTGTCTCTATATTTCTATTTTGCTGAAGTATACATTTTTTATTTTTTATTTGAGGAACTACTGTACATCAAGTATGAGTCGAGATGGATGACTAGTGCGCAACAACCAACTAATTGATTACTACAATCAATTAATATTTATTTAATATTTATTTATTTTATATAAATAAATAAAAAATGAAATAAAATAAAATAGATAAATTGATAAATAAACAAATAAATAAAAAAGAAAAGAAAAAAATAATTTAATTTGATTTGATTTAAAATAAAAAAGAAAAGAAAAGAAAAGGAAAAACATTAAATAAAAATACAATAAAATAAAATAAAACAATGAAACATAATTGATTTTTTTTTAAATATTTACATCTATTTGGTTTTATTTAAATCATATTTTAATGCATATTTATTCACTTAAAAGTTTTGAACATGATTATGGCTAACAATATTCAGTTATTTTCAAACTAACTTTATGTGATACATATTTGTCAGTCAGTAAAATAAATAAAATGTGTAAGATTTTTGCATTTAAATTATAAATAACTTGAATAAAATTTCACTAAAAATTACATTAGAAATCGCATAATGCATAATTTATTTCTAAAAATTAAATAACTTAAATTAAAACTTAAATTAAAAATTAAATTAAATAAAATAAAAAATAAAATAATTTATTTTAAAATATTTACATCTATTTGATTTTATTTAAATCATATTTTAATGCATATTTATTTATTATGTTATTTTCGAACTAACTTTATGTGATGCATATTTGTCAGTCAGTAAAATAAATTAAATGTGTAAGATTTTTGCACTCAAATGATAAATTACTTAAATTAAAATGACATTAAAAAATTGCATAATGCATAATTTATTTCTAAATATTTACATCTATTTGATTTTATTATTAAATAATCATATTTTGATGCAAATTGAATCCAAATGGATGAAAATCTTATACGTAATTCAAATGCATAAAGTTGCATAAATAAATTGATTTATTGATTGATTTTAGAAGACTCCTATAATCTATTTCACTTGCATTCCTTTTAGCTGTATTGGAAACACAAGACTGTGTCTTCTATGAACATTAGCCTATTAAACAAGTCAGATGGGGGTCAGCTAAAACCAGCCTAAATTCACCACTTCCCTAAGACCAACTAGTCAAAAACGTAGTATGTAGAATAAATATAAAGTACCAGTATATTATTGGCTCTCCCTGCTGCTATGTGGTCGAATTTCAGGATAATTCCCATTTGAAAAGGTCTCATCAAGCTTTCTCTCTGTTTCTTTGTGTCGCCCACATCACAGTTTGTTAGCAGCACAGCCTTGAGTTAGGTGTTACTATGACAACACTCACCAAATAGAGCGGGAAAGCGTTGTGGAGTGATTCACTCTGCCGACACTTCTGCTGCTCCTATAATGGGAAGTTTATTTACTTGCGGCCAGTTGCATTACAGTGTCAGTGTGGGCTTTGAGTGTCCCTCAGCTTTCACTGGTACACTTTTAGATTGGATTCATAACATTTCTGAACAAGACACCGTGTCTCTTATTCATGCCTGTTTGTGCTCTTTTCACAAACCATACTCAGCTATCACAGACTGACATTTTTATCTATGTGAATGCGAAAAGGCCAACAATTGTATATAAAAATTATCCCATCTTTTAAATCCATTTGTCTCTGACTTTTTTCCCCCTCAACAGTCACTTCGAGAGGAGAAGCAGATCTATGAGAAGGAGCTCATGAACTTGCGTGCCAAATATGAAGAGGACACGGCTCACTTTAAGGATTCCCACAGCCGGGCGCTGGATGAGCTCTCCAGGAAGCATCGGGCAGCTCTTGAAAACACCCAGAGCAACTCTGAGAAAGAGAAGAACCGACTCCTGTCCGTGAGTGAACTCTGTCACAACACCCACTGGCTGTCAGCCTGGGCTCACATACAACTTTCTAAAGACTCCCAGAGCTGTCCTGTTGAGATATCAGCATGACTGCGCTTTAGTCGTTAGGTTCAGACTGAAGAGTAACTCGCTAGCTAGCGTCAGTCAGGAGGTGTCACCTTGAGAAAGAACAAGACGTACCATTGTGCGGAAGTGGAAGATCAGAGAAAACGATTGTTAAAGGTTTAGGGCTTGAAGGACATAGTCATTTGACAAACCACATTTATTCTATTGTTCCATCTATCATTATACCTATCTATAATCATTTTAACTATCATCCATCTATCTATCTATTGTTCTATAATTCGTTGTTCTCTATCTATCTATCTATCTATCTATCTATCTATCTATCTATCTATCTATCTATCTATCTATCTATCTATCTATCTATCTATCTATCTATCTATCTATCTATCTATCTATCTATCTATCTATCTATCTATCTATCTATCTATCTATTGTTCTGTTTATCTATCTATCTATCTATCTATCTATCTATCTATCTATCTATCTATCTATCTATCTATCTATCTATCTATCTATCTATCTATCTATCTATCTATCTATCTATCTATCTATCTATCTATCTATCTATCTATCTATCTGTCTGTCTGTCTGTAACTCTTTAGAATAGGGAACACTTATTTACTACTAACTATGACTTTTTCCTCAATAAATTCCGAATTTGCTGCTTATTAATATTTAGTTAGGTAGTTGTTAAGTTTAGGTATTGGGTAGGATTAGGGATGTAGAATAAGGTCATGTAGAATGATGCATTAATATGTGCTTAATTAGTACTAATAAATGGCTAATATTCTATTAATATGCATGCTAATAAGCAACTAGTTAAGAAACCGTAAAATAAAGTGTTACCCTATCTATCTATCTATCTATCTATCTATCTATCTATCTATCTATCTATCTATCTATCTATCTATCTATCTATCTATCTATCTATCTATCTATCTATCTATCTATCTATCTATCTATCTATCTATCTATCGTTCTATCGTTCTATCTATCTATCGTTCTATCGTTCTATCGTTCTATCGTTCTATCGTTCTATCTATCTATCTATCTATCTATCTATCTATCTATCTATCTATCGTTCTGTTTATCTATCTATCTATCTATCTATCTATCTATCTATCTATCTATCTATCTATCTATCTATCTATCTATCTATCTATCTATCTATTGTTCTGTTTATCTATCTATCTATCTATCTATCTATCTATCTATCTATCTATCTATCTATCTATCTATCTATCTATCTATCTATCGTTCTATCTATCGTTCTATCTATCTATCTATCTATCTATCTATCTATCGTTCTATCGTTCTATCTATCTATCTATCTATCTATCTATCTATCTATCTATCTATCTATCTATCTATCGTTCTATCGTTCTATCTATCTATCGTTCTATCGTTCTATCGTTCTATCGTTCTATCTATCTATCTATCTATCTATCTATCTATCTATCTATCTATCTATCTATCTATCGTTCTGTTTATCTATCTATCTATCTATCTATCTATCTATCTATCTATCTATCTATCTATCTATCTATCTATCTATCTATCTATCTATCTATCTATCTATCTATTGTTCTGTTTATCTATCTATCTATCTATCTATCTATCTATCTATCTATCTATCTATCTATCGTTCTATCTATCTATCTATCTATCTATCTATCTATCTATCTATCTATCTATCTATCTATCTATCTATCTGTAACTCTTTAGAATAGGGAACACTTATTTACTACTAACTATGACTTTTTCCTCAATAAATTCCGAATTTGCTGCTTATTAATATTTAGTTAGGTAGTTGTTAAGTTTAGGTATTGGGTAGGATTAGGGATGTAGAATAAGGTCATGTAGAATGATGCATTAATATGTGCTTAATTAGTACTAATAAATGGCTAATATTCTATTAATATGCATGCTAATAAGCAACTAGTTAAGAAACCGTAAAATAAAGTGTTACCCTATCTATCTATCTATCTATCTATCTATCTATCTATCTATCTATCTATCTATCTATCTATCTATCTATCTATCTATCTATCTATCTATCTATCTATCTATCTATCTATCTATCTATCTATCTATCGTTCTATCGTTCTATCGTTCTATCGTTCTATCTATCGTTCTATCTATCGTTCTATTGTTCTGTTTATCTATCTATCTAAAAATATAAAATATAGTAATAAAAGCTCTATAACAAACTAAAATTCATTCATTTAATTTCACTGTTGTTGTTGTTAATTAAAACCATTCAAATTATTTTTGGTACCTAAAATAAAGATGGAATAAAATTGTAATATTAGATGAAAAACGTAACTGAAATAAAATAAACTAAATTAAAATAAACTAATTTTAGCAAAATTACTCAAATACTGTGTTAATGAAAAAAATAACATTTGTTAAACTAGTTTACACTTTCAGATTTAATGTATTTAATCTTTTTTTTTTCTTGATTTTGTAAACACATTGCAGCAAAATACTTGATATATCAAAAAAATAAATGCTAGTTTGATTAGACATCAGCAACAAAAAAAATAGGGACATGTATTTTCCTTGTAAAGTGTTATTTTGCTATCCTAACCATGCAGGTCTCTTTGCACATCTTAAATGTCAACTGCACTGCTTGACTAACATATCTTATACTTAAATAAATAACTAATAAGATGTTAAAAAGTATTTTTTCCTCCCTTTGGTCATGTCTTATCTTGCCTAGAGCACCAAGTGATCCAGAAATGCCACTTGAAACAAAAAAACTGGTGCATGATGCCTTTGAAAGCACCAGATAATTTTCTATAAGTCACATGTAAAACTTTAAAAGACTCTCCAATGTAACCAGGCTATAAACAGGTTTGATTTCAACCTCAACTATTTTTAGAAATGTATGTAAGAGAGAAAAAAGCACTAAACCAATAGACAGAGAGAAAAGGAAAGCACAGGTGCCTTAGCTCCAGGAGGTTCGGTAAAAAAGGAAGAGTGTGGTACACAGCTTGGCGTCCATGCATCGTTAGGCACAACAGTGCAAATTCATTTCTCACACACTCACACCTCCGTCCCGTTCAAGGTGTCCCAAACAGGACACACTCACTCTTTATCGATTTAAAAATGTAAGTCATAACTGTTATTTCCCTCATCAGTGGAGACAGGCTTGTAAATGGCAAATGTCATGACTAAACCGTCTGTTTTGATTCTGCTAGCTGATAGCATATGAAATGAAAGCATACACAAGCTGCACGGGATTGACTCAGTCAGAGCGCAATCTGCCACCCTCCCCCAAAACAGGCAGCTGCCAGCAGGCCGGCACATCCACATCCAAACGCTTCACAACTGCTTAATCTTTTTGCAATTATAAATCACGCACAGGTCGTTAGCCGAGCGTCGCAGAGCAGCAGTGAGTTATTTCTCTTTCCTGTTCAGAGAGCGTGCCCGCAGTTATGGTGTTCCCAGGGTGTGCGTTCATTTTCAGGTCACTGAAGCCAAGGTCTAACGAGGATGTTGACTCATGCCAAGGAGGTCTAGAGTACCTGGAAAGAGACATGCAGAAATAGACACGATTCTGATTCAGCATTAGTACTGATTGGATTGTAACTTGATCCTATTCTTAATGTTTTTACATATGTGACCCTGGACCAGCATGTCTGAAGTAGCATTGGTTTATTTGTAGCAATAGCCAAAATTCATTGTATGGGTCAAAGTTATTGATTTTTTTAATGCCAAAAATCATTAGGATATTAAGTAAAATCATGTTCAATTAAGATATTTTGTTAATTTCCTACTGTAAATATATCCAGCTTAGTTTTTGATTAGTAATATGCATTGCATCAATGGAAAGCTTATTTATTCAGCTTTATTCAAGTCCAGGTGATGTATAAATCTCAATTTAAAAAAAAATTACCCTTATGACTGGTTTTGTGGTCCAGGGTCACATATAAAATGAATGTAAGCAGTCTTGGTTTCCTTTTTATAATTAAACTAGCTTATAATTCTAAGTTATTATTGGAAGTTTTCTTTGTACAAAAACATTTGATGGAAAAAATTAAACAACACTGTGCAAAAGCAGTAATATCTCATTTATTTTCAAAGAAGTCAAAAAAAAACTGTAAAACTTTTAGTATAAAATATTACAGTTTAAACATTTTTTAATATTTCAAAATGTATTCAATGTCACATGATCCTTCAGAAATTATTCTAATATGCTGATTTGCTGAACAATAAACATTTGTTATTATTACATTTAAAACAATTAAAGTCTTTTGATCAATTCAGTTTGTAATTGCTGAGTATTTATTTTATTTTATTTTATTTTATTTTATTTTATTTTATTTTATTTTATTTTATTTTATTTTATTTTATTTTATTTTATTTTATTTTATTTTATTTTATTTTATTTTATTTTATTTTATTTTATTTTATTTTATTTCAAAAAGGTCCCATTGAGATAATATAATCTCCTCTGCCAAGGGTATTGTTGTTTTATTATTATTAATTTATTTACAAAAATCTTATTGTATGTGTATGTGTGAAGGTATAATAATAATATGCTAATTAATAAAAGTAATTATGCAAAAAATTATATTAAATGTATTTATGTACAAAAGTGTACATTTATCTTTATGTTATTATATATATATATATATATATATAGTTTTTAATATTTTTTATGGACATTTAATATTTTTTGACTTTTCATTGTTAAATCTCTTTTGTGGCGCATTTTAGCATATTAGAATGATTTCTGAAGGATCATGTGACACTGAAGACTGGTGTAATGATGCTGAAAATGTAACTTTAATCACAGAAATAAATTACATTCTAAAATATATTCAAATAGAAAGCAGTTATATTAAATTGTAAAAAAAAATTCAGAATTGTTTAACTGTTTTTGCTGTATTTTAAGTCAAATAAATGCAGGCTCGGTGAGCAGAAAACTTCTTTAGAAGACTTTACACTAAAATCTATCCAAAAACTTTCAACTTGTAGTGAATATGATGCCCATTTTTTCCCTCTGTAACTTTTTACAAAGTCAGCTAATAAAATGCCTTTTGTTTTAAAACCTTTCCAGATTTTAAAAGTTGTGTATTCCATCCTTAACAAGCCGAACAGAGAGTTTCCACATTCTTTCCATGCTTACAGAGATTAAACCTGCCCAAAGTCAGCCTGCTCCGCCTTTATCACCTGCTGTCAAACCCGTACGACCCTTCAGCAAACCTTTGTGCCGGTGGACGTCGCCGGTGATGCCGGAGCTGCCAGAAGTTAATCACATTACAGCGTGGCCGTTTTGGGCTTATCGCGCCTCCGCCGTAGCGCCCGCCGCCCTCAGAAATGGAAATGCAGTTTGAAAAATTGAGGCGCGGATGAATAATCAATGAGAGTGGCCTCTGTTAGAGTGTGCCGCTGACTCACAGCCTCGTACAGAAGCGGTGTGACGACCGCGCTGACGTCCTATTTTAGATGAAGCCTAGGGCCCTTCCACTCTCTCCTTCTTTATCTTTCTTTTCCAGAGCGCATTCGGTTTCTACTGAGTGTCCAAAGTGGGTTTGGTGACTCACTCCTCTGATGACAGACCCTCAGAGCATTAGAGGAACCTTTATTTTGGAAACCTCCACAGAATGGAGCCGCTGTGGGCGAGCATGTACGCGATGTATTTTATATTTTCTGGGTGGGATTTTTTTTATTTTTTATTTGACATGGATCACAGCATGGATCCATTTTTACCAACGTAACGCATGTCTTGTGTCACTACCGAGGCACTCAGGAGGTGGCATTTGCATATTTGTGTGGCTTCAATTAGTGATGGAGTGAATTATGCACACATGGCGGCTATACTGAGCGCACGGCCCATTTGTTCATCTGTGCTGCTAACCATCAATTTTTTAAACAGGCTTACTTAAGGCCTCTTTCTCCTCTTTCGCCCACATACGCACAGGCTTTTCACAGCCTGTTCTTTTAGGTGATGTGTGTATGGAAATGTGACGTGGATTGGATTCGATGTGGACTTCAGTTTAATCAACATGGGCAAGGAGCTCACTTTCTTTTATCTTTAATTCACTTTCATTCAACTTGAAACATATACATATATATATATATATATACAGTCAAGCCCGAAATTATTCATACCCCTGGCAAATTCTGATATAAAGTTTCTTTTATTCAACCAGCAAGTTTTTTTTTTATTAGAAATGACACAGACGTCTCCCAGAGGATAGTAAGACGATGTACAAGAGGCATCATTCTGGTAAAAAATATCACTCATCTTTTATTTACATTTGAACAAAAAGTGGCATGTCTAAAATTATTCATACCCTTCTCAATAATCAATAGAAAACCCTTTATTGGCTATTACAGCAATCAAACGCTTCCTATAATTGCTGACCAGCTTTTTGCATGTCTCCACTGGTATTTTAGCCAATTCATCTTTAGCGATGAGCTCCAACTCTTTCAGGTTGGAGGGTCTCCTTGCCATCACCCTGATCTTTGGCTCCCTCCACAGATTCTCAATTGGATTTAAGTCAGGACTCTGACTGAGCCACTGCAAAACGCTAATGTTTTTGTCTGCTAACTATTTCTTCACCACTTTTGCTGTGTTTTGGGTCGTTGTCGTGATGAAATGTCCACTGCTGCCCAAGGCCAAGTTTCTCTGCAGACTGCCTGATGTTGTTGTTGTGAATTCTGAAGTATTGCTCCTTTTTCATGGCGCTGTTTACTGTGATTAGGTTCCCTGGTCCACCGTTTGAAAAACACCCCCAAAACATTAGGTTCCCACCACCATGTTTGACAGTGGGGATGGTGTTCTTAGGGTTGAAGACTTCTCCTTTTTTACACCAAATGAAGGCTACATCATTGTGGCCAAACAATTCAATTTTTGTTTCATCTGACCATTAAACAGAAGACCAGAAATCTTCTTCTTTGTCCAGCAGAGCATTTGCAAAGGCAAAGCGGGCTTTTGTGTGCCTTATCTGGAGAAGTGGTGTCCTCATTGGTCTGCGTCCGTGGAACCCACCGATGTGCAGTGTCTGTTGGACTGTCTGCCTTGAGATGTTGCCACCAGTAGAGCCCAGATTCATCAGGATGGCCTTGGTGGTGATCCTTGGATTCTTTTTTACCTCTCTCACTATCCTCGTGGCCAGCACAGGTGTCACTTTTTGCTTCCGACCACATCCTCTGAGATTTTTCACAGTACGGAACGTCTTGTATTTTTTAATAATACTTTGCACTGTAGCCACTGGAACTTCAAAACATTTAGATATGGTCTTATAGCCCTTTCCTGACTTGTGAGCAGCCACAATGCCGAGCAACAAAGAGCTTCTGTTTTTCACCTGTTGAGCTGATTAAAACAGCTGTTCCCAATGAATCAGGGTAATTAGGATGCTTTAGAACAGCTTGGATTATTTGGAATGGTGTAGAACTTTGGATTTTCCCATAGACTGTGACAGTTTGCAAAATGTATGAATAATTTTGGACATGCCACTTTTTGTTCAAATGTAAATAAAAGCTTAGAAATATTTTTTTACACAATAATGTCTCTTGTACATCTTATAATCTTTTGGGGGAAACCTGTGTCATTTCCGGTCAAAAAAAAACTTGGTGGTTGAATAAAAGTAACTTTAAGTCAGAATTTGCCAGGGGTATGAATAATTTCAGGCTTGACTGTATATACATATACATTTGCATTCTAAATTATTCAACTTTTTTTGATCTGCAAGACATTTTGCTGCAGACAAAATTTTGTGAAAACAATTCAACAAAGGCGTCATTACACTATTGGAGAAAGGAACTACTACACATTTGAGTAATTCTGAGAATGTAAGTTGATGAATAATAAAAAAAAAATCTAATTGGCTCTAAACGTTCATGTTCAAAATTATTCAACCCCCAAAAGTCAAAGTACATAACAGAATTTTTGATGATGGAAAAAAAAACAATCACCATTTTATAGGGTCCTGTTATTGTTTACAAAAAAAGTTTTGATTATTAAAATTTAATTAAATCAGAATTTGGAAAAAAAAAAAGTATAGGGCACTAAAAATCATTTGACTACCAGAAAAAATTAAGTACATAACAAAGAATTTCTGAAGCAGGGGAAAAATACAGGGTCCTGTTATTGTTTACAAAAAACTTGTATAAGTTTCATGATTTCAGTTAATTAGACATGTTTTTGATTAATAAAATTTAATTTAACCATTTAAAATTTTTTAAATTATTTATTATTTAAAAAAAATGGGAAAAAATGGAATCCAGAAAAAAAAGGAAGGAAAGCAAATGGAAGTAAAATAGTTTATAGGGCTATAATCAGTGAACCATCATTGTACATTTTCAACAATATTATATTTTTGACACATTTCTCGATCTGACTAATTCAAGCTCTTTCAAGCACCCCTCAACATATATAGCAACTTTTCCTTTCAACTTCTTTTCAACATTGTTAAGAAATATTTGAACAGTAATGTATATTCTTTTCATGGACCTTTTTGCCTTTTTTAGGACTAAGCAAAATACCTATATTAGTAGATGAAACATTCTATCAGTCAATGTGTCCCAAGTTAAAATGAACTACAAAAAGTTTAAACTGATTCTGTAAATATAAGTGGTTCAGGTTCAATTAAGTACAGAATTTTAATTCTTAGAATTACCATATATAACCAGATTATTTGAGGAATATTAATTTATTCCTACCTTGCAAGCGCTATAATAAGACACATTGTATCCTCAAGTGTGGTGGGCAGGACACAATCAAAAACTGCATTTCATTCTGTAAATGTCACAGGATGGCTATGATTAGTTTCTGTATTGTAATCTTCCAGAAGAGCTCAATAAAGCTCAAGAATCTCATGATGAATAATGTATAGTTATTAATTTCTTCTCATGCCTTGTTTTTGCATTGCAAATCTCGTCATCTTATTTCTTCTTGCTTCACGAGACAGATATTAAGTGGATTTTCCAAGGCCCTACCCTGACATGTTAGAAATTAAATTTCCAGACAGTGATGCCTTCAAAATGCCAAGGCCTAAAAAAGATTTCTATTATGATTAAAGGAAAAGCTCATCCAATAATGAAACTGCAGTCGTTATTTACTCTCCCTTGTGAGTTTCTTTCCTCATATGGATATGGATCAACATCAGAATAAGTAGTAAATGACAGGATTTTCACTTTTTATTAAATCCCTCCACATGGCTGCCTTATTTCCAATAGCATAAATTGTTTCTCATGTTTGTAAGCTGTCGTCATTTGTAATCAGCATCTTCTGTTGGAATTTATAGGAAATGGAGGAACAGTTCGAGAAGGAACGCAGCTCTTTAGAGAAACAGAAGAGCCTTTTACGAGAGGAACTGGACAGTCTGCGAGAGGAGCTCTCAGCCAAACTCAACATGGCCAACAGTGAGGTACAACCTTTGTTGACTCTATGAAAGTGATTTGTGATTTAGCATGTAGAAAGGAAGGCACGGAAGCAGAGGGAGGAGGTGATTAATTTCGATGTCAGGTGTTTATCATCTCATTAGTCTCAATGTGTTTTAATGGGCTTCCGGAGCTCAAATCTGGCTGAGTCCCATGTACCTTAGCCACAGCAGCAAATGGGCCAAGGAGACCCCTGAAGAGAAGCGGCATCACTGATTATTACCCTAACATTCACTTTAGCCACGTTTCATTCACTTTTTGAGTCGCAATTTGCTTAGAATAAATGTGTATGAAGCTCTTGCCAGGAAATCCATCTTCAGATGGTATCTGTGTTTTGAAATACAATACACTCTTAAAAATAAAGGTTCCAAAAGGGTGTTTTTGCAGTGATGCCATAGAACAACCATTTTTGGTTCCCCAAAAAACCTTTCAGTGAACAGTTCTTAAAAGAACTATTTTAAAGAACATTTAGAAAAATCTAAAGAACCTTTTCTGCATTTGAAAGGTTCCATGGATGTTCAAGGTTATTAATGAAACTGTCAATGCCAGTAAAGAACCTTTATTTTTAAGAGTGTAGTTGTGGTTTCTAGTTGGTCTAACCTGGTCATTAGCTGATTTATCATCATCCATGTGACAAAAACTAGTCCAGCTGGTAGCTGGTTTATTGCTGATCAACCAGCTTGGTCCATATAGAAACTAACTCTAAGCCTAGACTACATATTTAGCTGTGCTTCTCACTTCAAGGCTGTTTCAAAATAGAGTCTCATTAAAAAGCCATAAATCTCTATATTTTATTAATGTTCTCTGTTGGTATGAACTTTGAGCATTTGAGAGACTGAATAAGCATGAATAGCATTTCTATTCTCAATCACGTAAGAGATCACATTTTGGTTAGGATGGCACCTTTAGAAGATAACAATAAAGGTTCCAAAAGGGTGTTTCTGCAGTGATGCCATAGATGAACCATTTTTGGTTCCCCAAAGAACCTTTCAGTGATCAGTTCTTAAAAGAACCATTTTAAAGAACATTTAAAAAATCTAAAGAACCTTTTCTGCATTTGAAAGGTTCCATGGATGTTCAAGGTTCTTAATGGAGCTATCAATGCCAGTAAAGAACCTTTATTTTTAAGAGTGTAGTTGTGGTTTCTAGCTGGTCTACTGATCATTAGCTGATTTATCATCATCCATGTGACAAAAACTAGTCCAGCTGGTAGCTGGTTTATTGCTAACCAACCACCTTAGTCCATTTTGAAACTAACTCTATACCTAGGCTACATATTTAGCTGTGCTTCCCACTTCAAGGCTGTTCAAAAATAGCTGAGTCTCATTAAAAAGCCATAAATCTCTATGTTTTATTAACGTTCTCTGTTGGTATGAACTTTGAGCATTTGAGATACTGAATAAGCATGAATAGCATTTCTATTCTCACTCACGTAAGAGGTTACATTTTGGTTAGGATGCCTCCTTTAGAAGATATCCTGCTGATTTGTTCGTCTTAGCTGGTTTCCCAGCTGGCCTAGGCTGGTCTTTGGCTGTTTTAGCTTTGTGATCAGCCTAAAAAGTACCTAAAACCCCTCTAAAATCAGCTAACAGATCCACTAAGACCTGAAAAATAATTGGTAATATTTTTTCTTCCAGCAGCTGCTTGCTAATTGGTATAATAATTGTGCCAAAAAACATCTAACAACTATTCTAGTTATTTTTTTTATTTAAAAAAAGACTATTGAGTTGAGTTTAGTTGATTTATTTATTTTTATTTATTTTTGTAATTAATTATATAAATTATACAGTCAGATATTATATATACAAATATCCATGTTTCTAAATATTTGTATATTTTTTTATTACAAATAATACAAAAAAAATTTATATTATATTTTTTTATATTTAGATTTTTTTATTAAGAAGAGTGTCTAATTCTTACAGTGTCCTTGAAAGGTACTTGTTAGTATTTAATTATGTAACTTACACAAATCATTATTTATACAAATATGCTTGGTTCTGAATATTTTTTATTTATTATTACAAATAATACTAAAAGTATTTTTATTTTGTTTTGTTTTATTTTATTTTATTTTATTTTATTTTATAAGAAGAGTGCTTAATTCTTACATTGTCCTTGAAAAGGTCCTTGTTAGTATTTAATTATATAAATTATATAATCATATATAATTTTTACAAATATGCTTGTTTTCTGAATATTTTTATATTATTACAAATAATATTAAAATTCTTTTTTTATCTTAAGAATACAGTCTCATTCTTAGTGTCCTTGAAAAGGTACTTTCTAGTCATCTAGTCATAGTTTTTATTACAAATAATACTAAAAGTGTTTATTTTATTTTATTTTATTTTAAGAAGAGTGCCCTTGAAAAGTGTCCTTGAAAAGGTAATTGTTAATAATTAATTATATAAATTATACAGTCATATATTATTTATATAAATATGCTTGTTTTCTGAATATTTTTATATTTTTTATTACACATAATATAAAAGATATATTTTATTTTATTTTATTCAAATGAGTGCCCTTGAAAAGTGTCCTTGAAATTATACAGTCATATATTATTTATACAAATGTGTTTTTTCCTGAATCTTTTTATAGTTTTTATTACAAATAATACTAAAATTATTTTATTTTATTTTACTTTATTAAGAAGAGTGTCCTTGAAAAGTATTCTGAGAAGGTAATTGTTATTAATTAATTATATAAATTATACAGTCAAATATTATTTATACAAATAGGCTTGTTTTCTGAATATTTTTATATTATTTATTACAAATAATATAAAAAACATTTTATTTTATTTAAGAAGAGTTCCTCATTCTTGCAGTGTCCTTGAAGATGTGGATGTTAGTAATTATATAAATTATACCATCGTATATTAATTATATTAATATTCGAATGCTTGTCTTCTGAATGTTTTTATAGTTTTTAATACAAATGATAGTAAAAGTATTTGTATTTTGTTTTATTTATTAAGAAGCGTGTAGTTTTAGAGTGTGGTTTTTATTACTAAAAATAGTATTTTATTTTATTTTGCCTCATTCTTACAGTGTCCTCAGGAAGCATCTGCTCAAAAGTGAGTAACTCTTTTTCCTCAGGTGAGTCGACTCCAGGAGCTGGTGAAGCAGGGAGAGCAGGGTCTTGGTTCTGCTGAGGGACACATCTCCAATCTGAAGGACGCCCAGAAGAAGCTTCTAGAAGAGCTGGATGCCACACGAGCCAGACTCAGAGAGACCAGCAACCTCCTAACAGCCCTTCAGGTCTATTACCTAAAGCAATTACTTGAACTAATTGACTTCAAAGTCACATAACTCAGCTGCTCCTCCCAGTTTTGCAGACATTTTTGTATTAAAGTTAATGTGGCAGTTTTTTTAAACATACTGCTTTTGCCCTCAGTTTCCATAAATAGCTCCTAAAAAACACCAGCTATGAGTTCATCATTGCCCTGTTGAATTACATCCGCCTGCATTTTTGGCTTCTATGACAAAGACACTTCATTAGAGAGGGCTCTTAATGGTCCCTCTTCCTGCGTCCTTGACCTGAAGCACAGGTTCTCCGAGTGACCATGCATAATGAATCAGATCTGTATGAGTGTGCCAGTGTGTGTGTGTGTCTGTGAGAGAAGAAATGAGTGAGCTGAGAAATGAAAATGGATTTCCATCTCCTGGCCCCAGTTTGATTGATAGCTGTGAAGAAGAGCCCTCCTAGACCTCACAATTACGGGTCATGCGCTTAATGGCTCATCAGAGCTAATGTTCGCTCTCGCTCTTGTCCTCAGGGAGAGATGGAGACTCAGAAACAACAGCACGATGCCAAACTCATCGCTACCAAAGAGGAAGAGAAGCTCAAAATGGATAAGATGGCCCTGGAGCTCGAGCTGAAGTGGACCGAGACGCTCAGGTAAGAGCACATGTT
>NC_133373.1:36055485-36080182 GCF_049309525.1 Garra rufa
AATTAAACCTCATAAAACTAAATTATTAAAAATACATAAACACACATAAAAAATATTTCAACCCCAGTGGAATTTTTTTTAAACCCATTGTCTCTATCTTTGATTGTTTGTCTGTTTGAATTGTAAGCATTTTTATCATTTTATCATGGTTGTTTCTTCATAATTTAGTTATTTATTTATTTTTAATAATTATGTTTTAAGCATTATTGCAAGGTCCAAGAATTGTGAAGAAAAAGCAAATAAAAAAGTAATTAATGTAAATAATCAAATTCTAAATAATTGTATAATGTAAGATTTGTTTTAAAAATTATGTTTTAAGCGTTAATGCATGGTCTAACAATTGTGCAAAAGAGCAAATGACTGTATTTTAAATAATTGTATTAAATTAATTAAATTATTTTTTATTTGTTAATTATTTATTATAATTTTGTTTTATGGGTTATTATTTATGTTTATTATTTATTATAACCCCCCCCAAAAAGCGAAATAAAAATAAATAAATAAAAATTAGTATTAATAAATAACAAACAAACAAATAAAAATAATCAAAATGTTTTAAGCATTATTGCAAGGTCCAGCAATTGTGGAAAATGCTGCATTAAAAAAGTCATTATTAATGTAAACAACCAGATTCGTATTATAAATAACTGTATAATGTAAAACAAATAAATAAATAAATAAATAAATAAATAAATAAATAAATAAATAATACCACACAGATTAATCACAGATTAAATGTTTTTTTTATTTATTAAAAACTGCCATTGTTTCCATCTTAATTATTTATTTATTTATTTTTAATAATTATATTTTAAGTGTTAATGCAGTGTCTAACAATTGTACAAAAGAGCAAATTACTGTATTGTAAATAATTTTTAAAATTAAATTAAATTAAGCTTTGTTTATTTTTGTATCTGTTATTATTTATAATAATTTAGTTTTATAGGTTATTATTTTTGTTTATTATTTATTATAACCCATAAAACAAAAAATATAATAAATAAAAAATATATATACAATATAATAACTGCTTTTGTTTCTGTCTTCATTATTATTTTTTTATTTTTTAAGTGTGAATGCAAGGTCTAACAATTGTGCAAAAGAGCAAATTACTATAAATAATGTTAAACATTAAATTAAGTTATAATTTAAAATAAAAATCCATTTGTTAATTTTTTTTTGTTTGTTTATTATTTATTATAATTTTGTTTTATGGGTTAAGTATTATTGAAAGTTACAACAATTGTGCAGTTGTGTCAATGATGTTGATGTTAAAACTTTTATACAAAAAGTTATGGAAAAAGTATTTCCAATGTCAAAGTTCAAAGTAAGAATTAACATTTTTAAGGATATCCTGGCCATAATTTCTATGACGCGAGGGAGATTTTTTTATTTTTTTTTATTTGTGATGAACTATCCATTTAAATGGTTTGTCAACAAGCAAGGCACTTTCTCTCCTTCTTTGCCAAGCTAGTGTATGTGATGACTTATATACCCTATACAGTTCGCAACAGCTGTAAGTGTTTTGGCACTGCCTCAGAAAGCCCTGCCTGCCTAATGCATTAGCATCGCTTACAAACAGTGTTTAATATCATGGGCCTTCAAATAAGACAAATGGGTCATTAGTAGAAGTCTGAGCGGTATTGGACTAAAACAAAGCCCATTAATGGGATAGTTCACCCAAAAATGAAAAATCTGTCATCATTTGCTAACCCTTAAGTTGTTCCAAACCTGTATGAATTTCTCTCTTCTCCTGAACAAAGAAGAAGCCATTTTAAAGAATGTGGGTAGTCAAATAGTTGACTCACAAAGTATTTTTCTCCATGGAAATCAATGGCTACCAGCAACTGTTTGGATACCCTGAATTATCCCCTTAAGAACATTATGGCTCGTTTATGTGCTCATAGTTTCGCAAAGTTACCAAATTGCCATTAAAACATCCTACGAAAATGCTAAAAAGGAGCTAACTATAGGTTGAAGTTGAATAGGCCCTAAGCAGACACTCAACATGCTTAAATGACAAATCAACAAGACATTTATTGGATTTCATCCTTGCTAGCTCATTTTCCACAACATTTGTTCGGGATGGTGCTGTGGTGCCCTGGAGCGTGATATTTGGGCTTTAACTTGTTCTTTGGGAGAATGTAGACCAATGTAGAGCTTGTTATTGCTCAAAATAAGTGCTGGTAATGATGTTGGATCTAGGTCGAGAGACTCATATTTCAAGAGATGCCTTGTTTTGAATATCTAGGAGCTCCTATGGCTTCACACACCGGAGCTAATTAGATTTTTAAGTTCACAATTTGCAAAGGTTCTTAACTAATATAATTTATTGTGCTGAGGAATTATTTAATGAAAGATTAAAGAGGTCTAGTCCATGGATAACTGCTTTGATTGGTTTTACAATAGGAATTTTACTGTAGAAATGCCATGTGGTGAGTAATACGATGCTAACAGGTTGCTAAGGATGCTAATGGACAGTTTTTTGCTGGAATTATAGACCTCACTGGTCTCATTGTAGTATTATTTATATACTGTTGAAGTATTTTTTTTTCTCCATACAATTTGGTATTAGCTTGGAATTAACAAACTAAAATGAAAATATTAAAATACTATTAAAATACAAAAAAAATACTAAAAATATTATATATTATAAAAATTATATTATATATTAATATAAATATATTATAAAAAATACTACTAAATATAGAAACTATTAATATATATTTTGCTACATAATATATCTATGAAATATATAATATTATATTACATTACATTATATTATATTATATTATATACTAACAAAAATCACATAAAACTAAAAAATATAAAAAATAAAATAAAAGCTAATTCCACATTTTGTGGAAAAAAAAACTTTAATGGTATATAAATAATACTAAAATGACACCAATATATATAAAACTATTAATATACATTTATAAAATATTATATACTAACAAAAATCACATAAAACAAAAAAATATAAAAAAAAACATATTATATTATATTATATTATATTATATATAGATATATTTATATATTTTTGAATTTACATTATTTTCATTTTGACGATACAATTATTCAACATATGTGTGTGTGTGTGTATATATATATACATATATATAATAAAACTTTAATGGTATATAAATAATACTAAAATGACACCAATATATATAAAACTATTAATATACATTTATAAAATATTATATTATATTATATACTAATAAAAATCACATAAAACAAAAAAATATATAAAAAAAAAATAAAAGCTAATTCCACATTTTATGGAAAAAAACTTTAATATTATATAAATAATACTAAAATTAAACCAATATATATATATAAAACTATTGATAGACATTTAGAAAATATATTATATTATATTACATTACATTACATTATATTATATACTAACAAAAATCACATAAAACTAAAAATGAAGAGGAAAAAAATGTAATGGTATATAAATAATACTAAAATGACACCAATATATATAAAACTATTAATATACATTTTAAAAAAATATTATTATATTATATATTATTATATTATATTATATTATATTATATTATATTGTATTGTATTGTATTGTATTGTATTGTATTGTTTTATATTATATTATACTAACAAAAATCACATGAAACTAAAAAATATATATAAAAAAGCTAATTCCAGTTATTCCACATTTTATGGAGAAAAACAAATTTAATGGTATATAAATACTACTAAAATGACACATATGACACAAAATGACAAATATATAAAACTATTAATATACATTTAAAAAACACTATATTATATTATATTATATTATATTATTAATAATATTTTTTCATTTATTTATTTATTTATTTAAATATTATTAATATAAATCTATTTGTGAATTTACATTATTTTCATTTTGACGATACAATTATTTAACATATGTGTGTGTGTGTGTGTGTGTGTGTGTGTGTATGTACATATAATATAAATCCATTTGTAAATATCTATATTTTTATTTCAATATTAGTTTTAGTATTTTTAGTACTTCAAATTTAACCTATTTTACTTCCGCTAGTTGCCAAGGCATTTCACATTTTTGTTTCAATTTTCATCTCTTTTGTCTTATTTATGTTCTATATTTATTTAATTTCTGCTATATTTCAATTAACAAAAACTATTTTAATAGTTTTAATTTTCATTTTAGTTATCAATAACAAAACTGGATTAAACATTGTAATTAGTGGAAGTAAAAATATTTAAGAAAGAAATATGTTTTAGCATGTAGGAGAATATGAAGTTAGCCTATAGACAAGGGCTTCCTCAGACTAATCCTTCCATTCAATGCTGAAAATGATATTCAGGCATCATCAGAGAACAACTGTCTGACAAACTTTGTGTTTCAAGTGTTGCAAGAGTGTTTGTTCATCACCGTGCCAATCTGTCAGACACAGGCTCTTGCATTTCTTTATCAGCTCTTGAATTTGTGTTGAACAATTACACTCACAGCTGCAGTGCACAATCAAGTTCATAAAAACTCCAGATGGATCCTCCCCTTCGAGGCAGCACCGTCTGGATGTCGCTAACGTGTGTGTGCCGAATGCAACAAATCAAAACTGTTTATGTCAGTTTTGTTTGCTGGACTGACAGCTTTGCACTGAGTTCGTTTATGAAGACAAATGGACTCCCAGTAAGAGTTTATAAAGGTGATAAAGCCAAATAAAGCAACTTATGCTCAGCAGCAAGTGCTGGTTAATTTAGTAGCTCTTCTTGTAATGCACACCATGAGTGGACGAGGCAGTTGCTGTAATTTTAGAGACAAAACTGCATTAACAATTCCCAAGATGTCTGAAAACTCTTTTCAGTTACTCTGAATTGTTTGGAAGAAAGAGGTGTAATGGGTTTGGAGACGAGGCTGGATTTGAACATGCAGCTCAAGAAACGTGTATCTACTTGGCCATATCTCCAACCTTTTTGTCTTGAAATTTAGCCTTTTGTCTGTTTATTTGATATATAATCCATGCTTTGGGTGGTATAATTTGCCCCCTGAATTTTTCAGAATGAATTCCAGAATACTGTTTTGAATATACAGTCGTGGCCAAAAGTTTTGAGAATTACATAAATATTGCAAATTGGAAAAGTTGCTGCTTAAGTCTTTATAATAGCAATTTGCATATACTCCAGAATGGTATGAAGAGTGGTCAGATGAATTGCATAGTCCTTCTTTGCCATGAAAATTAACTTAATCCCGAAAAAAACGTTCCACTGCATTTCATTGCTGTCAATAAAGGACCTGCTGAGATCATTTCAGTAATCGTCTTGTTAACTCAGGTGAGAATGTTGATGAGCACAAGGCTGGAGATCATTATGTCAGGCTGATTGGGTTAGAATGGCAGACTTGACATGTTAAAAGGAGGGTGATGCTTGAAATCATTGTTCTTCCATTGTTAACCATGGTGACCTGCAAAGAAACGCGTGCAGCCATCATTGCGTTGCATAAAAATGGCTTCACAGGCAAGGATATTGCGGCTACTAAGATCGCACCTAAATCAACAATTTATAGGATCATCAAGAACTTCAAGGAAAGAGGTTCAATTCTTGTTAAGAAGGCTTCAGGGCGTCCAAGAAAGTCCAGCAAGCACCAGGATCGTCTCCTAAAGAGGATTCAGCTGCGGGATCGGAGTGCCACCAGTGCAGAGCTTGCTCAGGAATGGCAGCAGGCAGGTGTGAGCGCATCCGCACGCACAGTGAGGCCAAGACTTTTGGAAGATGGCCTGGTGTCAAGAAGGGCAGCAAAGAAGCCACTTCTGTCCAAAAAAAAACATCAGGGACAGATTGATCTTCTGCAAAAAGTATGGCGAATGGACTGCTGAGGACTGGGGCAAAGTCATATTCTCCGATAAAGCCTCTTTCCGATTGTTTGGGGCATCTGGGAAAAGGCTTGTCCGGAGAAGAAAAAGTGAGCGCTACCATCAGTCCTGTGTCATGCCAACAGTAAAGCATCCTGAGACCATTCATGTGTGGGGTTGCTTCTCATCCAAGGGAGTGGGCTCACTCACAATTTTGCCCAAAAACACAGCCATGAATAAAGAATGGTACCAAAACACCCTCCAACAGCAACTTCTTCCAACAATCCAACAACAGTTTGGTGAAGAACAATGCATTTTCCAGCACGATGGAGCACCGTGCCATAAGGCAAAAGTGATAACAAAGTGGCTCGGGGACCAAAACGTTGACATTTTGGGTCCATGGCCTGGAAACTCCCCAGATCTTAATCCCATTGAGAACTTGTGGTCAATCCTCAAGAGGCGGGTGGACAAACAAAAACCCACTAATTCTGACAAACTCCAAGAAATGATTATGAAAGAATTGGTTGCTATCAGTCAGGATTTGGCCCAGAAGTTGATTGAGAGCATGCCCAGTCGAATTGCAGAGGTCTTGAAAAAGAAGGGCCAACACTGCAAATACTGACTCTTTGCATAAATGTCATGTAATTGTCGATAAAAGCCTTTGAAACGTATGAAGTGCTTGTAATTATATTTCAGTACATCACAAAAA
Source organism: Garra rufa (assembly GCF_049309525.1). NCBI lineage: Eukaryota > Metazoa > Chordata > Actinopteri > Cypriniformes > Cyprinidae > Garra > Garra rufa. Next base: position 36,062,026 of record NC_133373.1, read on the forward strand.
CAACTGAAACAAAGATCTAAAAGCAGTTTAGCAGCAAACTTTGTGAAAACTAATATTTGTGTCATTCTCAAAACTTTTGGCCACGACTGTAGTTAAGTGACATTAAATCATTTTGGAAGTTATTCTCTGGTGCAGTCTAAAACTGTTTTATATTTTTACATAATTATGAATAATGTATGCTTTTATGAACTATTTTTTATATTATATTATATTATATTATATTATATTATATTATATTATATTATATTATATTATATTATATTATATTATATTATATTATATTATTTAAATTAATTTCCCACACTGATGGACCTTTTAAAATGAACTAGTAGAGGCAAAAATAAAATGAAATGTAAAATAAATAAATAAATAAATAAAAAATAATAAAAAGGTAATTTTTCAGATATACATTTTCCCTTTTACACTTAAAACACTTTTACACTTAATAAATTTGTAATCTGTATTTGCATAATTTTATTGTATTTTTTTTGTATTTTTATGTAAATTTATATTAACATTGTTTATGCAGAGTTTTGTGTTTCATCTATTTTATACTGAATTTCAATGAAATATTTTTCACAAATTCTTATATTATTTGTATTTGTAAAAATCATCAGGCAAAAATAAAATAAGATGTTAAAAAATGTAAAATAAATTATTTATATTTACATTTGTAATTTATATTTATGTAATTAAATTATATTGTATTATTTATATATTATTATTATATATTTATATTTTAATTATTATTTATATTATTATATATTCTTTATATTATATAAATAATAATTTTATTTCTCTAACTGAATTAGTGAAGGAAAAATGTGATGCAAATATTACATTTTATACATAAAAAAATGTATATTATATTATGTTATATTTTATTTTTGTATTTTCAAAAATGTATTGCCCACATGGACAGACCATTTACTTTAATCTTTCTCAGAAATTCTTATTTTTATATATGTATATTATACTATATATTAAATTGTAAAATATATTAAATAATTATTTTATTTCTCACACAGAACTAGTGAACCAGTGAAGGTAAAAATGTGATATTATATTATATTATATTATATTATATTATATTATATTATATTATATTATATTATATTATATTATATTATATTATATTATATTATATTATATTATATTATATTTATTTTTTACACATGTATTTCCCACACTGATTGACCACTTAAAATAAACTAGTGCATGCAAAAATAAAATAAAACATTTATTTCTTAGACTGAACTTGTAAAGACCAAAAAAAAATTTATTTTATAAATTAATAAAAAAAAACATATAAAAATACCATATTTATATTGTAAATAAATTAGTGATTAGTAAATAAATGCTGTTCTGCAGTGTATTGTCAATTAAAGATTTTTGCCACCATTAACGAACATATAAATCAGTATGTGTGTTGTTGTTGTTGTTTTTTTAAATCCAATTAAAGTCTCACTGCTTATTGCTGTGGTCTCAGGCGGCTTTCAAGGTGCCCAAACTCTCATTACAGCTTCCATTTTCTCTTAAGCAGCAATTAAGACGAATTTCACACCTTTAAAAGGTTTCACAGTGTCTCTGAGTGTGAGAGGTATTCCGTGCTGACAGTTATTTAGGCATTTTTAGAACGCTCTGAGCACAGACTTAATAATCACTGATTTAAGACCAGCGCTGCATGACGTCCTGCAATTACACCACATAATGTGTCAGTTAACCTCTTCTGTGACCTCCACTGCTGTGGAGCAGAGAAATGTAGGTGCATTAATAGATCTGCGGAGCGTGTGAGGGGGGGCCGGCTCATTTAGCAGCCATTAATGATCAACGGACCACTGACCCTGGTAGAGCGCTTTATTTATGTGTTTTTTATATTTAAATGTGAAACAGCAGAAGCCAACTGTGTCTTGTTTTTATCAGATATGTATCAAAAGGTCTCGGCCAAAATGTTATGCACAAGCCCAAAACAGTACGATTGTCAGTGTGTGTTTTTTGTGTGTGTGTTTCCACAGGCAAGAGTGTAAGAAACTGCGTGAGGAGCTGCGTGAAGACCATGAAGAGAATAAAAGGTCAGCGCTCACCCAGCTGGCACAGAATAAAGATCAGGAGATGTGCTCCGCCAGAGAGAGCTGGCAGAGGAAGGTGGAGGACCTTCTAGAGCAGGTCAGAAATACTAACACTGCAAACATTTCTCATGTTGAGACCACTGCAGTCAACCTGTGGGGGTTCATTTGTGCTAAATTTGTAAATCAACTGAGAAATTGATACATTTCAAATCGATTTTAGTCGATTCTCATTTTTACGACACAATATTGATTCTAAAATCCCAAGAATTGATTAGTCTAGACTGTTTTCAGTTAATGAACGAAACATTGCAGTGCGACTATCATCAAATAAATCGCAATAAGTCGTAATAATGTGCTTTGTTACATTTGATATGAAAGTCTCAGATGTCAAATTCTGTCCGTTTTATCACAGTTTTCAAACAATAAATGCCATGTTGGTGCTGTTTAGTCTCAGTTCAAGAAAAGCAAGAAAATCTCCTCTTAAAAGGGTTAGTTCACCCAAAAAATAAAATTTGCCCATTATTTACTCACCCTCAAGGCATCCTAGGTGCATATGTGACCCTGGACCACAAAACCAGTCTTAAGTCACTGGGGTATATTTGTACACTGTAAAAAAAAATCCGTAAAATTTACGGTAAAAAACTGGCAGCTGTGGTTGCCAGAATTTTACCGTAAAAAATACGGTAGCAATGTTTTACATTTTAAGGTTTTCACTTAAATGTACAGGTAAATACCGTAATTTCATACTAAAAACCGTAACTCATATAATGGTAATGTACCAACTTTTTGAAGCACTGAAATCTGTTTTGTACCTTTGTAATACAATGATAACCACCAAAAGCAGGTGGTGATGACAACATCACATGATGAACTAAAGTTCATCGCACGGAAGTTTTAAATAATAACATATATAGAAGGTGCACAGTGTCATTCACACAAACACTAAACACCATCATGGTAACACACATAAAACTGAAATAATGCAAAAAACATTAATTTAACAACATTAGATGTAACATACAACCCTAATGTACAAAACTACCAAGAAAAAAATTAAGATGAAGTTATTTCAACAACAAACAAAAAAAAAACATCAAATAAAAAAATTAAATTCAGGGAATTCTGGGAATGTCAATTTACGGTTATTTCACTGTAAATTTTACGTTCTTTTTCACTTCCAAAAACGGTATACTACCGTAAAATTAAATGCAATGTCCAACACAGTTTTTCACCGTATATAGAAGGGGAACTTACCGTTAACCATTTCACAGGTTTTTACCGTAGCATTTTTACAGTTTTTTTTACAGTGTAGCAATAGCCAAAAATACATTGCATGTGTCAAAATTATTGATTTTTCTTTTATGCCAAAAATCATTAGGAAATTAAGTAAAGATCATGTTCCATGAACATTTTTTTGTAAAATTCCTACTATAAATATATCAAAATGTAATTTTTGATTAGTAATATGCATTAAGAACTTAATTTGGACAACTTTAAAGGTGATTTTCTCAGTATTTTGATTTTTTTGCACCCTCAGATTTCAGATTTTCAAATAGATGTATCTCGGCCAAATATTGTCCTATCCTAACAAACCATACATCAATAGAAAGCTTATTTATTGAGCTTTCATGTGATGTATACATCTCAGTTTTGTAAAATGTAACTTTATGACTGGTTTTGTGGTCCAGGCCTCCTGTAGTGAATCGATGCGTTTTTGTAAAAAAAAAATATTAGGGATGCACCAAATGTTCAGCAACCTAAATTATTCGGCCGAATATAGCAAAAAAAAGGCTCTTTCAGTGTTCAGCCAAATAAGTGAAAAGGCCGAAAAAATTATACAGAACAATAATGTGACGCAATCAAATAGAGGATGCATTAATGCAGCAAACATGTGGGCAGTGTGAAAGCATTTAGAACTGTCCGAGAAAGACACAAAAATCATTACAAGCACCGACATCACAAGACTGTTTAGTCTTTAGATTGAAAAGAAAAATGTTGAAGGATTTCAATATAAGCCAAGTAAGAAAACTTTGCTTCTGTATATTTTACAGCATAAGTTGGGCATGCACTGTACCTGATATATATCCAAAATAATCAATATTAACTCAAATTGATTTTTTTTTTCATCAGTATTTGGATTTTTTTTTTTTTTTTTTTTTGTAATTTGTTAATTAATCATGACAGTTAAATTATGTCATTGTTCATTCATTTTATACACTACCAGTCAAACGTTTTTGGGCAATACGATTTTTAATGTGTGTGTCTTTTGTTTTTAAGTCTGTTCTGCTCACCAAGTCTGCATTTATTTGATTCAGTTCAGTAAAAACAGTATAATTTTGAAATATTTTTACTATTTGAAATAACTGTTTTCTATTTGAATATATTTTGAAATGTTTGAAACTTTATAAATGTCTTTATCATCACTTTTGAACCATTTAAAGCATCTTTACTTAATAAAAACTTTTGAATGGTATAGGGTATAAAAATATTTCTGATAAATGCTGGTCTTTGGATCTTTTTATTAATCAAAAATTCTGAAGGATCATGTGACACTGAAGACTAGAGTAATGATGCTGAAAATTCAGCTTTGATCGAAGGAATAAATTACATTTTTAAATATATTAAAAAAGAAATCAGTTATTTTAAATAGTAAAAAAAAATATTTCACAATATTAATGTTTTTGCTGTATTTTGGATCAAATAAATGCAGCCTTGGTGAGCAGAAGAGACTTTTATAATGTTACAAAACTTTTCTGTTTCACAGCTGTTTTCACAACTGTTTTCAACATTGATCATAATAAGAAACATTTATTGAGTGCCAAATCAGCATATTAGAATGATTTCTTAAAGATCACGTGACACTGAAGGCAAGTAATGATCCTGAAAATTCAGCTTTGCATCACAGGAATACATTACATTTTCAAATTTGTTCAAATAAAAATTATTATTTTAAATGTTTACTGATTTTTCAATCAAATGCAACCTTGGTGAGTATAAGTGACTAAATGTTCTGTTTGTTGAAGCCTGTGGCCAAGAAACTGCACAGTTCATCTTAACAGTAGCAGAAGACTACATGTAAGCTCACAGTATACCAGACAAACAAGTCAATATGGGGAATACATGCTTTAATAAACTGCAAACCCCAAAGACACTTTTTAAACAAATAAAAGCATCAGTGAAATACAACCGTAGTTGAAAATCCACCGCTCATCCGCACTTTAATATTACCAGAAATTGCAGATGCATCCTTGGGTTCCCCTCTGTGCATTTTTCATATGCTGAACATTCATATCTGCTGGCTTTGAGTTACTATTGCATTTATACTATAACCACAGAGTTCAGATTTGTAATCAAATCAGCTCCGAAAATACAAAATCATATGCAGCTTTTAAAGAGAGAAACTATTTACAGCAGTGCATGATTAGATTTATTCTAAATAAAAGTATGACCCTGAAACCAAAAATTATGTAAGAAAGTCATTTTACCATATTCGTTTACAGCTTGTTCATTAATTTTGAATGGAGGTACAGTTGATGATTGGGTTTTGTACACAAAGCCTCATACACTACCAGTCAAAAGTTCAGGAACGGTAAGATTTTTAATGTTTTTCAAAAAAGTCTCTTCTGCTCACCAAGCCTGCAGTTATTTGATCCAAAGTACAGCAAAAGCAGTAATATTATGAAATAGTTTTACTATTTAAAAGAACCGCTTTCTATTTAAATATGTTTTAAAATTTATTCCTGTGATTTCAAAGCTGAATTTTTTGCATCATTACTTCAGTCTTTAGTGTCACATGATCCTTCAGAAATCATTCTAATATTCTGATTTGCTGTTCAAATAACATTTATTATTATTACTATTACATTATCTATATTTAAAACAGTTGTGTACATTTCTTAAATAAATTTATTTTTTTATTATTAAAAAACATATATTTTTTTATCATTTTAATTTTGTTTATCAAGGATGTTTTAAATTGACCAAAAGTGATGATAAAGGCATTTGTAATGTTACAAATGATTTCTATTTCAGATAAATGCTGTTCTTCTGAACTTTCTATTCATCAGAGAAATTCTACTCCGCTGTTTTCAACATAATAATAATAATACATTTTTTTTGAGCATTAAATCAGAATATTAGAATGATTTCTGAAGGATCATAGTGAAGCTAAAAATTCAGCTTTGAAATCACAGGAATAAATTACATTTAAAAATATATTTAAATAGAAAACAGTTATTTAAAAATATATTTAAATAGAAAACAGTTATTTTAAATACTAAAAATAGTTTTTTTTTCTTTTTACAGTTTTTCTATACTTTGGATCAGTGAGAGAAATGTGCAAGTTATTATCAAAAATTATTTAGAAAATACACTGGAAATAGTATGCCAAACACGTACACCTATGACTATTGTCATTGATTTTTCAATAGAGTGCAGTAAAACTAATCTTGTATTTGATATTGAATGAATAATATGCAATTTGGGATTTGTCCTAGTCAGTAATCATTTCTACGAAATGCACTACCATCATTTGTATTGCTGATATTACACCATTTCATTTATCTCATATGGTCTTTATCTCTATATAATAATCAAGGACGCATTGTAACTTACAAATCAGTAGATTTGCATTTAAACTCGCCAATCACAAATTCTCTAGATGCCCATAATGATAATTTTCTGCTTTAATCACAAGATTATGACAAAAGCCAGCAGTTCAGCCTTTTCCCATGGTCTATTTGTCCTCGTCTGGAATACAGAAACAAAATATTACTGATGGAATAAATAAAAGGGGCTAAAAAATGGAGGCATTTCAAACTCTCTGTTTGAAACCTTATGCAACTTTCTATTCAAAATCCACTTAAAACCGCAAGAGACCTCAGGCAAGTATTGCTAAGGTTTTTTTCTGAGGATAGAGCATAACTCTTTCAGCACCGTTTAAGCTGTGCACGTTATTGATGCCTTGTGAGGTGCATTAAGAAGAGGTGTGCTATTACATTTCTAAGCATTCGATCTTGTGGGGTTTTGCTTCACTTGAAGGAGGGACCCAGACAACATCTAGAGATAAGAATAAAAGACTCAGAAACGGGCTCTTTTGAATTGAGCCAGTAAGAGTAATCTTAGCAATATGGTCGCAAGTTTCATGTAGCAGATAAGCACCATTTCTTGTAGAAATATAGTTGTTCATGTTAGTCCATGTCTTTTAGTTTTTGTATTATTTAATTTAATTTTAGTCTTTTTTATTTAATTATAAAAAATAATTACAAATATTATATATATATATATATATATATATATATATATATATATAAAGAGTTGCAATAATGTGTTTAATTGTATTTACATTTATGTTACTAATTCTATTTTTATTTATTTATTTATTTTTATTTAACAAGCACCGTTTATTGTAAAAAAAAATATTGATTTTAGGGAAATGTAACCGTATTTTTATTTATTTATTTATTATTATAATTTAATTGTTACATTTTATTTGTTTATATTATTAAGTATATTTATTTATTTATTTTGAATTTAATTATTTTGTAAAATTTAACAAGCACAATTTTTTGTAGTCCATGTCTTTTATTATGACACATAACATTCCAGTTATTATTTTCAAAATTAGTATTTTTATTTTATTTTATTTAAACTATATTTTATTTTTAAACTAAAAAAGAATTTAAAATACAAAAGTATTATATATTTATATATAAATATATATATACTATTATATATATATATTTTTATTTTTTTTTTTTTATTTTTTTTTTTTTTATTTTTTTTTTTTTTTGGATCTGTCACTGCTCACTTTTAGGAAAATGTAATGAGTTACAATATTGTGTTTCTCAATACTTTATATGGAAAATACCTTTTCATTATTTACTTTTCTCACTTCAGCTGGCTCCGTTCTCCATAGTGGGAGTGCGATATTTGGCTTGCCGACAGTTTTTATATTAGAAATGCTATTTTTTGCTGTGAACAAGTGATTTGTGCCAACTTACTTTGCATACTTTTAATGGCAGATCTCAGGAGACAATATTTCACACACCTAATTGTTATGAAGTCTTTCATGCACCCAAATGTTATAAAACATTTTATTTTTTAGAGGTTTTAATTTGAATAGTTTTATAAAAAATAAAAAAAAAGACGGAAAGGCCAGAAAACTGCTACTTTGTCAGCGTTCAAACTGAGTTCATTTTTCCACTCCAAATAATTAGCTCAAATGGATTCGGATTTAGTTTTTCTCACATTTTGACAGTTTTTAAAACCAAAATCTTGGATCTTCTAAAAAAATAAAACATTGCTTGCAACACATTACCCCCAACACAGCAGCTTTATGGAAGCCCTTTTTGTCATTTTCAAGTTCATTAATTTGTCTCCTTTCATCTTCATGAACTTTGTTGTTTTATTTACTTGTATATGTGTTGTTGAGTGTTTGGCAGGCAGCCGAGACCTCTTTCTTTCTCAGAGCTCTAAATGTGTCAGAGCAAGTCTTGCTGCAACGGTAGATCTGTACAGCTTGTTGGAGAAGCGATTACAGCCACTGCAGAAACGTCCTCAGCCTCACCCATCAGCACTCTCCAGTGCACTAGATGAATCAGAAAAAAACACGAGACCTCCATGCGAGGCTTATCTCTTCACGTTATTTTTAGTGGTGCTTGCTGAGGAAAATCAATCAAATATGATTATGTGTTGTTGCTGTTCTGGTTCCAGAGCAACTTTTGTCACACCCAAATTTATGCTACAGACATGAATGATGCTTCAAACAGTGCAGCTTTCTGAAATGAAGTGTGTTAATATTTTATAAAAAATATGTATCTTAAAGACACAATGAAATGTAAGTAGCGACAAATCTATTCTTACATATTGTGTCTTACATCCAAGTCAAAACAGGAAAAAAGGTAATATAAACCGGGTTATTTAATTTAATTTTATTATTTTTATTTTATTGAAGTAAAGTAAGTGAAACTTACTAGCAATTCCTGAGTGAAAATTGTTTCTACACCAATATATATATATTTTTTTTCAGTGTAGTTTTAGTTCGGATTTTGTTCCTAGCAGGTCTAAATGCAAGTTTGTGGCCAATTTTTAGTATTTTGATGTTTGCTTTTGTCATTTTTTTACACAATTTTTATATTACTATTTAGGTTTTATTTTATTTTGTTTACGTCACCAGAAAGAAGTCTGTCATTTCACTGTTATGAAATGGTTTAAATGTGGGTAAGAGAAATATAAAACAATGAAACAAATACACAGATTAATAGTTCACAATAGGAATGTGCATTTAGAAAATAGAAAAAAAAAAAATATATTTCAAGCTGATAATCTGTTTTCATCTGACCAGATGTGCATTTAAGACGTTTGTGTTTAAGAAGTTCAAGATAAAGTGGCAAAAATCAATCTTGCTTGAGGGTTATGGGCCAAAACTAAATATTGCCTTATATCCAACTATATTATAATAAAATATATTACATTTAAAAAAATGTTTCCCATATTCCCCCCCTGGTTTGCCTGGTAGGATAAAAAATAAAAAAATAAATAAAAAAACTGGTATTCCAAAGAGGTCAGAAGGATCAGAGAGAGCGATCTTGAGACCAGACCTTCTAAATGTTTATTTATTTAGTTGTTTGTAAATAATTTCAAACAATTTTTCGATAGATAGATAGATAGATAGATAGTAGAGATGCAACAATACAGTTAGTCCACGGTTCAATACGTACCTCGGTTTTTAACCACGGTTTTCGGATCGGTTCGGTTCTGATATCTTGACACTTCAGTGTGGTTTTTTTTTTGGAACAAATTAACAAAATACTCCTGTAAACCTCTGCACACTAGATAAAGTGTGGTTTAGTATGTGTCTGTTTAATTTTTCTTTTGAGAGAGGTATAATTTCTTTGATTTTTACGCAAAATATAATGGGTTTCATTCATACTGGATGCCAGAGGGCGCCCTTGTGCAAAAAAAAAACGAAAACACATGCATCAAAGAAGTAGCGCTAATAACGTTCCGTTCCAGCTTCTCTAAAATGGATAAAAGCATCGCTATTGCTGTAACTTATTAAAAGCAAGATATAACGGTAAATGTTTTGAATGATGAAATCTAAGGACAATAAACACTCGTCTGCAATAATATATGGTTTATCTGTGTTCTTCAAGCCATCTCGGGTATTTTCATAAGCCATTGCTAATCGACATACATTGAATATATGAGTATAGAATTTATCGTCTGCCTCATTCTGTGATGAGAATCCACATCAGATCACAACATAAGGAAGTTTCGAGAAAGAAACACTCGACTGATGTTGTGAATTAAAAACAAGTTATAATGTTTTTGTAATTTGTTTTTATAACTTTTGTTGGACAACAGGTTTAGAAAGGCTTATCATTGCATGTCATTAGAATGGAAGATGCTCTGCATGTTGCGTTATTTTTTTTCAAATATAAGAGGGGAAGCGCTTTCTCATTTCAGCACATGAAATCGTGGGCAAACATACAGCAAATTCCGAGAGAAATAAAAGGAAGGAAGATATTTAGATGCAAAACCGAAAAACCGCAATTCACAAGCGCGTATTGAACCGTGGATGTCGTACCGAACGGTTCGATATTATATTGAGTATTGTGACATCCCTAATAGATAGATAGATAGATAGATAGATAGATAGATAGATGTCCTATTCATCATGTTTATGTTTTTGTCTGCTTGACAGGACCATACAAACTTGTGTACCTTGTATTAGAGCAGTTAAAAAAAAATTGATGCTTTAAGTACAATCCTCTCATACTGACCATTGGATGTTCAACATGGCATCTCACGGCAAATAACTCTCTGAGGATTTGAGAATTAGAATTGTTGCTCTCCACAAAGATGGCCAAGGCTATTAGAGGTTCAGTAACACCCTGAAACCGAGTTACACTACAGTGGTCAGGGTCATACAGAGGTTTTCCAAGATGGGTTCCATTCGGAGCAGGCCTTGCAAGGGTCGATCAACGAAGCTGAGCACTCGTTCTGTGCGTTAGGTGCAAAACCTGGCTTCAGAAAACAGATGCAGATTAATTTAAAGGTTACAGAAGTAGAAGGTCAGCTTGTCAGTGCTCAGACCAAACGCCGCACACTGCAACAAGTTGGTTTGCATAGGCGTAGTCCCAGAAGAAGCCTCATCTGAAGCTGGCTCACAAGAAAGCCTGCAAACAGTTTGCTGAAGACAACCTGTCCAAGAGCATGAATTACTGGAACCATGTCCTGTGGTCTGATGAGACTACAAGATAAACTTGTTTGGCTCAGATGGTGTCCAGCATGTGTGGCGATGCCCTGGTGAGGAGTACCAAGAAAATTGTGTCTTGACTACAGCATCATGGTCTGGGGCTGCATGAGTGCTGCTGGTACTGGGGAGCTGCAGTTCATTGAGGGAAACATGGATTACATTATGTACTGTACATTCTAGAGGAACATGATGCTTTCCCTCCAGAAACTATGCAGAACGGCAGTTTTCCAACATGACAACAACCCCAAACACACCGCCAAGTTGATAATTGCTTTGCTGAGGAAGCTGAAGGTGAAGGTGATGGGGTGGCCAAGTATGTCTCCAGACCTGAACCCTATGAAGCACCTGTGGGGCATCCTCAAGCGGAAGGTGGAGAAGCACCATGTGTCTAACGTCCAGCATTTCCGTGAGGAGTGGAAGAGGATCCCAGCAACAACCTGTGCAGCTCTGGTCAATTCCATGCCCAGGATGATTAAGGCAGTGCCAGATAACAATGGCGCTAACACAATATATTGACACTTTGGACAAGTTCACTTAGGGTGTACTCACTTTTGTTGCCAGCTATTTTGACAATAATAGCTGTATGTTGAGTAATTTTCAGGGGACAATAAATCTATACTGCTATACAAGCTGCACACTGACTACTCAATAGTATCGTCCCTTGAGAAGATATACTAAAATGGTTGCTGACATGTGAGGGGTGCACTCACTTTTGTGACATAGTGTATATATATTTATATACAATCTTAATCAGTTTTGCTTATTTGTTTGTTTGTTTTTAAAAATGAATAAAACAACCAATATAAAAACTAAATTAAATAAAAATGTATATGCATCAATGGCATGTTTTTTCTCCTGGTTTGCCTGGATGGACAAAAGAAAAGAGGACAGATGGCATATATCTTGCAACAAGACTTTCTAAAAGCAATGTATAAATGTCCTCTTTTGTGGCCCCTGGGGGCCCCTAACATGATTCAGCATTAGAAAATCATAGAGACCTGCTGTAGGTTTTTTCGACGACTAAAGTTATGGCTTCAAGTTTTTCCCTAGCAAGCACTTTTCACAATTTCCTGGAAAGTAAAAATCTAGTTTTAACATGACGACTTGCGTTCATCTTTTTGTTAGCGTCAGCAGCGCTTGGGCTTGGATATGAGCAGTGATATCCCGGCATATTGGAACCATTTCCAGCCGGGTTGAAAATTAAATTATTCGCTGATGCGACGACAAGCGCAGCATCGCTTTATTGCCTTCACATGTCTGAGATTGTTGGCTGGTACGACAGAAAAACTCTCTTCCTGTGACCCTCCAGTCATAAGCGATTGCTCTAATGAGGCTAGCAGGCCAACGAGTGGGCCGAAGCGACTGAAACCTCCAGTTCTAACATATCGATTGGTGTGAGAAGAGCAGATCTGGCGCCAACGTCTGACTTCTCACCTTGGCCCAAACCGAGTCCTCATTCAGTCCTTGTAGACATGGCTGCTAGACACAAATTCACACCCACATACTCAACTCACGGCTCTATTCACAGAGGAAGACTACAGACAATGTGTTTGCACACACAAGCCTGATAACAGTTTGTCGAAATGGCCATGAAAATGAATGCATTTTTCTTGCATATCTTCTTGAAGTCTACATAAGGAGCATGTTTTACAGAGTTAAGCTAAGTCGTACAATATACGCTAAGCTTAATTGACTGCTTATATGGCATAATGTTGATTACCACAAAAATAATTAAGATGCATCCCTCAAAAAAAGAAAATATGGAAAAATAAATTACTGTATACTAAGGAAACTTTCAATGAAAGTGAATTGGAGGATTGTGTATTAATGTCGATCTTACAATTTTATGAAAGCACTTCTTTTTTTTTTTTTGTCAAGTTTTCTGTTAAAACATATTTTTTGAGCTGTAAATGTTTAAATCATTTTTATTGTGAATCAGTAACAATTTTCAGTAAATTTATTGCTTATGGCAAGTGGTTGTTATGAGTGTTATTGTATTATTTATATACTGTTACGTTTTAAAAATATTTTTAATTAGCTTTTGTTTTTATATTTTTAAGGGTTTATTTATTTATTTTTAAGTTAAGTTTTAAGTTTTATTTATTTTCAGTAAGTAATTTTAGTGCTTTAACCTGAACTTATTTTAGTTAGATGTCAAGGCAACATTTCTAATTCTTTTTTTGTTTTTCATCTGATATTTATATGTTAATATATAATATTTCAGTTAGGCCTTAAGTTTTTTTAAGTTTTATTTATAATAAACTTTTTGTGGATTATTTATTGTATTTTATTTTAATGAAGGACAAGAAGAAATCAATTTTTGAGTCGATCAATTTTATTTTATTTCATTTCATTTCATTGAAGAACAAAAGGAAATCAACTTTTGAGACTATCAGTTTTATTTTATTTATGTTATGTTATTTTTTTATTTTATTTTGAATTTTAATGAAGAACAACAGGACATAGATGGATTAAATATGAATTAACTTGGATTAAACAGAATAAGGTTTGTTTAAGGTTAATGGTTCATTGTTTGTATTTTATTTTATTTTAAAGAAGGACAATTTGAAATTGATTTTTAAGATGATCAATATTATTCCACAAATTTAGTTGATCTTAACTTGGATTAAACCCAGAATAAGGTTCGTTTTAGGTTAATGGTTCATTATTTTATTTTATTTATTTTATTTTATTTTAATGCAGAGCAAGAAGAAAATCAACTTTTGAGGCGATCAATTTTATTTTATTTTATCATTTTTTTTTTTTTTAATGAGGTGCAAGAGGAAATCAACTTTTGAAATGGTAATGTTATTTATTTATTTTATTGTATTTTATTAACAGGAAAATCATTATTTATTATTTATTTTATAACAGGAAATCAACTTTTGAGACAATATTATTCTACAAATTTTGTTAAACTTAACTTGTATTAAACACAGATGAAGTTTTATTTAAGGTTAATTGTTGATATTTTATTTTATTTTGTTTTATTTTTAAAGGAAGAACAAGAGGAAATCAACTTTTGAGACTATCGATATTATTTTATTTTATTTATTTTTCATTTATTTTTCTTTTATTGAAGAAAAACAGGAAATCAAGATCAATTTTATTTTATTTTTTGTTATTTTATTTTAAGGAAGGACAAAGGGAAATACATTTTTTGTGACAATCAATATGTGACCCTGGACCACAAAACCAGTCATAAGGTTAAATTTTACAAAACTGAGATATATACATCATATGAAAGCTCAACAAATAAGCTTTCTATTGATGTATGCTTTGTTAGGATAGGACAATATTTGGCCGAGATACATCTATTTGAAAATCTGAAATCTAAGGGTGCAAAAAATCAAAATACTGAGAAAATCACCTTTAAAGTTGTCCAAATTAAGTTCTTAACAATGCATATTACTAATCAAAAATTACATTTTGATAGGTTTACAGTAGGAATTTTACAAAAAATCTTCATGGAACATGATCTGTACTTAATTTCCTGATGATTTTTGGCATAAAAGAAAAATCAATAATTTTGACCCATACTATGTATTTTTGGCTATTGCTACAAATATACCCCAGCGACTTAAGACTGGTTTTGTGGTCCAGGGTCACATATTATTCCACAAATTTAGTTGAGTTTAACTTGGATTAAACACAGAATAAGGTTTGTTTAAGGTTAATGGTGCATTGTTGGTATTTTATTTTATTTTATTTTATTTTAATGAAGAATAAGAGGAAAACAACTTTCAAGATGATCAGTATTATTTTATTTTATTTTATTTTAATGAAGGACAAGAGGAAAATTTTGGTGTTTTTTTTTTTTGAGAATCAATATTATTCAACAAATTAGTTGATCTTAACTTGGATTAAACACAGAATAAGGTTTGTTAAAAGTTAATGGCTCGTTGGTATTTTATTTTGCTTTCTTTTTGTCTAACGTCTCCTACTTCCTGTGTGCAGATTTCCTTGCTGAAACAGAGCCTGGAGATGCAGCTTTCCCAGTCGCAGCATTCCCTGCAGCAGCTGCAGGCCCAGTTCAGTCAGGAGCGAGAGCACCTGGGACAGCAGCTGCAGGAAATGGAGCTGGAGCATCAGCGCAGGGAGCAGCGACTGCAGGAAGCCCACTGCTGCGCTATACAGGACATGCAGGAAGCCCGCCAGCATGACCTCAAGGTAACAGCAACAAAACATAATCTCCCACCTGTCTCACACAGAGAGAGAGACCGCTCTGACCTGTGTATGCACTCTTATCTTGAGTTAATCCTTTCACTTCTTGGCTCTCTGTTATTTGAGTTTTTATTACTCTGTGTTCCACATCCACGCTTATCTCAGCTTCAGACAACCGGCTGACCTATGCTGCTTTTTACACAATTTTTTTAGTTTGTTTTAGTAACAGTTTCAGTTTATATTATAAAATGGAAAATCGGTTTAGTGAACAAAGATTACATTACATGGTGTTCACTGTCTTGCATTATTAATAAATTAGTACTATTAATATTATTAGGGTTGTTCTTTATGTTCTTTATTTATTCACATTCTCATATATATGTATATTATGTTATTTTATTTTATATTATTGAAGGACAAGGTGTTGTAAGGTTAATGGTTCATTGTTGGTAATATACGGTATTTTATGTAATTGAATTTAATAAAATAAAAGAATACAATAAAATACAATATATATATATATATATATATATATATTTTTTTTTTTTTAATTTATTTATTTAATTTACTTTATTGAAGGACAAGGTTTGTTTAAGGTTAATGGTTCATTGTTGGTGCAATACGGTATTTTATTTAATTTTATTTAATAAAATACAATAAAAAAGTATATTATTAACATGAATCTATTTGTATTTATATATTTGTACATTTATATTAGCTTAAATTAAAAATCCTTCCTTGCCAAGAAACTGTATTTTACATTTTTGCTAATATCATAATAATATTTATAATTTATTCACAATAATTTAATATCTCATACTCTTTTTTTACATTTTTGTTCAAGTCTTAGCAATTTTGTTGATTATTTCGTTTTTTTTTTATATTTCTATATTAAAAGTAAAAACTAAATAACTAACAACAACATTGTTAAGACTTTTATTTATTTATTTAGTTTATTTATTTATATTTCTATATTTTAAAAAGAAAAAAACTAAATAACAAATAACAAAATTGCTGAAACTTGAACCAAAATGTAAAAATAAAAATTAAATATAAAATTGAAAGCTAATTCAAAATACTAATAAATACTTTTGTATATTAAATTATTTTAGTATCATATAATTAATACCATTTTAGCATAGAAATAAAAAAAAAAAACTAAAAAACAAACAACCAAATTGCTAAGACTTTAACTAAAATTTAACTAAATAAAAATACTAAAAAACATTTTGTATATTGAATTATTGTAGCATAAAAAAGTTAACATTTTAGCATAGAAATATTTTTTTTAAAAGATACACAAAATGGTTAAGGCTTGAACAATTTTTTTTTATAAAATTAAATATAAAATAAAATCTAATTTAAAATACTAATAAATACTTTTGTATATTAAATTATTTTAGTATAAGATAATTAATAACATTTTAGAAATATTTTTAAAAAGTAAAAAAAAAACTAAATTTCTAAGATTTGAAATTTTATTTGAAAAGTTTTAATAAAAATTAAATATAAATGAAAAGCTCATTCAAAATAATTTTATATATTAAATTATTTTAGTATAAGATAATTTGTAACATTTTTAGCATAAAAATAACTAAATAAACAACAAAATTGCTAAGACTTGAATTAAAATGTAAATATAAATTATGAATTATTGTATATTAAATTATTTTAGTATAAATTTTTAGCATAGAAATATTAAAAAAGATTAAAAAAACAACAAAATTGCTAAGACTTGAACAAAAAATTAAATAAACATTAAAATATAAAACTAAAAGCTTATTCAAAATACTAATAAATAATTTTGTATATTAAATTATTTTTATATAAAATAATTAATAACATTTTAGCATAGAAGTATTCAAAAACAAATTAAAAAAATATAATAAAATAAAAACAAAACAAAAAAGTGATTTTTTATTCATATAAACCTATTTGATTGAACTTTAATTTATACATTTTTCCTTATGACGTTATATATATATATATATATATATATATATATATATATATATATATATATATGAATGTATTTATGTAATGACATTTGAATTATTTTCTAAAATCTGTTTTGGTCTGATCACAAGTGTTTTTTAGCAGACTGTTTGTATGGTTTTGAAATGTTTTGTGTTTTTTACATCAGCCAGGGTTCAATTATATTGTTTACAGTTTCTTTGTACAGTTTCAGTGGCCACTGGTGTGTAGCATGTTTTTTATTTGCTCTCCAAAGCCATTTTTTATTTGTATCTGCTGCTTGGCGAGCATCCATTTTCACTCTGTGGAGTGTGGATAGGACTTTATAGTGATTGTCAACAGTCTGACTACACGAAACCACATTCACTCCAACTTCTATTTGCTGCTGAAGCTCTTGTACAGAGGCAGCCAAGCAATTGCTAAGCGTAATCTTTTCAGCCTATTTGTCCACTGGTGAAATTGTCCGTTAGCCCCGTTTGCCCTCACGCGAGACCCTCTTTCTGTCACCCGGTAGATCTGATACGTTGAGGCAGATCTGCCACAGATCCAGTCCTGCCCACAGCACATCTCTCAGGTCCTTCTCTTCTCCCTATCCTGGAATAACCTGCTCGCTCTCGGCTCTCCTGTCTGTGGGTTAGGAATGGCTGAACGCTTGCTGTCACAGGCTGTAATGTCTGCTTTATCCGGT
>NC_133373.1:36080682-36098415 GCF_049309525.1 Garra rufa
GAACTAATAATGAACTGCACTTATACAGCGTTTATTAATCTTTGTTAATGTTAATTTCAACATTTACTAATGCATTATTAAAATTTTGTTAACATTAGTTAATGCAGCGTGAACTAACATGAACAAACAATTAACAACTGTATTTCCGTTAACTAACGTTAATAAAGATTAGTAAATACAGTAACAAATGTATTGCTCATGGTTAGTTCATGTTAGTTAATACATTAACTAATGTTTAACTAATGAACCTTATTGTAAAGTGTTACCATATATATATATATATATATATATATATATATATATATATATATATATATATATATATATTAATACAATATATATTATATAATGTTGTTATATATATACAGTATCTCACAAAAGTGAGTACACCCCTCACATGTCAGCAACCATTTTAGTATATCTTCACAAGGGACAATATTATGGAAATTAAACTTGGATATATTTTTGAGTAGTCAATGTGCAGCTTGTATAGCAGCAAAGAATTACTGTCCTCTGAAAATAACTCCATTGTTGTCAAAATAGCTGGCAACAAAAGTGATAACAGCAGTATGTTGTTTAACTATGCAAAGCCATATGTCCTATTTATCATGTTTATGTTTTTGTCTGCTTGACAGGACCATACAAAGTTGTGTATCTTGTATTAGAGCAGTTCAAATTAGGTGCTTTAGGTACAGCATGACATCTCACGGCAAATAACTCTCTGAGGATTTGAGAATTAGAATTGTTGCTCTCCACAAAGATGGCCAAGGCTATTAGAGGTTCAGTAACACCCTGAAACTGAGTTACACTACAGTGGTCAGGGTCATACAGAGGTTTTCCAAGATGGGTTCCATTCAGAGCTGGCCTTGCAAGGGTCGATCAACGATGTTGAGCACTCGTTTTGTGCGAACCTGGCTTCAAAAAACAGATGCACGAGTGCTGCCACCATTGCTTTAAAGGTTGCAGAAGTAGAAGGTCAGCTTGTCAGTGCTCAGACCAAACGCCGCACACTGCAACAAGTTGGTTTGCAAAGGCTTCGTCCCAAAAGGAAGCCTCATCTGAAGCTGGCTCACAAGAAAGCCTGCAAACAGTTTGCTGAAGACAACCTGTCCAAGAGCATGAATTACTGGAACCATGTCCTGTGGTCTGATGAGACTACAAGATAAACTTGTTTGGCTCAGATGGTGTCCAGCATGTGTGGCGATGCCCTGGTGAGGAGTACCAAGAAAATTGTGTCTTGACTACAGCATCATGGTCTGGGGCTGCATGAGTGCTGCTGGTACTGGGGAGCTGCAGTTCATTGAGGGAAACATGGATTCCATTATGTACTGTACATTCTCAAGCAAAACATGATGCCTTCCCTCCAGAAACTAGGCAGAACGGCAGTTTTCCAACATGATAACGATCCCAAACACACCACAAGGATGACAACTACCTTGTTAAGGAGGCTAAAGATGAAGATGATGGGGTGGCCAAGTATGTCTTCAGACCTGAACCCTATGAAGCACCCGTGGGGCATCCTCAAGCGGAAGGTGGAGAAGCACCATGTGTCTAACGTCCAGCATTTCCGTGAGGAGTGGAAGAGGATCCCAGCAACAACCTGTGCAGCTCTGGTCAATTCCATGCCCAGGATGATTAAGGCAGTGCCAGATAACAATAGTGCTAACACAATATATTGACACTTTGGACAAGTTCACTCACTTTTGTTGCCAACTATTTTGACAATAATGGCTGTATGTTGAGTTTTTTCAGAGGCCAGTAAATCTATACTGCTATATAAGCTGCACATTGATTCTTTAAAATATATCCAAGTTTCATTTCTATAGTATTGTCCATTGAGAAGATAATTAAAATGATTGCTGAAATGTGAGGGGTGTACGTACTTTTGTGAGATACTGTGTGTATATATATATATATACAAAATATATATACAATATATATTATAATAATACAAAATCTCCCATATCCCAATCTCTAAAACTGGCAGCTATGGTCAGAATGTCTGTTCATTTATTTGTTGAATTTGGCTGGTTGAAATTGGCTTTGAAGTCGCTATGCTAGTGGCTCGATTTGCTGTTTATTTCAGCAAACTGCTGTGTAATGGATTTCATTGCTCCATGTCACAGCTGGTTTCTGAAAACATTACGTGTGATAACACCAACTGACCTCTATTACTGATATGCCCCACTGTCCAGGACAGGCCACACCTGGCGCTATGAGCCTCGGCCACCAGCTGTTGATGGATGGAGAATGGAGGGAATTACTTTATCTGCCAGTGATTCCATTAGGAAATATACACACAGAGGTTAACTGTTTTTGTTAACCCAGTTTGCCACAGAGACCTGCTATTTTGTACTCTGGTATCAAACTGCTAACCAAAACCCTGAATCAAAAAGCCTAACGTTTCAGTTATTCATATTGGCTTTGTGTTTGTGATTGATTTGTATCTTTTGCTATTTACTAATTTGTGTTGAAGCTGATCTTGTTTTTTGTTTTTTTACATATTACATGAACCCCCTTGAGCAAGTAGTGAACGTTGTAATGAAAGTAGTGAAAGTTGGTGGTTCTTGACCCCTTGTGATGCTTCAACCTACAACATTTTGTTACCACACAAGATCTTTTACCATTGGGCTTATTTAGGGACTTAATTAATACTTTTAATTATTTTACCACTTTAATTATTAATTTTATTTAAAGTCACTTAATAAATATTTTGTAAACTATTAACAATACTATTGAATACTTAATGAAAAAACATAAACAAACATTAAATTATTTTTTTACTCACCTAACTGATTTTTTAAATTAATTATTATTAAATCCACAAAGTGATAAATTGTATTTCATTTTAGCATTGGTTTAGTTTTATTAGTCATTTTTATCATTATAAAAAATAAAAATGTAGAAAAAATTGGGAAAATGAACTGCAATGAGCATATATTATTTTTTTGTATTTATATTTATTTAGTTTAATCCAGTTTCATTATTTCTGTTATCATAAAAAAATTTAAAATGTAATGGTAAAATGAAATATAGAAGACATTTATGAGTTTTATTCGATTTAATAATTAATGTCTTGTATTTCACAATTTATTTAAAATATTCAGCCATTTTTTTTATTGGTCATTTTTGTCATTATGAAAAATTAAAAATGTAAAAAATAATGTGAAAATGAAATGCATTGAGCATATATTAATTTGTCTGTTTTTCATTTTATTTAGTTTAATTTCATTAGTCATTTTTTGAAAAATGTCATGAAAAATGTAAAAAGTAGTCTTTTTTATTGTGAAAAATTAACATATTATGAAAATGAAATGCAATAAGCATATATTAAATCTGTTTGTATTTTTTTTTTTTAATTCATTTTCATTTGTCATTTTTATCATCATGAAAAATGTAAAAAGTAATGCTAAAATGAAATACAATGGACATGTATACATTTTATTTGATTTAATAATTAATGTAGTGATTATGTTTTTGTTAACAATTTGTGTCTCACAATTTATTTAAAATATTCAGTAAAATATTCCTTTTAGTAATTTGGACCTTTGTTTTTATTTTATTAGTCATTTTGACAAAAATTAAAAAAATGTGAAAATGAAATGCAATAAGCATATATAAATGTGTTTGTATTTCATTTTAGCATTTGTTTAATTTCATTAGTCATGTTTGTCATCAAGAAAAATGTACAAAAAAATAATGCTAAAATGAAATACAACAGACATTTATGAGTTTTATTTGATTTAATAATAAAGTAGTCATTTTTTATGTTTTTTTTTTAGCAATTTTGTATTTCAAAATATATTTAAAACATTCAGTGATTTAATTTGAGTAATTTGGGCCTTCTTATTTAATTTTATATGTAATTTTTATCATTATAAAAAAATTAAAAATGTAAAAAATAATGCTAAACTTAAATACAATGAACATATTTTAATTTGTTTGTATTTTATTTTATTTAGTTTAATCGTATTAGTCATTTTTGTCATCATGAAAAATGTGAAAAGTAATGCTAAAATGAAATACAACTGACTTTTATGAGTTTTATTTTGTTAAATAATAATGTAGTGTTTTTGATTTTTGTTAACAATTTTATATTTCACAATTTATTTAAAATTTTCAGTAAAATATTCCTTTTAGTAATTTGGCCCTTTGTTTTTATTTTATTAGTCATTGTGAAAAATTTAAAATGTAAAAAATGAAATGCAATAAGCATATATAAATTGTATTTAATTTTAGCATTTGTTTAATTTCATTAGTCATTTTTGTCATCAGGAAAAATTAAAAAAATAATGCTAAAATGAAATACAACAGACATTTATGAGTTTTATTTGATTTAATAATTAATTTAGTGATTTTTGTGTTTTTTTGTTAGCAATTTTGTATTTTAAAATATATTTAAAATATTCAGTGATTTAATCTGAGTAATTTGGGCCTTTGTATTTAATTTTATAAGTCACTTTTATCGATATAAAAAAATGTAAAAAAAAAAAAAAAAAAAAATATGTGAAAATGAAAAACAATTAGCATATTTTAATTTGTTCATATTTTATTTAGTTTAATCTCTGTTAAAATATTCTGTAAAATTTTCATTTTAGTAATTGGCCCTTCGTTTTTATTTTCTAGTCATTATGAAAAGTTAAAAATGTAAAAATATGTAAAAATTAAATGCAATAAGCATATATAAGTTTGTATTTCATTTTAGCATTTGTTGAATTTCATTAGTCATTTTTGTCATCAAGAAAAAAAAATAATGCTAAAATGAGATACAACAGACATTTATGAGTTTTATTTGATTTAATAATAAATGTAGTGATTTTTTTTTTGTTAGCAATTTTGTATTTCAAAATATATTTAAAATATTCAGTGATTTAATCTGAGTAATTAGGGCTTTCGTATTTAATTTTATAAGTCACTTTTATCGATATAAAAAAATGTAAAAAAAAAAATTATGTGAAAATTAAATACAATGAGCATATTTTAATTTGTTTATATTTTTTTTAGTTTAATCTCATTAGTCATTTTTGTCATCATGAAAAATGTGAAAAGTAATGCTAAAATGAAATACAACTGACTTTTATGAGTTTTATTTTGTTTAATAATTAATGTAGTGTTTTTTTTGTTAGCAATTTTATATTTCACAATTTATTTAAAATATTCTGTAAAATTTTTGTTTTAGCAATTGGCCCTTCGTTTTTATTTTATTAGTCATCATGAAAAATTACAAATGTAAAAATATGTGAATTTCATTTAAAAAAAATTCATTTTAGCATTTGTTGAATTTCATTAGTAATTTTTGTCATCAAGAAAAAATTTAAAAAGTAATGCTAAAAATAAAATTCAACAGACATTTATGAGCTTTATTTATTTATTTTTTACATATATTTTGAAATATTCAGTTATTTAATTTTAATCATTTCACCCTTCATATTTAATTAGATCTGCAAGCTAATTGCAGTGATTGAAATCACTCACTTAACACAACATAGGCGATGCTAATGGTTGTGATTTAATATTTGGTTTTCATAATAACAATAATTTAATTTTCCCAATTATCAGCGAATAATCTACCTGCGTGTTTATCTCTATTTATTCTATTTCTGTCTCTATCTATTATCACAATTCATTGTCAAAGTGTCAGCATGGCGTGTTGGCTGTGGTTGTAGACATATGAATAATTACCATATAATTGGTGCATAGTGAATATAAAATATCAGACACAGTAGTAATTCGCACGTTGATGAGTTTCCCAGCAGCACAGGCAGATGTGAGAGAGCATGTGTAATTGCGGTCTATGAGTTTTACCCAGTTGCCATGCCATTAAAATAAGCCCTCTTCATGTCCTTGCTTCATTCATGTAATGAGAGGAGATCCAACAGCAGGCTTATGAAATCTCATTTAATAGCTTTCTGCTCCAGAGCACCATGTCTGAGGTAGACGTGCCGACACCAGGAGCCGATTTATTGGCTTGTGTTTAATTATCATCAGCGGTTCAGTGTGATAATATCTCACCGTCTCTCTCTCTCTCTCACACACCAATGTCTCAATATTGAGCATTGCTCTTTTGAAGTCAGACGGAGGAACGCTCCTCTGCTGCTAATGGGTTCGGCAGGACTGCGGAGGAGAAAGGCAGCGTCAGTCTTGCTCCTCGCCGCTCGCCCTGAGAGACGAAAATGAGCATGCGATTCCTCCCTCTGATATCTCGCTCCAGCAGGCAAAAAGATCCACCTCAGCTCCCTCCTGTAGCTTTTTGCTGATATCAAGCACTGCGTTTTACCCCGGCCGGAAAGAACAGGCGAAAATCCTGCAGCTGCCACAGTAGGTAAAAACGCTTGTGTGTGCCCATCCTCGACAGCACGCCAGTCGAGAGCATATGGACCTGATGAGTCACTGTGGCTAAAGGAGAAGAAATGTGAAGATACCTGGGAGTTTCAGAGCTGGCTTTTTCTGCCTTCCGTTTGCTCTTATCCAATATTTAACAGCTTCAAATGTGATTCATCTATGGCCGATTCCTGCCACAGAATAAAAAAATAAAACATAATTGCTACTTTATATCTCACTGACTTTTTTTCTGCTCAATTCTGAGAAAAGATCTCAGACTTATGAAATAAAATGTCAGTATTGCAAGATATAAACTCAGGTTTGCCATTTATAAACTCTGGATTGCAATAAACTTGCAATATATACTCGCAATTGTGAGGAAAAAAAGTCAGAATTGCTGTAAGTTAACTCACAGTTGAGAGAAAAAAGTCAGAATTGTGTTTTAAATATTTATTAAACTATTAACTATACAACTGAAGAGTTCATGAAAACAAAAACATTGTAGTAACTGACTAAATTAATTATTAATAAATCACCTAACCAATTAACAATTTGTATTTCATTGTAGCATTAATTTTATTAGTCATTCTCATAAAAAATCTTTATAATTTTTTATTATAAAAATGTAAGTAATGCTACAATGAATTTGTTTATATTTAATTTTAGAATTAGTTTAATTTCATTTTTGTCATCAAGAAACCTATAAAAAGTAGTGCTAAGATGAAATACAATAGACATTTATGAGTTTGCTTGATTTAATAATAATGTAGTGATTTCTGTTTTGTTAAATGCTTTTTGCTAACAATTTTGAATTCCACAGCCGCTGTTGTTTTAATACAGAAACGGTATTGCAATTTAAAATTGTTATAATATTTTTGCTTTGTTTTTACCACTTTTCATAATGTAGACAGAGAGAGTGCACGTCTTTGATATTAATATATATATATATTAAATAGCGTATAATAAATCAGTACAGTAGCTAAGGTAAAATAAACCATGTGTACAAGTCTATTCTATTGATTTGTGCTTATTGGTGAAAGTGCAATACCTGAAATAAAAAAATAAAAAATAAAATAAATCTCTCAAATGACAACAGTTATTGTTATAGAAACCTCTTTTCTCAGAATTGTGAAATATAATCTAGCAATTGCAAGTTAGAAACTATAAGCTATAAATTCAATTCTGAGGAAAAAAAGTCACAAGTGCGAGATATAAACTCAAATCTGAGGGGAAAAAAAGTCACAATTCTGAGCTATAAATTCAATTCTGAGAAAAAAAGTCACAATTCTGATATACAAACTCGCAATTCTGAGGGAAAAAAGTCACAGTTCTGAGCTATCAATTCAATTCTGAGAAAAAAAGTCACAATTGCGAGCTATAAACTCGCAATTCTGAGAAAAAAGTCACAATTGCGAGATATAAACTCAATTCTGTGGAAAAAAGTCACAATTCTGAGCTATACATTTAATTCTAAGGAAAAAAAGTCACAATTGCAAGCTATAAATTCAATTCAGAGAAAAAAAGTCACAATTGCGAGATATAAACTCAATTCTGAGAAAAAGTCACAATTCTGAGATATAAACTCGCAATTCTGAGGAAAAAAGTCACAATTCTGAGCTATAAATTCAATTCTGAGAAAAAAAGTCAAAATTTGGAGGTATAAACTCAATTCTGAGGAAAAAAAAGTCACAATTCTGAGCTATAAATCCAATTCTGAGGAAAAAAGTCACAATTCTGAGGTATAAACGCAATTCTGAGAAAAAAAGTCACAATTGCGAGATATAAACTCAATTCTGTGGAAAAAAGTCACAATTCTGAGCTATACATTTAATTCTGAGAAAAAAAGTCACAATTGCGAGCTATAAATTCAATTCAGAGAAAATAGTCACAATTGCGAGATATAAACTCAATTCTGAGAAAAAGTCACAATTCTGAGATATAAACTCGCAATTCTGTGGAAAAAAGTCACAATTCTGAGCTATGAATTCAATTCTGAGAAAAAAAGTCAAAATTTGGAGGTATAAACTCAATTCTGAGGGAAAAAAAGTCACAATTCTGAGCTATAAATCCAGTTCTGAGGAAAAAAAGTCACAATTCTGAGCTATAAATCCAATTCTGAGGAAAAAAGTCACAATTCTGAGCTATAAATTCAATTCTGAGAAAAAAAGTCACAATTGCGAGATATAAACTCAATTCTGAGAAAAAAGTCACAATTCTGAGCTATAAATTCAATTCTGAGAAAAAAAAGTCAAAGTTTGGAGGTATAAACTCAATTCTGAGGGAAAAAAAGTCACAATTCTGAGCTATGAATTCAATTCTGAGAAAAAAAGTCAAAATTTGGAGGTATAAACACGCAATTCTGAGAAAAAAGTCACAATTGCGAGCTATAAATTCAATTCAGAGAAAAAAAATTGCGAGATATAAACTCAATTCTGAGAAAAAAAAGTCACAATTCTGAGCTATAAATTCAATTCTGAGAAAAAAAAGTTACATTACGAGATAAACTCAATTCTGAGGAAAAACAGTCACAATTCTGAGCTATAAATCCTGACAAGTTTTTATCTCAATTTTGCTAAAAAGTCGCCATTGTTTTTTAAGTTTTTATTCAGTGGTGAAAACAGGCTTCTATACATTGTGATTATGATTTAGAGCAAAAATATTTTTGTTATCAGTTTTTTATCATTATACAGCATGGTGAAAATGACAAGTTTTCATTGACTAAAACTAGACTTAAATGCTCAGACATTGAGTTGACTAAAACTTGACTAAACAAAAACAACAAGGCTGACTAAATATAATAGTAGCTAAAAAAGTACATTTGGCACAAGAAAGACTAAAGACTAAAAAAATGGCTGACAAAATTGACACTAATATAAACTCTGACCTCTGAATTATAGGATACAAACTTGCAGTTCTGAGTAGAAAAGCTTAAATTGTGAGATATATAATTCACAGTTGTGAGGAAAAAAGTATGATTGTACGATTAAAAAGTCACAATTACCTGAGACAGGAGAAAAAAAACAGAATTGTGAGATAAAAAGTCAAAATTGCAAGCGATTGCGAGATGTAAACTTATCCAAACATGGACATGATGATCTTTTTTATTGTTATTTTGAAGCAGCTGCACTGATGCAAATCTTATCATATTGCCTATAAGAATTACTGTGAATATCTGGTGAGTCTAAATCAAAAACTCTTTTTGTGTTCCCTGTGCTTTTCAAAGTTGAGTAGTCCTGTCTCAAAGCATCATAAAAAATGCTTTCAGTGAAATGAAAACAGATAGCCAGTTTCCAGATCTTTTATGAGGAGGTAAACTACATTAAGTACCTACCAAAGCTAAATAAATCTAGTTTGAGAAGACATCAGAGAGACGTTTTATATCCTGACTCACCTGGCCATAGGGCAGGGGTGAGGCATTTCAGAGCTCTTATATTGGGTTATAGCCACCTTTCTCTGGTATTGATCACACAGTTTTCCCCCTACAGCCTCTAGGATATTTCTTTGGATATAATCTAAAGTTTTCAATCTTACTTTATTTTTCATCCATTTGAGATTATTCATTTTTATAATCAGACATAATCAGTGTAATATATAATGTAATGTACATTATCAATATAAAACTTTTACATTTACAGTGGGTTGTTATGCTGTTACACTGTTTTGTATTCATCTGCTTCTTCCATTTGCTATTTTAAATTGACCATCACTCTATATAGACTATTTCAATCAGATACAACAAGTTCTCAAATGTTTATTACAATCTATGCTGATTTCCCATTGAACCAACTGAACTGCACTGGTCAAACTATTTAAAATATATTTAATTAAGCAACAAACTTGATCATAATGCACAATTTTCATCTAAAATTGAAAAAAAAGAGGTGCAGCTTGTTATTTCAATGGAGTGTTTTCACTAAACCTCACCTCACCTAAATATGTTCATGGAATGAAAATATCAGTATTTTATTTATAAACATAGTATTTTTTTCCCACTTATTTCAATTAATGTCATAAAACTAGTGAGCTAAGCCAGCAGTAGTACTCACAATGTTGTTTGACGTGGCTGAAGACGTGAAAAGAGGAACAGCCAAAGCAAATCAATTAAGTCATTAACGCTGGAACCACTTTAATTGGTTCAAACTCGTGAATTCGATCCTTCAGTTTAAGTGATTCACTAGCAAAAACAGATCAAAAGAGCTATTCATTGTCAAATTTCGACATCGCTTGTAATGATTTTAAAAAAGCATGTATAGTGATGGTTGAAACTAAGCTCTTGAAAAATCCAAATCAGTTAAACCATTGCGTTGGAAATGATTCACTGTTTCCAAGTGCTCCAATCGGATTGAATAATTTGATTTGCTTTGCTTTTGCTTTGATGTGATTCACATTTTGCAATCTAAATGATTCGCAGATGGCACTCCAAGTCCTGATCTGAAATGATGGTTCGCAAATCATTATTCAGATCGGTACTTCGGAGCAAATATCGCAAATCATTTGATTTAGATCTGAACTTTAGAGTGGGTTCACAAATGATTTTGTGACTTGAATGGTTTTTGATTTACGATCCACGCTCTGAGTGCTGACCTGAGCTTCGGAGTGGGTTTGTGAATCATTTTGTCAATTGAATAAATTCATGAATCATTATTCAGAACGAACAGCACTTTGGAGCGCAGATCGCAAATCATTTGATTTAGACTGGAACTTCTGATCGCGTTCGCGAATCATTTAGCAAATTGAATGATTCGTGATCCGTTCGTGAGTCAGTATTCAGATCGGTACTTCGGAGCACAGATTGCGAATCATTTGATTTAGATCGGAAATTAGGAATGGGTTTGTGAATCATTTAATTTAGATTGGAACTTCGGAGCGTGTTTGTGAATCATTTGATTTAGATCGGAAATTCAGAGCGTTAGTGAATAATTTGATTTAGATCGGAACTTCGGAGCGTGTTTGTGAATCATTTGATTTAGATCGGAACTTTGGAGCGTGTTTGTGAATCATTTGATTTAGATCGGAACTTTGGAGCGTGTTTGTGAATCATTTGATTTAGATCAGAGCTTCAGAGAGTGTTAGTGAATCATTTGATTTAGATCAGAACTTTGGAGCGTGTTTGTGAATCATTTGATTTAGATCAGAACTTCGGAGAGTGTTAGTGAATCATTTGATTTAGATCGGAACTTTGGAGCGTGTTTGTGAATCATTTGATTTAGATCGGAACTTCGGAGAGTGTTTGTGAATCATTTGATTTAGATCGGAACTTCGGAGAGTGTTAGTGAATCATTTGATTTAGATCGGAACTTTGGAGCGTGTTTGTGAATCATTTGATTTAGATCGGAACTTCGGAGAGTGTTAGTGAATCATTTGATTTAGATCGGAACTTCGGAGAGTGTTAGTGAATCATTTGATTTAGATCGGAACTTTGGAGCGTGTTTGTGAATCATTTGATTTAGATCGGAACTTCGGAGAGTGTTAGTGAATCATTTGATTTAGATCGGAACTTTGGAGCGTGTTTGTGAATCATTTGATTTAGATCAGAGCTTCGGAGTGGGTTTGTGAATCATTTTGTCAATTGAATGAATTCATGAATCATTATTCAGAACGAACAGCACTTTGGAGCGCAGATCGCAAATCATTCGATTTAGATTGGAACTTCTGATCGCGTTCGCGAATCATTTAGCAAATTGAATGATTCGTGATCCGTTCGTGAGTCATTATTCAGATCGGTACTTCGGAGCACGGATTGCGAATCATTTGATTCAGATCGGAACTTAGGAGTGGGTTTGTGAATCATTTAATTTAGATCGGTACTTCGGAGCGTATTTGTGAATCATTTGATTTAGATCGGAACTTCGGAGCGTGTTAGTGAATCATTTGATTTAGATCAGAACTACGGAGTGGGTTTGTGAATAATTTTGTCAATTGAATGAATTTATGAATCATTATTCAGAACGAACAGCACTTTGGAGCGCAGATCGCAAATCATTTGATTTAGATTGGAACTTCTGATCGTGTTCGCGAATCATTTAGCAAATTGAATGATTCGTGATCCATTCGTGAGTCATTATTCAGATCTGTAATTCGGAGCACGGATTGCGAATCATTTGATTCAGATCGGAACTTAGGAGGGAGTTTGTGAATCATTTAATTTAGATCGGAACTTCGGAGCATGTTTATGAATCATTTGATTTAGATCAGAACTTCGGAGAGTGTTAGTGAATCATTTGATTTAGATCGGAACTTCGGAGAGTGTTAGTGAATCATTTGATTTAGATCGGAACTTCGGAGCGTGTTAGTGAATCATTTGATTTAGATCGGAACTTAGGAGTGGATTCGTGAATCATTTGATTTAGATCGGAACTTAGGAGTGGATTCGTGAATCATTTGATTTAGATCGGAACTTCGGAGCGGGTTTGTGAATCATTTTGTCAGTTGAATGATTCGCGATGTGCGCTTCGAGTCCTGATCTGAAATGATGGTTCGTGAGTCATTTTATTCATATTGGTACTTCAGAGCCCGTATCGCAAATCATTTGATTTAGATCGGAACTTTGAAGTGGGTTCGTGAATCATTTGATATAGATCCGAACTTGGGAACAGGTTCGTGAATGATTTTGTGACTTTAATGTTGCACTATTCATGCTTCGAGTCCTGATCTGAAATGATAGTTTGAAAATTTTTATTCAGACTGGTACTTTAAAGTGCGGAGAAGTATTCAGAACAGTAATCTGAAGTTTAGATCATCTGAGTCATCTGTTTTTTAGGTTTCTTTTTTTTAAATTATTATTAAACTGTAGAAAACATCAAACCATTAAGGCAGTATACAGTTATAAAAACAAAACAAAGAAAAAAGAAAGAACGTATACACACACAAATCCTTTAGGAAAATTAATGGGTTTACCATAGTAAGGAGATTCGCTCTTTTATCTGAAAACCTTGCGAGTGCTGAATCCTAAAATAACTCACTAATTTATGCACAAGCTTTATTGGCAGGGAAAGAAGCGAAGTGTAATTTCTACCACAGATTCATTTCCACATAAGGAATGCTGGACAACACAACAATGTGACATCACTCTCGTAGCACTTCAGGAGGTGAAAATGGCACTGTGACTATTAGAGTCGGAAGAGATGTGTGGAAAAAAACATCACAACCCTGTATTTGTGGGTGTGTTTGTGTGTGAATGCAGTCATTCAGATAAAAAGCATCCTTCCGTAGATGTTTTTCTCAACTCTGTGTGTGTGTGTGTGTGTGTGTGTGTGTGTGTGTTGTCCAGCTCAGGCTGCAGTGTTCCCTGAATGACTAAAATGACCTGACCTTTTCAGTTTTACCGAGTCATCGGGCTGCAGGAGGAGTCGGCTTACTCTGGAGAAAACATGAACTCACAGAACTGACAACACAGCCGTTTGATGCATGATTTTTTTTTAAAGCTGGCAAAAGATGTGTCAGCAACACACTCGACACAATATTGAACTTGAATGATTCATTAGTTAATGAGTATAAGCAAAATTGTGACTGAATATTTCTGGGTATCATCAGCCAACATTATTGCTCTGTTTCAAAAATTGGTGAGCTGCCTTTCTGGCTACATAAATGTTTTGATATATATTGATATATGATTTGTGTTTACAAAATACTTTTGTGTGTTTTGCGTGAATCATTTGATTTAGATCAAAACTTCAAAGCAGGTTGGCTAATCATTTCTCAAATCATTCGCGATTGGTGCTCCGAGTCCTGATCTAAAATCATGGTTCACGAGTCATTTGATTTAGATCGGAACTTCGGAGCAGGTTTACAAATCATCTGATTCAGATCGGATCTTCGGAGCAGGTTCGTGAATCCTTTACTCAATTGAATGTTTCGTGATCCACACTCTGAGTCCTGATCTAAAATTATGGTTCGCAAATCATTATTGAGAGCAGTACTTCGGAGTGTGGATCATGAACACTTGTATTTAGTTCGGAACTTCGGAGAGGGAATAATTTTGCGAATAGAATTATTTGTGATTCGCACTTCGAGTCCTGATCTGAAATGATAGCTTGTGAATCATTATTCAGATCAGTACTTGGGAGTGCAAATAAAGTATGAATAATTTGATTTAGATCAGAACTTTGCAGCCGGTTTTTGAATCTTTTGATTCAGATCAGAACTTTTGAGTGGGTTTGCGAATCATTTTGCAAATTGAATTATTTGTGATTCGTGCTCTGATCTAGTCTTGATCTAAAATGATAGTTTGCAAATCACTATTCAGATTGGTACTTCAGAGTGTGAATCATTTGATTTAGATCAGAACTTCGGAGTAGGTTAGTGAATCTTTTGCAAATTTAATTATCTGCGATTTGCGCTCCAGGTCCTGATCTAAAATTATAGTTTGCGAATCATTATTCAAATCAGTACTTTGGAGCACAGAGCGCGAATCATTTGATTTAGATCAGAACTTTGCAGCCAGTTCTTGAATATTTTGATTCAGATCGAAACTTCGAAGCAGGTTTGCAAATCATTTGATTCAGATCGGAACTTTGTAGCAAGTTCTTGAATGTTTTGATTCAGATCGGAATTTTAAAGCAGGTTTGCGAATCATTTGATTCAGATCAGAACTTTGCAGCCAGTACTTGAATATTTTGCTTCAGATTCGAACTTTGAAGCAGGTTTGCAAATCATTTGATTCAGATCGGAACTTTGTAGCCGGTTCTTGAATATTTTGATTCAGAATGGAACTTTGAAGCCGGTTCATGAATCATTTTATTCAGATCAGAAATTTGCAGCCGGTTCATGAATCTTTTGATTCAGATTGGAACTTTGGAGAGGGTTTGCAGCCGGTTCTTGAATCATTTGATTTAGATCAGAAATTTGCAGCCAGTTCATGAATCTTTTGATTCAAATCGGAACTTTGAGGAGGGTTTGCGAATCATTTGATTCAGATCGGAACTTTGCAGCCGGTTCTTGAATCTTTTGATTCAGATCGGAACTTTAGAGCTGGTTCTTGAATCTTTTGATTCAGATCGGAACTTTGGAGCGGGTTTGTGAATCATTTAATTTAGATCAGAATTTTGCATCTGGTTCTTGAATCTTTTGATTCAGTTTGGAATTTTGAAACGGGTTCGAATTGAATTATTTGCGATTCATGCTCAGAGTCCTGGTTTGAAATTATAGTTTGTGAATCATTCTTCAAATCATTACTTCAGAGCGCAAATAGTGAATCATTTGATTTAGATCGGAACTTTGCAGTGGGTTTGTGAATCTTTTGATTCACATCGGAACTTTCGGAGCGGGTTTGTGAATCATTTTATTAAGATTGGAACTTCGGAGCAGGTTGGCGAATCACTTTGCAAATTGAATCATATGACATCTGCCCTCTGAGCCCTGACCTGAAATGAATCATTATTCAGATCAGTACTTTGAAGTGCGGATTGTGAAACCTTATAATTAGATCGGAACTTCAGAGAGGGATTCATTTTGCAAATAGAATGATTTGTGATTCGCACTCCGAGTCCTGATCTGAAATTATAGCTTGTGAATCATTATTCAAATCAGTACTTTGAAGCAAATCATTTGATCTGAAATAGTTCGCAAATCATTATTTACATTCTGGATTGCGAATCATTTGATTTAGATCAGAACTTTAGAGAGGGTTCACAGATCATTTTGATTCGCAGTTCCGAATTCTGATTTGAAATGATAGTATACTAATTATTTAGTATTTAAACTGTCACTTTAAACTGTCTCTTGTTTTAAAGATTTTTACCAGACAATCCAGACTAACATATTGCTGAAGTGATTCACTATTACTGAATTCTCTCAGGACTCTATTGTTTTCAATGAGTCATATTTAATAAAGCTGTTCAAGAGCATGTGGTATGTTTTTCCGTGTCTTAGTTCAGCTCTGTTGATCTTCCCCATCAGTTTTATTTTGATCTCCGCATTAAAACGTCTCAGTTTCCAGCCTGGTTCTGCCAACTGGCGTGGTGCAGTTCTTGTTTACTGAAGCAGTTGGTCTAATTTGCGTCCCCTGTCATTCTCTAACCCACTTCCTCTCCCATCCGCACCCCAGTCTGCTGGATATCACTGACTCCAAAGTGGCTTTCGGTGGAGGCAGGTGCCCTGCATTAGCCCTCATTATGTCAGTGTATCTTTAGTGCTCCAACAGCTCTGTTCTCTTAATCTAATTCATGGTGCTGTAATTTGCGTTTCTCTGGTTAGGCGCTAGACGGCAGTCGTCCAAGTTTCTTAACAAGCTTGCAGAGATGTTTAAGTGCCTTCTGATAGAGAAATAATTCCTGAGAGTTGTTTGAGAAATACGTTGCATTTATACCTGTGTTCCTGGCTGAGTTCTCCTTATATGCCTGTTATGCATATTATAAATGTGTGCCTTTTGCAACTCTCATTCACCTTAGAGTAGAATGGATTTCATGCTATTCTTTCTTTTTCTTTCTTTAGTCTGGTTCTGGTCTAGCCATTCAGTTTACCTGAAGAACAAAAAAAAGTATGTTGGATTTACATGATTTAATTATGTACATCGGTCCCACATGAATAAATTAAGTTAAATAAACATATTTTTAATGTAATTTCAGTATCATGGGATAAATTCATTTTTAAGTGACCCAGTTAAGTAGCCTCAAAATTATTTTAAATGTTTTTTTGATATAATAAATTTATTCAATTTCATGCATTTCCTGTCATATAACTGAATTATAAGACTGTACTAGCAACAAGGTATTAACTAACATTAGTACATATAGTATGGTACTTGATTGGTTCACATTCGTAATAAATAATTGAATGTAGTAAAATGTACATTTTAGTGAATTGCATTAATCGAAAGCAAGAGAACAGAAACTAAATTTTGTTGTGTAGATCACAAATATTATGATTGGGTAAATTGGACAATATGGGTTTCCATTTTTTCAGTGAATGTAGGTACTTCCATGTGAATATGTAAATTTGATGACATTTGGAATTGGTTGAGCAAGTTGGTCTTACTGTTTAATCTTACAGGTTTTTGTTGATTAAACCAGTCAGTTTTTATTATTTAATTTTATTTTATTTTAGAATTTGTTGTAGTTTTTATTTTATTTTATTTTTTGTTCTTTCTGTGGTTAAGTAACCAGATTTTATTTTTGTTTTATTTTATTTTTATTTTAGAATTTATTGTATTGTTTGTTTATTTATTTCAGTTTTTTGTTGTTGTTCTTTCTGTGGTTAAGTATCCAGATTTTAATTTTATTTTATTTTATTTTATTTTATTTTATTTTATTTTATTTTATTTATTTTTTAATTTTAGAATTTGTTGTATTTTTTTTTTTTTTTTTTTTAGTATTTCTTTCTGTGGTTAAGTCACCATTATTTATTTTATTTTATTTATTTTGCTTTGCTTTATTTATTTATTTATTTATTTATTTATTTTTAATTTGTTGTAGT
>NC_133373.1:36098915-36126621 GCF_049309525.1 Garra rufa
TGAAAAAATGACAGAAAGCTGAATGTTTTACCACTGCGGTAAAACAAAACAAAAAACAATATGAAATGCCTGTTTAGACTGAAATGCATTTTCGAAAGACAATTTTAATGTGATATCAATATATAATCAGGTTGGATCAATATGTTAGGTTTATAAAAATCAGATTTCAATTTTTTTTTTTACTCAACTCTTAAAAGTGTGTACTTGGTTCTCATAAGAACCTAGATTTTTTGCTTAATCAAAAGTTGTTTTAAACTACATCATTGGATGGGTGTTTTTAAATTTTGTTGTTATTATTAGTTTTAGATTTTATTTTATTTTATTATTTTATTTTATTTAAAGGGGCTATATGTAACTTTCTGAAATTTAAACTCGCGAATGACACCTGTGGCCAAAAAACGGAACTGCTCTTCCTTTCTGCTCGCTCTCGCAGCGCGCGCTCGTACGTACACACTTCACAAGTCATCCGCTGCAAAGAAGTCAACATTATGTTTACAGAGGTAAGAACAGTCAAATACATATATTGTTTGAGAAACTAAGTTTGTTTGCAATATATATGACTAGCGGTGGTGGCAGAGGGATCTGAAACGTTTAACATGAACGCGCCTGACGTCACATCCGCAGACAGCGCGTGAAAAATCCGACCCGACAGAAAATAGGAAAAATAGGATACAGGCTTATAGGTGCACCCACTGTGAGCTGACAAGCTGTCAGTATGCTCATCAGGAGATGTTTGAGTCAAAAATGGTCAAATAAAAAGGCTATTGTTACGTTTATTTTGGGGAAAAAGTTACATATAGCCCCTTTAATTTTTTATTTTTTATTTAATTTTTTATTTTATTTTTAGTTTCTTAGGAGACATGATTTGTTCAAATTGCACATTAAAAATTAAACTAAAATTATGTTTCTGTGTCAATCTAAACTGGCAAATCTGGACATATGATTCATTTTTTTTTAAGTGTTATTAAAGTTGCTCTGGTTATGCTCCATTTTACAACATTGGGTGGGTGTTTATTTTATTTTATGTAATGACTTATTGTAAAATACAACATTATCATTTTGCCTTATTTTTTATTTTATTTTATTGTTTTTTTTATTTTACGACTTGCAAAATACATTATAACTTTGCCATAGTTTTATTTAATTTTATTTTATTTTATGACTTATTGCAAAATGCAACATTATAATTTTGCCATATTTCATTTTATTTAATTTTTTTTTATTTTATATAATGACTTATTGCAAAATACAATATTATCATTTTGCCATATTTTTTTTTATTTTTATTTTATATTTTATTTTATTTTATTATATTAATTTTAATTGTATTGTTTTTTTACAACTTACTGCTAAATACATTTTCATTTTGACATATTTTTGTTTTATTTTATTGTATTTTATTTTTATTATTTTTAATTTAATTTAATTTTACTTTATTTTATGACTTATTGCAAAATACATTATCATTTTGCCATTAATTGTTTTTTATTATTTTATTTTATTTTATTTTATTTTATGACTTACTGCAAAATACATTTATCATTTTGCCTTATTTTATTTTTTATTATTTTTCATTTTATTTCCATTTTATTCTATTTATTTTATTTTATTTTATTTGTTCATACGACAAATAACTAAACTGATCAGACCAAACATGCATCTATATATCTGCGTCCTTGGTTTGTCCAGTATTTCAGGAAATTAAAAAAAAAAAAAAAAAATTGTGTCAATCTCATCTTGCAAATCTGGAAATATGATGCAGTCTAACACTGCATGATTTAACAAGTTTAAATTAAAATTTTATTTATTATTAAACTTTTATTCAAGTTGCTCAGTTATGCTCCAATTTATGCTCATCTTAGCTTGCAAAATCCTCAAAACTAACAAAAAATGTGCCATAAATCTATCATGACTTGATCTGGTCTGATCTGATCTGGGAAAAATAAAACTCAAAAAATAAGAAAAAATATAGTAAGTAATTCCTTATTTGCCCTGTGACATGTTAATAATTTAGAATTTTTTTTTGGTAATGTTAATAAATGTTTGATTTACATTTAAGTACACTAAGCAATGTTGGTACTCAGAATCCTGAAGGAAAAAAGCAGAGTTTTACAGCTCTAATTATAGCTCAATCTCATTGAAATAAGGTATAATTGGAAGAAACTGGAAAGGAGCATAATGAGAGAGCGCTGACAGGAAATTGCAGGTGGAGGAACAAGTGTCACTTCCATTTCCACCTGTGACGTTTATGCTTCAGGGAGAGTTGGAGATGAATGATTTTTAATTCAGCTCCAGACAGCAAATCATCTCCCTGGAATAGTCCTGTTTCTCATTCCCTGTGTCTCTCTCTTTCTCTTGTTCTCCTCTCAGCTTCCCTGCGTTCAGAGCTGAACCATCTTCACGCATCAGCCATTGAACATATGCGTCAAACCCATCAACAGGAAACAGCGGCTGCCAAACAGGAACTGGAGAACGCTCTGGAGCAGAGCAGAGTAAAGGTAAACTTCATCCACAGCAGGGTTATTATATTTCACAAGTATACTTTTTGCACACAGATTATTATTGTGGTGTCATCGGTTTTAGATTTGCCCATACATGTCATGTACAAAAAGCTGTAATTGGTTGTTTTCCATTTCAATCAAATCCAGCCATCCTCTGTACTTGTGGCGGTTCTTTTTGACAGAATACTCACTGCCGTTCGAAGGTTTGGGGTTGGTAATATTTCTTAAATGTGTTCACAAAGGCTGCATTTATACAGTGCTGTAATATTGTGAAATATTATTACAATTTAATATTGCTGTTTTCTATTTTAATATATTTTAAGATGTAATTTATTTCTGTGATGCAAAGCTGAATTTTCAGCGTCATTACACCAGTCTTTTAAGTCACACAATCCTTCAGAAATCATTCTAATATGCATTTATACAGTAAAAATGCTGTAATATTGTGAAATATTAATACAATTTAAAAAAGCTGTTTTCTATTTTAATATATGTTCAAATGTAATTTATTTCTGTGATGCAAAGCTGAATTTTCAGCATCATTACTCCAGTTTTCAGCATCACATGATCCTTCAGAAATAATTTTAATATGCATTTATACAGTAAAAATGTTGTAATGTTGTGAAATATTATTACAATTTAAAATAGCTGTTTTCTATTTCAATATATTTTCAAATGTAATTTATTTCTGTGATGCAAAGCTAAATTTTCAGCATCATTACTCCAGTCTTCAGTCACATGATTCTTCAGAAATCATTCTAATCTGCATTTATACAGTAAAAATGCTGTAATATTGTGAAATATTATTGTAATTTAAAAATAGCTGTTTTCTATTTAAATATATTTTAAGATGTAATTTATTTTTGTGATGCAAAGCTAAATTTTCTGCATCATTACTCCAGTCTTCAGTCATTCTTCAGAAATCATTCTAATCTGCATTTATATAGTAAAAATGTTGTAATGTTGTAAAATATTATTAGTTTAAAATTGCTGTTTTCTATTTTAATATATTTTAAAATATAATTTATTTATGTAATGCAAGATCATTCTAATATTCATTCATACAGTAAAAATGCTGTAAAATCGTGAAATATTACAATTTAACATTGCCGTTTTCTATTTTAATATACTTTCAAATGTAATTTGTTCCTGTGATGCAAAGCTGAATTTTCAGCATCATTACTCCAGTCTTTCATGTCACATGATCCTTCAGAAATCATTCTAATATGCTTTTATACAGTAAAAATGCTGTAATATTGTGAAATATTATTACAATTTAAAATTGATATTTTCTATTTTAATATATTTTAAAATGTAATTTCTTTCTGTGATGCAAAGCTAAATTTTCAGCATTATTACTCCAGTCTTTAGTCACACAATCTTTGAGAAATAATTCTAATCTGCATTTATTCAGTAAAAATGCTATAATATTGTGAAATATTATTACAATTTAAAATTAATTTTTTCTATTTTAATTATTAAAATGTAATTTATTTCTGATGCAAAGCTGAATTTTCAACATCATTACTCCAGTATTTAGTGTCACATGATCTTTCAAGAAATCATTCTAATATGCATTTATACAATAAAAATGCTGTAAAATTGTGAAATATTATTACAATTTAACATCATTACTCCAGTTTTCAGTGTCAGATGATCCTTCAGAAATCATTCTGATATGCTGATTTGCTACTCAATATTTTTTTTTAAATTATTATAAATATTGAAATTTTTTAGTTGTGCTGCTCAATTTTTTTGACATATTTTTGAAATAGGAATATTTTCTAATATTACAGTATAAATGTCTTTTAATCAGCCTTTTAATGCATCTTTTTGAAATAAAATTTGTATTTTTTTTTTTTTTTTAATTACCTTTGAACGGCAGTGTACATGTATTCAATATAGATTAAAAATGTAACGTCCAAAGTCTTTTTTGTAGTCATATTTAGTATTCATTCGCATTATAGTACTTATGTATATGTTATGTCTCTTAAAATCATTATTTAAACAAATTATCTGCTAGGTTTAGTATTTTCGATGTAAAAACGACCGTAGCTTCTCTACCTGTGTATTCCCATCATTCTCCTACAGTCCTATTGTCTCTTAATGAAGACGGTGACTAACAGTAAGTTCAGTAAATGGATGCTTTTCCAAGAAAGGACAAATCAATAGCATTCTGCCAACAGTTGGCTGCTATGAAAGGAAAGGACCTTAATAAATCCTCTTGTCATCTGGCTCATGTATAAGACGACAGTTAAACAAAAGAAATGCTGACAGGATTGTTGGCCAAGCAACTGAAAGGTTGTACGATTCGAGGCTTAAACACAGACCTCAGGGGAAAATGTGTCTATGAAACACACATACACACAGAATCAAACTGCAAAGCACTTTTGCATCTTAGTAATGGCCTGCAATTGAAATATAATAGCACTTTTTGTCTAATTTCACTCTGGATAATTATGATACTTCTGTCTTCAGTTCAGTAGGTTAATGTCTTACAGTTGAGGTCAAAAGTTTACATCCCCTTTTCAGAATCTGCAAAATGTTAATTATTTTACCCAAATAAGAAGGATAATACAAAATGCATGTTATTGTTTATTTAGTACTGACCTGAATAAGATATTTCACATAAAAGGTGTTTACATATAGTCTACATATAAGAGAAAAAAAAAGTTGAATTTGTAAAAAATTACCCTGTTCAAAAGTTTACATACGCTTGATTCTTAATACTGTGTTGTGACCTGAATGATCCACATTTTAGTGATAATTGTTTATGAGTCCCTTGTTTGTCCTGAACAGTTAAACTGCCCGCTGTTCTTCACAAAAAAATCCTTCAGGTTCCACAAATTCTTTGGTTTTTCAGCATTTCTGTGTATTTGAACCCTTTCCAACAATGACTGTATGATTTTGAGATCCATCTTTTCACGCTGAGGACAACTGAGGGACTCATATGCAACTATTACAGAAGGTTTAAACACTCACTGATGATCCAGAAGGAAAAACCATGCGTTAAGATCTGGGCGGGGTGAAAACTTTTGAACCGAATAGAGATGTGTACATTTTTCTTTTCTTTTTTTGCCTAAATATATATATTTTTTCATTTAGTACTGCCCTTTAGAGGCAACAGAAGATAGTTACATATTTCCCAGTAGACAAAATAAGTTAAATTTACCCTGATCTTCAAATTTGAAACGTTTTCACCCCGACTCTTAATGCATGGTTTTTCCTTCTGGAGCATCAGTGAGTGTTTGAACCTTCTGTAATAGTTGCATATGAGTCCCTCAGTTGTCAAGATGGATCTCAAAATCATACAGTCATTGTTGGAAAAGGTTCAAATACACAAAAATGCTGGAAAACCAAAGAATTTGTGGGACCTGAAAGATTTTTTTTTTGAAGAACAACAGGCAGTTTAGACTTTTGAACGGGGTAATTTTTATAAATTCAACTATTATTTTCTCTTGTGGACTATACATAAACATCCTTTATGTGAAATATCTTATTCAGGTCAGTACTAAATAAAAAAAATAACATGCATTTTGTATGATCCCTCTTATTTTGGTAAAATAATTAACATTTTGCAGATTCTGAAAGGGGGATGTAAATTTTTGACCTCAGTTGTTGTAACGATACGTGCTGGATTGACGAGACGAGAGACGAGGTAAACAATAAACATTAATATTTAATATAGTCTTCAGATAAACAGGCTGGAACACTCAGGAACAGGCAAGATAATCCACACACAATACAGAACATTTAACGACCGACATTGAACTCAAGAAACAAACAGACTTATAAAGACAGACTAATTACTAAACACAGGTGACGGTGATCAGGGCTGATGAGGGAAAAACCAAATCACACAGAATCAACAGGGGGAGACAATGGGCGAAACCAAAGACATAAACAGACAGAACTGTGACATTACGCCCCCCTCCGGAAAGGCACGTCCTCGCGCCGTGGAAAAAAGAAAAAACGAGAGGGGCGGAAAAACCAGGATACCAGAGTCAATGAAGGAGGGGGTTCCGGCGGAGGACGCAACCCCCGGAGGAGGACCAGAACAAAAGTCCATGTGACAAACCAGACAGTCCAGAGGGGCGACGACGGAGGGAGGAGCCAGGGAGGACATGGGTGGGGCATAAGGCAGGAGGAACCGACCCAGACCGCAGCCATGATGACGGCCCACTGTGGAGCCGACAGAGGGAGGAACCATGGTGGACGAAGGCGTGCCGACTCCATGGGGCCGACCGACAGAGGCGGAGCAGATGGATAAGGAGCCCGAGGCGAAGACGGAGAGCCGATGATCCGGGGTGACGCCGAGGATCCGGAGGGCCAAGGTGGAGCAGGCTCTGGCGCCCGAGGCGGAGGCGGAGTCCCGGAGATCCGCGGCGGAGCCGGAGCGACAGAGGATGGAGGCTGTGCCCGCAGGAAGGAGGAGTCCCAAGGAGCCGGTGGGACGGCGCGACGAGGCACAGCCGGAGGAGCAGAGTCCTGAGGAGCCGATGGGGTGACGACTGACCAGGGCGGAGCCGGAAAGACGATGGAGCCCGGTGGAGCTGGTGGATCGATGGGCGACGGTGAAGAGGAGGGCGTCGAGAGCCGTGGTGGAACCGCGGGGTCGAAGGGCCGAGGCGGAGTCCAGGACTCGGAGGCTGGAGGCGGAGCTGAGGAATCCTCCACCCGAGACGCCGATGGAAGCTGGCAGTCCCGCGGCGAGCCCACTGCACAGGTGGTGGGCTGAGAGTGAGCTGGGGGACTGACTGCTGACCTGGGAGACTTGGGGCGGCTGGGCGGAACCAGCGGGAACTCAGGACTGCTGGGCGGAACCAGCGGGAACTCAGGACTGCTGGGCGGAA
This sequence comes from Garra rufa, assembly GCF_049309525.1. Classification (NCBI taxonomy): domain Eukaryota; kingdom Metazoa; phylum Chordata; class Actinopteri; order Cypriniformes; family Cyprinidae; genus Garra; species Garra rufa. The sequence goes on from NC_133373.1 coordinate 36,106,270, forward strand.
CCAGCGGGAACTCAGGACGGCTGGGCGGAACCAGCGGGAACTCAGGACAGCTGGGCGGAACCAGCGGGAACTCAGGACGGCTGGGCGGAACCAGCGGGAACTCAGGACGGCTGGGCGGAACCAGCGGGAACTCAGGACGGCTGGGCGGAACCAGCGGGGACCAGGCAGATTCAGACAGACGAGGGCGGGTGGGAGGGAAGTCTATACAGGTCAGTGGCTCAGAGAAAAAGTCAATTAAGTCACATGAGTTGTCTTGGGCAAGATCCGAGAAGAAGTCTATTAAATCCCCAGAATTGGATCCAAGCTCACCCTCAGCGGTGGTGCAGTGGGCAGGGCTCTCTGTCGCCCTCTCTTGCTCCACGTGACAATCCACCGTCACGGATGTTGATGCCGGCTCTCGCACCTGGTCAGATGGGTCAGGCTCTGTCGCTCTCGGCTCTGGCACTCCATCTGCGGCGGGCTCAGGCTGTAACTCCGCATGTCGGGGTGATGTTTGGCTGGGTTCTGGGTCGTGAGTGGGGCTGACGTCCTCCTCGATGATGCCGACAGTCCAGGAAGATTGGCAGGACGCCAACACCCACTCGATGTAGTCCGGCAGGCTCTCTTGAGGACCCTCCCCGGATAGCAGCGCCTTGGTGGTGGAATTCAGTCCCAGGTGGTAGTAGATGCATAGGCTGCTATCCGGGAAGTGGGAATGTTCTGCCAGGGAGATGAACTCACGTGTATGGTCCTCAAGAGAGCGTTCCTCCTGCCTCAGGAGGATGAGACGCACAGTAGGATCCATAATCAATCAAACAATAATAAACAAAAACACTGAGGGAAAAAGACGGAAAATAAACGCAGGGGAAAGTGCCGGGTAAACTGTTTGAGGTCGGTCGTTCCTGTAACGATACGTGCTGGACTGACGAGACGAGAGACGAGGTAAACAATAAACATTAATATTTAATATAGTCTTCAGATAAACAGGCTGGAACACTCAGGAACAGGCAAGATAATCCACACACAATACAGAACATTTAACGACCGACATTGAACTCAAGAAACAAACAGACTTATAAAGACAGACTAATTACTAAACACAGGTGACGGTGATCAGGGCTGATGAGGGAAAAACCAAATCACACAGAATCAACAGGGGGAGACAATGGGCGAAACCAAAGACATAAACAGACAGAACTGTGACAGTTGTATGCAATACTTCATTTTGTGGACTTTTATAAAGGATCAGATACAGAAAGACAGGGTTTCTATTAATACTTGATTTCTAAAAAGTAGTTTGTGACAATGCTCTTTATTTTAGTAGCGCTATATCAATACTAATTAATTCTCAAGCTCCTGGGGCTCAAATCTGTCTTGTGAGAACTTGCCTAATGTCCCACAGACAATAGAAAAGGCCAAAGAGCAAGTTCAGTGTGTACTTTACTAAACAGAGGCTGTGAACTTAGAGAAAACAGCATCCGTGTTGTTTAGCTCTCTCAGGAGTTGAATAAACCCTGCGCTGCTGGTGTTGGGAAGAAATCTATTTTTGCTAAGCATTTACTGAGCTTTTCCAGCTTCGGTGCGTCATACATCATCCAGGAATAACTAATGAGCCTACGCAAAAAGTGCATATGCACGTTTTTTGGGTCAAACTGTGAATTTTTGTGTCTTGTGAGATTAGAATTGTTTCATGTGCTTCTACAATCAAGCTGTACATCTGTCTCGAGGACACGGTTGACTTTGTTGTGTTGAGTTTTGTGTAATGCCCTCACATACTCTCGGTAACATCCCTTACATCATAAGGCTGGAATAAAAGTGTTTCACCTTCCCCCAAGACTCCTGCCGATCCCACTGGATATGACAGCACAAGCAGATGTGTCATGAAAGAGCCGTGAGAAACGTGGGTTTGTGGTTTCTAGTTTAAGTCATTGTAGCAAAAGGTGTACAAATTGCTTCATCAGTTCATTTAAAAAGTCAACATTTCAATTAATTGGGTACATTTTTTCTGGATTATTTATTTTATTTTATTTATTGTTGCAGTATTGAATTTAAGGTAGATTCACTAGATCGATCTTCTATTTTTATCTCACTTTTAGTTTACAAAAACGTATTTATATCAGTTAGATGCCAAGGCAACATTTCTAATTTTCATTTCACTTTATATTTGAATTTTGTAAATGTTGTACTTTTTGTTCAATTATTATTATTTTTTTTTTTTAATTTATTGATGCACCTGTGGAGGTTTGTACTAGATAAAAACTAAATTAAAATAAAGAAATTATTTTATTTTATTTTACTGATGCACCAGTGAATTTAAGGCTGCTATAAAATAATAGACAGACTTTAGAATTTAGTAAATGTTTTACTTTTTTGTTAAATTATTTAACTATATTTTATTTTATTTATTTTGGGGTTTGTACTAGATGTGCATCTAAATTAACTGGTTAAATGGTTTTATTTTATTTATTTTTTATTTTTTACATTTATTATTTTATTATTTTAATTTATTGATGCGCTAGTGAATTTCAGTGAATTTTATAGTTTTAGGTTTGTACTAGATGTGCATCTAAATTAACTGTTTATTTTATTTTATTTTATTTTATTGATGCACTAGTGAATTTCAGTGAATTTTAATAGTTTTGGGTTTGTACTAGATGTGCATCTAAATTAACTGTTTATTTTATTTTATTTTATTTTATTTTATTGATGCACTAGTGAATTTCAGTGAATTTTAATAGTTTTGGGTTTGTACTAGATGTGCATCTAAATTAACTGTTTATTTTATTTTATTTTATTTTATTGATGCACTAGTGAATTTCAGTGAATTTTAATAGTTTTGGGTTTGTACTAGATGTGCATCTAAATTAACTGTTTATTTTATTTTATTTTATTTTATTTTATTGATGCACTAGTGAATTTCAGTGAATTTTAATAGTTTTGGGTTTGTACTAGATGTGCATCTAAATTAACTGTTTATTTTATTTTATTTTATTTTATTGATGCACTAGTGAATTTCAGTGAATTTTAATAGTTTTGGGTTTGTACTAGATGTGCATCTAAATTAACTGTTTATTTTATTTTATTTTATTTTATTGATGCACTAGTGAATTTCAGTGAATTTTAATAGTTTTGGGTTTGTACTAGATGTGCATCTAAATTAACTGTTTATTTTATTTTATTTTATTTTATTTTATTGATGCACTAGTGAATTTCAGTGAATTTTAATAGTTTTGGGTTTGTACTAGATGTGCATCTAAATTACCTGTTTATTTTATTTTATTTATTGATGTACTAGTCTAGTGAATTTTAGTACATTTTAATAGTTTTAGGTTTGTACTAGATGTGCATCTACATTGTTTTATTTTGTTTTATTTTTTATTTCTATTGTATTATTTTAATTTATTGATGCACCACTTAATTTCAGTGAATTTTAATAGTGTTAGGTTTGTGCTAGATCATAGATGTGCATCTAAATTAACTGGTTAAATTATTGTATTTATTTTATTTATTTATTTATTTTTACATTTTATTTTATTATTTTAATTTGTTGATGCACAAGTTAATTTCACTGCATTTTTTTCTAATTTAATTTAATTTAATTTAATTTAATATTTTATTTTATTTTATTTATTTATTTATTTTTTTTTTTGCACTGGTGAATTTCAGTGAATTTGAATAGTTTTAGGTTTGTACTAGATGTGCATCTAAATTAACTGGTTATTTAATTAAATTTTTTATGCACCAGTGAATTTCAGGCTGCAATAAAATAGATAGCTGATACTGTTGATAGATACTTAAGTTAGTACTTTATTTATGTCAGTTACTAAACTTTCATTTAAGTTTGTTTTAGGTTTTCATCTAATATTTTTATTTTATTTCAATTATTTGTAGTAGTTTTAGTAATATTGCCCTAAATGATTAACCCCCTACTCTACAGATGTACATTTTTATTTTAAATGGCTTTTTTTAAAATAAGAAATAGCAAATCCATTCAGCTCACTGACAGGTGTTTTTAAAAGCGTATTTGAAGTCAGTAACAGAGACTGGAATTCTGTGGGGGTTTCCAAGAATCACTTTGCTCATACTGCATTACAGAAATCTCCTTTCTCTTCTTCCAAACTCTTTCTCCATTTCTCTCTTATCGTTAAATGTTTCCCAGTGAGAGTTCAGTTCCATGCCTGGTTTAATGAGCTGTGTATGATGTGCTGGCCAAAGCCACAATGCAAAGAACTGAGTTTTACCTCGATAGCGATTGGCGAAGCTGCTTCCCTCCACAGCGTCTCCTGGTAGACTCTCATATGAATTATATCTGGCTTGAGATCAGTTTTATCCCCTGACAGTTAATATTTGAATTTAATAAAATAAAAAAAGTCTTATGACATTCCCTTTTTAGGTCATATGACAGCATTATGAATTGATTTCTTCATATGTGTTAAAACTACAATAGTACAAATCCGATCATTTCATCCACATGCTTGTTTGGCAGCTCAATAAGTGATCCAATGACTCCCAGGGGTCTGGTTCTTCTAAACAAGTGCCTGCTTTTACAGCATTTATTAAAGCCTGTGCCGCTGTGCTGTGCTCCTACACTATGAATCTCTCGGCCGATGGATAACCATTAGCGCTATCTTACAAGGGTCGCCACTTTTTCTGACACTGCTGATTTGCAGAAGCAATAAACGTGCTTCTCTCTGGCTGGTGAGGACTGAGAGAAAGACAGAGAAGCAGAGAAATCAAACACTCCTCAGAAAGCTCATGGGCACACATCTCTGACTATTCAATGCTTTTGTCTGCCACAATAATAGAATGTATTTGAATTGTCTTACTTTGTGGGCTTTTTCCGCAAATATGAATGTGTTTGATTCTTTGTAGTCTATAATTAATCAGAATTTATTAATTCAGAATGTCATTAATTTGATTGCCGCTTTAAATCAGTCGACAGTCCTAGTGAAAAGTTAAAAGTGCTACTGAGCAAGGCAATTACCAGCATTTGCTCCATGAGAACTGACTAAAAATCGACTGAATGTCTTTTTAAAAAGTCTGTTTCTATCTTATTGTTATTAAAAAAAGTAAAAAAAAAGGTAATGATTCAAATGTAAATTCAAATTTAGATGGCACAATTGCAACCAAGTTTTTAACTTTAACGTTTTAAATCTTTTTTCCACTCAGTGTGACTTAATATCTCACTTTTTTCACCTTTTTGACGTGACCTTTTATCTTATGAAGTGAGAAAATTTTACAATATGACCTCTCACAATGTAAGTAAATATTTCTCAATTATGTCATTTCCCATATTGTGAAATGAGAGTAATATTTGACAGTATGACCTTTTATCTCTCACAATGTGATTTATTACTCAGTTGTGACTTTGTCAAACTTTTCATTCTCATAAATATGACTTTTTGTCTTATTAAGTGATTTAATATCTCATGATATGACGGTTTCTCACAAATATCACTTATCTCAATTCTCATAATCTCCCAAAGTGGCTTAGAATCTCACTGTTTTGTCTCTTTTTCTCATAATAGTATCTTTTTATCTTATGAAGTGATGATATTTTACAATATGACCTCTCACAATGTAACTAATCATTTCACAATTATAATATTATTTCTCATATTGTGACATGAGAATAATATTTGACAGTATGACCTTTTTCTCTCTCAGTGTGACTTAATATTACACAATTGTGACTTTTATCTCCCAAAGTAACTTTAATATCTCACTGTTTTGTCTCTTTTTTTCTCATAAATATGACTTTTTGTCTCACTGAGTGATTTAATATCTCACAATATGACTGTGTTTCTCACAAATATCACTTAGCTCAATTCTCATAATCTCCCAAAGTGGCTTAGAATCTCACTGTTTTGTCTCTTTTTCTCATAATATTATCTTTTTATATTTTACAATATGACCTCTCACAATGTAACTAATCATTTTCACAATTAAATTATTTCTCATATTGTGACATGAGAATAATATTTGACAGTATGACCTTTTTCTCTTACAGTGTGACTTAATATTATAAAATTGTGACTTTTTATTTCCACAAGTAACTAATATCTCATTGCTGTCTCTTTTTTCTCTCATAGTTATGACTTTTTGTCTTATTAAGTGATTTAATATCTCATAATTTGACTATTTCTCACAAATATCACTTATCTCAATTCTCATAATCTCCCAAAGTGGCTTAGAATCTCACTGTTTTGTCACTTTTTCTCATAATAGTAATTTTTGAAGTGATAATATTTTACAGTATGAATTCTTTTTTCTCACAATGTGACTGAATATTTCACAATTATCACATTATTTCTCATACTTTTTTTCACATGTTTCACTGTATGAACATATTTCTCATAATGACTTAATATCCTAACAATTATAGCCTTGTGTCTTTCAAAGTGACTTAATATCTTACTATTATGTGTATTTTGTATGTCATAAAGTAATTTTAATATTTCACAGTCTTTATACACTACCAGTCAAACGTTTTTGAACAGTAAGATTTTTTTTAAAGAAGTCTCTTCTGCTCACCAAGTCTGCATTTATGTGATCCAAAATACAGCAAAAACCGTAATATTATGAAATATTTTTATTTAAAATAACTGCTTTCTATTTGAATACATTTTAAAATGCTAAAATGTAATTTATTCCTGTGATCAAAGCTAAATTTTCAGCATTATTACTCCAGTCACGTGTCACATGATCCTTCAGAAATCATTCTAATATGCTGATATGCTATTCAAGAAACATTTTTATTATTATTTATTATTATTATTATTATTATTATCATTCAATTTTAAAACAGTTGAGGATGTTTTTTTCTGGATTCTATGATGAATAGGAAGATCCAAAGATCAGCATTTATGTTAAATAAAAAGCTTTTGTAACATTATATACTATACCATTCAAAAGCTTGGAGATTTTATTTTATTTTGTATTTTTTTATTTTTTTTTTCTGGGAAAGAAATTATAGAAATTAATATTTCTATTTAGCAAGAATGCTTTAATTGATCAAAAGTGATGTTTTTTTGAGCATCAAATCAGAATATTATAATGATTCTGAAGGATGTAGGAGTAATGAAGCTAAAAATTCAACTTTGAAATCACAGGAATAAAATACATTTGAAAATATATTCAAATAGAAAACAGTTGTTTTAAATAGTAAAAATATTTCAAAATTGTACTGTTTTTGCTGTACTTTAGATCAAATAAATGCAGACTTGGTGAGCAGAAGAGACTTTTGATGTTTAAAAAAACATTAAAAATCTTACTGTTCAATAACTTTTGACTGGACTGATAGTGTACCCTACAATTTGGATTTATTATTTCACAATATCACTTTATTTCATGTGTATGCAGAGCAAGCTGTTTTGTACAGCTAAAAATAGCTGGACGTGGATGAGACAGAAAGCCAGACCCATAAAATTCACAAATGGCCATACCTGGTCTTACAGGAAGAAAAAGGTAGATAGTGCCACCATGAGCTTTCATTTCCCCATCTCTCTTCTATGACCTATGTGGCTTCCTCTGTATCGACAAGCTTTTGATCATCAACACACTGAAACTCAGCCTCTCTCAGGGCTTTCAGGGTACAATGCCCAGGAGAGCAGATCTCCACACACCTCCCAGACGCCTGCTAATCATCCTCTCCTCTCTCGCATGCCTCCAGGCCTGGGCCAACGTTAATGATGCTTATATTATCCTACGCATTGAAGTACTCCTCCAGGGAGACATTTATAGGTGCCTCGGTCTTTGATGGAAAAGGTCAGAGATGTTAACTTCAGCCCTCGCAAATTATACCCTTTCTACTTCAGGCATAAGAGCTGAAAGACTTCAGCAGGAATCTTTCCGCATGCTAGAACGAGCGCTGGACTTTTTATGCCGCGTCTCTTGAGGAAAAGACCACCTGCTGATGTCAGATGACTGTTCCTCCAGGTTCAGCTTTGTCATGACAGGTGGATGGCTGATGTGACATTCACTGAAGGTGGAGAGGGGTTTAGATGACCAGGGCTTCAAGGTTTATTTTGTCCTGATGCTCAGGTTCAACACGCTCTTCGTCATTGCACTGTTGAAACATTGTTTGAGTGTGTGTGTTCAAAGACTTCAATCAATTATTCAGCTGAAGCTGGTTTCATATGCAGTTAGATTATGCAACCATAGCTCACCATTATCCAGGTGTTTCGACCTCACTCCAGGCAAAAGTAGCCATTCATGAATAAAAGATAAAAGTCTAAATTTGAGCATTACAGAAGAAGCTGGTTGTTACCATATAACATTGACAAACCATATATGTCACCCTGGACCACAAAACCATTCTTAAGTAGCATGGTATATCTGTAGCAATAGCCAAAAATACATTGTATGGGTCAAAATTATACGTTTTTCTTTTATGCCAAAAAACATTAGGATGTTATGTAAAGATCATGTTCCATGAAGGTATTTTGTAGAATTCCTACCGTAAATATATCAAAACATAATTTTTAATTAATAATATGCTTTATTTGGACAACTTTATAGGCGATTTTCACAAATATTTTGATTTTTTTGCACTCTCAAATTCCAAATTTTCAAATAGTTGTATCTCAGCCAAGTATTGTCCTATCATAAACCATGCATCAATGGAAAGCTTATTTATTCTGCTTGGGTAATGTATAAATTGACCCTTATGACTGGTTTTGTGGTCTAGGGTCACATATTTCATTTGCAGTTTGGTTTTGTTGGTTATGTTACACATTTTGATGGCCGCCTGTGCAAAATCAGTTGCTGTGTGGTTGACAAGTCTTAAAGGTTAGTCATAATTTATTTTTTTCTTCAAAACTTGACCTAACTTTTTAAATTCAGTTACATAAAGAAGTAGATTGGTCTAATTAGAAGCAGAAAAGCAAGACTGATCAGTAACTGCTTGTTAGTCAAACTAGTTCTTAAAGGGATAGTTCACCCAAAAATGAATTAATTATTTGAATTAAAAACCTTTAAATGTGTCAAAGGGATATATGGGAATGTCAGTTGCCAGTTTTGTGCTGTAAATTATAAGATGACTGGTTCTTTTTCACATTCACATATTTTACTGTGAAATTACATGAAATGTCTTGTTAGGTCTATTATATATACAGTTTACATACACCTTGCAGAATCTGCAAAATGTTAATTATTTCACCAAAATAAGAGGGATGATACAAAAGGCATGTTATTTTTTTATTTAGTACTGACCACAATAAGATATTTCACATAAAAGACGTATACGTATAGTCCACAAGAGAAAATAATAGTTGAATTTATAAAAATGACCCCATTCAGAAGTTTACATACACTTGATTCTTAATACAGTGTTGTTACCTGATTGATCGACAGCTGTGTTTTTTGTTTGTTTTGTGTTTTTTTTTTTTTTGTTTTTTTTTTTTTTGTTTAGTGATAGTTGTTCATGAGTCCCTTGTTTGTCCCGAACAGTTAAACTTCCAACAGTTCTTCAGAAAAATCCTTGAGGTCCCACAAATTCTTAGGTTTTTCAACGTATGTTTTTGTGTATTTGAACCTTTCCCACAATGATTTTGAGATCCATCTTTTCACACTGAGGACAACTGAGGGACTCATATGCAACTATTACAGAAGGTTCAAACACTTACTGATGCTCCAGAAAGAAAAAAGTTGCATTAAAAGCTAGGGGGTGAAAACTTTTGAAAAAGAAAGGAAATGTGTAAATATCATATTTTATTCATTTAGTACTGCCCTTCAAAAGCTACAGAAGATACTTACATGTTCACCAGAAGACAAAATAAGTTAAACTTTCTGTAATAGTTGCATATGAGTCCAGTTTTCCTCACTGTTCAAATGCACAAAAATGCTGGAAAACCAAAGAATTTGTGGGACCTGAAGAATTTTTCTGAAAACAGAGGCAGTTTAACTGTTTAGGACAAACAAGGGACTCTCAACTATCTCTAAAAAACACAGCTGTGGATCATTCAGGTAACAACACAGTATTACGAATCAAGCGTATGAAAACTTTTGAATAAGGTAATTTTTATAAATTCAACTATTATTTTCTCTTGTGGACTATATGTAAACATCTTTTATGTGGAAAAGCTTATTCAGGTCATTGCTAAAAGAAACTTATTGTTAAACATTTAACTATGGCATTGTTACAGCTTTTTACCATTAAAATTACAATGAAATTACAATCTGTCTTAAAAGTCTGACTACAAGTAGTCAGTGTCGGTGTGAGTAGCGGGCCGCTGTGTGCTCCAGGCGCTGCTCAGGTGGTCTGCTGGAGGCACAGTATTGAGATGTGTAAATGAAAATGTCACTGGCAGACCCCTGACAGTTCTGCTCCAGCACATTAACATCACACATACATCCAGTGAGCGGTCAGGGAATAAAGACCACTTAGTTTTTCCTCAACACACACCTGCGTTCAAGCACATGAGTGTTACAGTTAACATGCTTTCTGACCCTGCATCGACAGCAATGCAACTCACACATTCAAGGCCCTAAAGGTACTGTAATATGAATTTACAAATAACAAAATGTACAAATATCAAAATGGACTGATCAAAAGGCTAATATCATTTCTGCAAGAAAAATAGATTGCTGTTGATTCAGACTTGTACTATTTGGACAGATTTTCTTAGAAGTGAATGTGCTGTTTTTGTGCTTCATTTTCTAGATGAACCATCTGTTGTGATTTGGAGATATTAACAAATACTCTTTTAGGGTAATTCACGGCCGTCTAAAATGGATGTGATATTTTTGTAATTATGTGAACATGTGTACATTAGAAAACATTCTCACACCTGGGATAAACACAAATTAGTTTTTAATACAAATGTTTGCTATTTATTGCTTTTTCTGCTGACACTGGTATCACGTAATTCATCCCGGAGGAAGCCCCTCTGGGCCGCAGGTTTTCTTTGCCACACACACTGAAAGCGTTATTGAGCTAATTGTTGTGTGAAATGATATTTACAGACATTCAGACTTGGATGAGCAGATTGTAATTTGATTAAGCCAGAGTCATTAACTGCATAAAACTGGAAATTGGCTCGCTTGTATTTTCCAGGAGGATTTCTACTTCTTTCTGTGCATGAGGCATTTAAAAGTCAAAGTGTCAGTGGAGTGGAAAATTGCCCTGAGACAAGCGTTGTCTAATTAATCTAACCAGGGCTGTACTGGAGACTGACGTATACGACTGTGTATATAATCATTACAGTAGAAAACAGCATATGTGGCAATTTCTAAAAATACAGCACACTTTGGTGTTCCATTACTTTTTTTAGAGGCATGAATGTGATGTTTTTGGATGTTTTAGGTATGATTGATAAATTGTTTTTTAACCATTATAATGGATTTTAGCTTGTCCCACCTCAGTGATCTTGACCTTCTTGATTGTGCCCAACAACTAAAATACAATGTTAACAAAAAATACTGAGATGCTTCTTAAATTATCTTAGCCTAAATGTTTATGTATAATAAATCTTGTGTTAAATTAAATCAAATTTTAATATTTTTTATTTATTTCTAAAGCTACAATTTGTAATGTCTACTTGATACTTTCTCATTTAACACAAAAATAGCTTTAAATAATCTTTTGTGGGTATTTTCACAGTCAAATTTATTTTGCGACTAATTAGATTAATTAATCGACACATCGTGTAATTAATTCGATTAAAATCGCAAATTACAACATTATCGTTTTGCCATAGTTTTATTTTATTTAAAGTTTAATTTAATTTAATTTTATTACTTATTTTATGGCTTATTGCAAAATACATTATCATTTTGCCATAGTAATATTTTTATTTTATTTTATTTTATTACTTATTGCAAAAACATTATCATTTTGCTATAGTAGTATTTTATTTCATTTATTTTATTTTATTTTATCACTTTTTATTTTATTTTAGACTTATTGCAAATTACAACATTATCATTTTGCCATTGTATTATTTTATTTTATTTATTATTTTATGTTATGACTTACTGTAAAATACAGCATTATAATTTTGACATTGTTTTATCATTTTATTTAATTTAATTTTATATTTAATTTTTATGACTTATTGCAAAATACAACATTATCATTTTGCCTTTGTTTTGTTTTTTGTTCTTTTATGACTTATTGCAAAATACAACATTATTATTTTGCCATAGTTTAATTTTATTTTATTTTTTGTTTTATTCTATTTTATTTTATTTTATGTTTTAAATTTATTTTATTACTAATTTTATGACTTATTGCAAAAACATTATCGTTTTGCAAAGTATTTTATTTTTATTTTATTTTGACTTATTGTGAAATATGAAATTATAATTTTATTTTATTTTATGACTTATTGCAAACTACAACATTATTATTTTGCCATTCTGTTATTTAATTTAATTTTATTTAATTTTATTTATTATCTTATGTTATGATTTACTGCAAAATACCGCATTATCATTTTGCCATAATTTTATTTTTTATTTTATTTTATTTTTTTCATTTTGTCTTGCTTATTATCTGTATTGTAAACTATTAATTTTAAAGAGACAGGCTCTAATTTGTACCTTATTTGTGGTTTGTGAAAGTATTTTAATGGATTTGTTTTAATGGATGGAAAACATATTCAGTTTTCAGTAATATCAGGGTTATTCATTTTGCATGCAGAAAGGTTAGCCAATCATAACATGTCATTTGCATATAAAGTATATATAACCGTAACAAAACAGTCTGTATAATTCTATAGGCCAGAGAGAGGGTGTGGAACTAAACAACAAACATGGACTCTTTCTGAAAAGAATCCTCTATGAATGTGTATTTATTTATTTACTGGTGGTATTTTGTTGCATTCACTGTTTTATTTAAATGCATACATCTTCTCAGTGCTGAGATGTATTTCTGCAAGAGAAGTTTCCTCGCCTCATTTCAAAACCAATTTGTTTCTAGTACATTGCCAGAAACATTGTATTTTTTGCCATTTTTTAAAAATAAGTAATTGAACACTTAAGAAAGTATGAAAGTTGTTCCCCAGAAACTTCAGACATGGACTCAAGGCCCATTAGCTTCTGACGTTCCTCAAGAGATGAAACTCTCATGCTAAAACCACCACGCTAAAAATAATGCTGTTGCTCCCAAGCTTTATTTATTCATAACTAAACTATTCATATATTTGAAGATGTAGTGGATGACCAAGGCAAACCACAGAGATGTGCCATCAATATTAGATCCCAACATAGTCTGAAAGTGCAATGTGAAAATAGCATCTGTGGGAACTCTGTGTCTGAATTCACATTTCAGGAAGAGCCTTCGTTGCAAAAAAGCCGCCACACAATCCACACTCTTGCGTTACACACAGCATTCTCAAGTAAGATCAGTCTGGCATTTATTGTGTCCTCAGTTTACCTTACGTTCTTGTGTGTTGCAGGAACACGAGATTCTAAGTCGCATCTCAGATCTGCAGGATGAGGTCAGTCGCAGGAAGAAGCACATTGCCGATCTGGACCACGAGATTCACACCCTGAACGAGAACATCAGCACTTTGACCAAGGAGTTGGAACTCAAGGGCAAAGAGGTTTTGAAGATTCGTAGCGAGGCCAATCAGCAAATCAGGTGAGTCTTGGAAGCTTTCTTGCATTTAGACAATGTAACAGTGTTTTTACTTCACTACACTGGCTAACATAAACTTTCACCTATGGTTTTTGACAGTTTAAGCGCAATGAGACATGAAAGAAAACTTAGTTTAGTACTCACATGCTTTCTGTGCACATGCTCCGGATGTGTGCGCTCAGAAAACCCTACATTAAATAACTTTAAAATGCATGATTTCAGTGTGACAGACATGATTATCAAAAAACAGGTATGAGCTGTAAAGGCATAGCTCTATTTTGGAAAAGGGGGCGGGGATAAAAGGGGCATAATAGGTCTACTTTAAACAAGCAGTAACATTTGACAAATGTTAGACAAACATTCCTGTTACTGGAAGAATGTTTGCTCATATCTTTGAGAGAACTTTGCCAACACATTATCGAAATTCTGAGACTCTACTTGAGTACATATTTCAAGTATCTGTGCTTCATTAATTATTTTGCCAAAATAAGAGGGATCATACTAAATGCATGTTATTTTTTTTATTTAGTACTGACCTGATAAAAGAGATTTCACATAAAAGACATGTACATATAGTCCACAAGAGAAAATAAAAGTTATACTTAATTCTTAGTACTGTGTTGTTACCTAAATGATCCACAGCTGTTTTTTTGTTTTGTTTTGGTTTGTTTTGGTTTGTTTAGTGATAGTTGTTCATAAGTTCATTTTTCGGTAAAATAATCAACATTTTGCAGATTCTACAAGGTGTATTTAAACTTTTGACTTCAATTGTATATATTGGTTCAAAATATTGTTTATCTGTCTGCTTGATCTGTAACAATTGGTATCGTATCGGCATAGGCCTTGAAAAACACATATCGGTCGACCCCTCAATATGGTGTCTTATTTCACTTATTTGCACACTTTAATTATCAGTAATTGTATTAGAAATGGATGTTCTAGTAATAAGTTGAAAAAGAGGGATTATAGTTAACAAAAAGTTAAATAAAAACGATAAAAACATTTTGATTACTTCAAATAAAATAAATGTTAAAATGTTAACTGAAATACAATACAATTTCAGCTAGGTGCTAATGCAGCATTTCTTATTTTAGAGTATAAAATAGCTAAAACTGAAACAAAAACTAATAGAAAACTATTTACTAAAAATGAATGAAAAATTAATACATGACTAAACCTTGACTAAAATGACTAAAATTAAAATAAGGACTATATGTATATTAAAATATATTATATTAAATTATATATATATATATTAAAATAAGGACTATATATATATATATATATATATATATATATATATATACTCATATGAGTTTTTATATACAGTGCATATAAAAAATCTTTTTAATGACTAGTCTGACTAGTCCTGGCTAAAATAAATGAAAAACATGATTGATTAATACACTTTACTTTTAATGCTAAGAAAGAACATTTAAAATCAAGTACACTACCAGTCAACAGTATTTGAACAGTAAGATTTTTAATGATTTGTAAAGAAATCTCTTCTGCTTACCAAGTCAATAACTGTTTTCTATTTAAATATATTTGTAATTGTAATTTATTTGTGTAAACAAAGCTAAATTTTCAGCATCTTTACTCCAGTCTTCAGTGTCTGAAAATATTCAGAATTCTTTTTTTGGAGGGAAAGAAATTATAGAAATTAATACTTTTATTTAGCAAGGATGCTTTAAATTGATCAAAGGTGATGATAAAGACATTTATATTGTTACAAAAGATTTCTATTTCAGATAAATGCTGTTCTTCTGAACTTTGTATTCATCAACGAAACCTGAGAAAAATTATACTCAGCTGTTTTTAGCATAACAATGATAATAAATGTTTTTTGAGCAGCAAATCAGAATATTAGAATGATTTTTGAAATATCATGTGACTGGAGTAATGATACTAAAATTCAGCTTTAATCACAGGAATAAATTACATTTTAAAATATATTCCAATAAAAAAACTGGAGTAGTATTTTGATTTGTGTGCTTCATCCAGCACTGCATTTAGAAAACAGTGAGTAAACTCATTGCAAAACGAGAAAATTTCACCTCACGTCTGCATGCATGAGGTTGCATGAGGTCGTCCTTGTTCAGTACAGAGCATTTGCAATCCTTAAACAACCTCTAATGTGACATTCTCCTCTGGTTTTATGTGACAAGAGTCATTGGTGATGATGAAAGAGATGGAAATTCAATTACTTTCAAGCAGAATGGGGTTGCAAGTGAAAAAATAACGACTAAAAGAAAAAAGTGCACCACGTTCTTGCCTAAAAAGTCCTATCAGGATTTATCTGTCATTTTGCCCAAGTTCTCTCACTGGTGTCTGACTCTTTCGGACAGTGTTGTTTGTCTTTTGCAGTAGTTTAATGAAAAGAAAACAGACCTCTAAGAGACCAAATCAATTGGATTTTAAAACCCAAACTCATTGTATTTTATTCAGGGGGTGTATTAATAAGTAAAAAAAAGCTGTTTCATTATACATCGCGGCTGGTTTGAGATAATGTGATTATTTAGTATCACACATCATAATGCAAGACGGGTGCTGATCTCATTTCACTTTCAATTATGTAACACTGACATATCCAGGTCCTGAGATAAAAGCGGCAAATAAATTGCATCGCCGTTCCCCAGGGGCGTATCATTTACAGAGAGGAGATCCTGCTTTATTGGGTTTTATGTAAAGCCATCACAGTGCGTGTCTGAATTGTAGAGAATGTGTTTCACATAAAAGTCATACAGAAATTGCAATATGGAAAATGAACATGTCCTAAATAAAAATCAATAGCATGTAGCAGGAAGTGTGTTGACTTTTCACTTTAACACAATGCTTTGTGAATTTTATTTACTCAGATGGAACACAAACAGTGAGCTGAATGAAAGTTTCATGTAATGGAGGAATCAAAAGACTGCATATTTTTGTAGCGGCCTTGCTTAAAATTTTCTTTTTCATTTTCTCTACAGAGAATTTAAAAAATCTTTATTAAAGAGCTCTAAGCCATGAATCAAACTAACCAGCTCTGAGCTAAATGACAATATTACAATGTTTGAAAAAATAAATTGTTTGAAAAAAGATAAAACACAGTGAGTTGCACTGCAAAAGGTATTTTCTCAAACTAGTCCTCCAAACAGTTGTAAACACTGTTTAAAAATGCATTTATCTAAACTTTGTTTTCAGGGAATATATATTTGGTTTATTTTTCTTACCCCACTGGCAATTTTTTAAGCATAAATGTAACAGTTGAGTGAGATTTTTTCTTAAAACATGAACAAAGAATGAGTATATGCAAAAAAAATACCTTTTGAACTTTTAAACTTTAAACTGATATTCGGTTTTGTGAAGATGTCTGACAATCTGCAAATGGCCCTGGCGCTGTCAGCTCTTGGTTTAGCGTTTATTTACATAATAAAAAAGGACTTAAAAGAACACCAGACGATTCTTCTTTTCTTAGGGTGAACAGTAATCGCCGTTATTCTTGCAAAAAACTATTCATTGCATAAGAATGAAAGTACGCTGCTGCATAAAATGGCCAATTATCCCTAAAGACCCAATATTCACACATTTAAAAATTCAGACATTACCGTCTGCCAAGCTTATTGTGCCCTGTACTTGCATGCTTAGCACTATCACCTGGTCCTCATGTCTCCCAGAAGAACAAGACTAGTAAAAAAAAAAAAAAAAAAATGACCCAACAAGGAGTTTCAACAGGGCATCTTTACAAATACAAATAGTAATATCTATTTCTATCGTTCAAACATAACGAACGTTGTGTACACAGCAAATATATCATTAAATCATATATTTGTTTACAATTAATATTCATATATTTGTTTACAATTTTATAACTTGTTCATAAGTCATATTAAATGACAGCAGCCTTAATCTTACAATTAATTCAAGTTAACAGGCTTAATAGTTTGTGTGTCCTATATGTATGTGTATGAGTATGAATACATACATGAATGTGAATTGCGAAATTATGACAGCGAGCCGGTTCCCTCTTAAATCCTTCCTTTGCGTGTTACGTCTCTTCACGTTCGAGTTCTCCACGCGCTCTGATTGGATGTCTGAATAGCCAATCAGAGCGCTCTCTTTCCCAGACGGCCTCGACAAGCCCAACGCCGATTCAACATGTTGAATCGGGCAAACTTTGGCCGACGCGAGCCCGACGAAAGCCGCCGAGAGCCGACGTGCAGAACACACCGAACCGACGCGCTTCACCGACGCCCACCAACTGCCTGACGAGGCCAGACGGCCGATCGTCGGCTTGGTGTGTCCCGGCCTTAAGTCCTAAACTAAACCTCTCTTTCATGTCTTTTGCGCTTAAACTGTCAAATACACACAAGTTTATGTTCAAAACACACAGGAGTTACAAAAACAGTTGGTTATGTCTGTGAAGGTAAACAGCTGGGAAAGAAATCTCATGTTTATATTAGATAAACAGCAGTGTGGCAGCAGCGCAATAAAAATCTATTTCTCTGTGGATAAAATTTCCTTCAGGCCTACAGCTGCAGAGTTTTGTAGAGTCATTGAGCGTGTTGTGTCTGTGTATTTGTATTCACAGAGCTCATGAGCAGGACCTGTGTAAGAAACACGAGCGTGAGATGGCCGAGCTGAACGCTCTCCACCACAGAGATACACAAAACATGCTGTCAGACTTTAACAAGGCCCAGGAGCTGCTGAAGGACAAGATCTCCGCCCTGCAGATCCTGTGAGTTCATGCACCACAAACAAGTCCACTATGTGTATTTTGGAGGATGAATGATCTATATCTTCTGATTTGACTGGTTGTTTACGTGTGTCTGGTGACAGAGGCTATGAATGCTAACGAAAGGACAGCAGACGGTAATGTAGACTCGGGGTTGGTAGAGAGGGACAGGATGAGGACAGTGTTTCTGAAGAGATGCTGGGAGGGAGAGACAGAGAAGATAGCGAGATATATATCTAGCGAGAACTGAGAGCAGAACAGACGACCCTGTCAAAGCAGCTCAGATAAGAGGAGCAGATGCCTTTGGCTACAAAACATGCTGTTTGTGTATTTTTCGGGTTTGAATGAGGGTTGTTTTGTGCTCTGACAAGGGACACCATTCATATGGAGAAGCAAGTGTGAATAACGCTCTTCTCCAACATTTAATCATCATTTGATTAAAAATTTTACACATTCTTTTACCAAAATAAGAGGGATCATACAAAATGCATGTTTTTGCTTATTTAGTACTGACCTGAATAAGATATTTCACATAAAAGGTGTTTACACATAGTCCACAAGAGAAAATAATAGTTGAATTTATAAAAATGACCCTGTTCAAAAGTTCATTCTTAATACTGTGTTGATACCTGAATGATCCACAGCTGTTTTTTTGTTTTTTTGATTAGTGATAGTTGTTTATGAGTCCCTTGTCCTGAACAGTTAAACTGCCTGCTGTTCTTCAGAAAAATCCTTCAGGTCCCACAAATTCTTTGGTTTTCCAGCATTTTGGGGTATTTGAACCCTTTTCCAACAATGACTGTATGATTTTGAGATCCATCTTTTCACACTGATGACAACTGAGGGACTCATATGCAACTCTTACAGAAGGTTCAAACACTTACTGATGCTCCTGAAGAAAAAACAATGCATTAGGAGCCGGGGGGTGAAAACAGTTGAACAGAATGTGGATATTTTTCTTATTTTGCCTAAATATCATATTTGTTTTATAAGTCCTGCCCTTTAGAGGCTACAGAAGATACTTGCATGTTTCCCAGAAGACAAAATAAGTTACATTTACCCTGATCTTCAAATTCAAAAAGTTTTCACCCCTCAGCTCTTAATGCATCTTCTGGAGCATCAGTGAGTGTTTGAAAAGTTGGATCTCAAAATCAGACAGTCATTGTTGGAAAAGGTTCAAATTCACAAAAATGCTGGTAAACCAAAGAATTTGTGGGACCTGAATGATTTTTCTGATGAACAGCAGGCCGTTTAACTGTTCAGGACAAACAAGGGACTCATAAACAACTATCACTAAAGAAAAAAAAAACAGCTGTGGATCATTCAAATAACAACAAAATATATTAAGAATCAAGTGTGTGAAAACTTTTGAACAGGGTCATTTTTATAAATTTAACTGTTATTTTCTCCTGTGGACTATATGTAAACATCTTTTATGTGAAATATCTTATTCAGGTCAGTACTAAATAACATGCATTTTGTATGATCCCGCCTATTTTGGTAAAATAATTAACATTTTGCAGATTCTGAAAGGAGGATGTAACTTTTAACCTCAACTGTATTTATGCCATATTAAAACAATGGAAAAAAATGGTGTAGAAACAATTTACTCTAAAAAAAAATTGCAAGTAAATTTGACAAATGTTTACAAAGAAATGTCAGGTAATACTGAATTAAATATTACATTTTTAATTAGACTGAAATAGTATTTTCTTTTAAAACATGCTTAAATAATCTATTTACAACTTTCAGATTCGGATTATGGGTGGTTTATGAACTTTTTTTGTGAATATTATTGTACTAGATGTGTGTGTAATTTATTTAGAGTGAATATGTGTAAATTTAGATATTTCGAGAAAAAAATGTCCCAGTTTATTTGTATTGACCCTAATTTTTGATATGTTTTAAATATTGTATACAGACTTTGAATTACAGTATAAACACATTTAGATAAATCTGAGTCAGAAGGACAGCAGTACATGAACAGGATGTGTTTGTAGGTGTATATGCGTGTATATATAAATATAGAAAACTGGCAGGGTTGTAGAAGAGCTCTTTGACTGTAGATATTGCTGTC
>NC_133373.1:36127121-36199855 GCF_049309525.1 Garra rufa
TATTAGAGGTTCAGTAACACCCTGAAACCGAGTTACACTACAGTGGTCAGGGTCATATAGAGGTTTTCCAAGATGGGTTCCATTCGGAGCAGGCCTTGCAAGGGTCGATCAACGATGTTGAGCACTCGTTTTGTGCGAACCTGGCTTCAAAAAACAGATGCACGAGTGCTGCCACCATTGCTTTAAAGGTTGCAGAAGTAGAAGGTCAGCTTGTCAGTGCTCAGACCAAACGCCGCACACTGCAACAAGTTGGTTTGCAAAGGCTTCGTCCCAAAAGGAAGCCTTATCTGAAGCTGGCTCACAAGAAAGCCTGCAAACAGTTTGCTGAAGACAACCTGTCCAAGAGCACGAATTACTGGAACTATGTCCTGTGGTCTGATGAGACTACAAGATAAACTTGTTTGGCTCAGATGGTGTCCAGCATGTGTGGCGATGCCCTGGTGAGGAGTACCAAGAAAATTGTGTCTTGACTACAGCATCATGGTCTGGGGCTTCATGAGTGCTGCTGGTACTGGGGAGCTGCAGTTCATTGAGGGAAACATGGATTCCATTATGTACTGTACATTCTCAAGCAAAACATGATGCCTTCCCTCCAGAAACTAGGCAGAACGGCAGTTTTCCAACATGATAATGATCCCAAACACACCACAAGGATGACAACTACCTTGTTAAGGAGGCTAAAGATGAAGATGATGGGATGGCCAAGTATGTCTCCAGACCTGAACCCTATGAAGCACCTGTGGGGCATCCTCAAACGGAAGGTGGAGAAGCACCATGTGTCTAACGTCCAGCATTTCCGTGAGGAGTGGAAGAGGATCCCAGCAACATCCTGTGCAGCTCTGGTCAATTCCATGCCCAGGATGATTAAGGCAGTGCCAGATAACAATGGCGCTAACACAATATATTGACACTTTGGACAAGTTCACTCACTTTTGTTGCCAACTATTTTGACAATAATAGCTGTATGTTGAGTTTTTTCAGAGGCCAGTAAATCTATACTGCTATATAAGCTGCACATTGATTCTTTAAAATATATCCAAGTTTCATTTCTATAGTATTGTCCATTGAGAAGATAATTAAAATGATTGCTGAAATGTGAGGGGTGTACGTACTTTTGTGAGATACTGTGTGTATATATATATATATACAAAATATATATACAATATATATTATAATAATACAAAATCTCCCATATCCCAATCTCTAAAACTGGCAGCTATGGTCAGAATGTCTGTTCATTTATTTGTTGAATTTGGCTGGTTGAAATTGGCTTTGAAGTCGCTATGCTAGTGGCTCGATTTGCTGTTTATTTCAGCAAACTGCTGTGTAATGGATTTCATTGCTCCATGTCACAGCTGGTTTCTGAAAACATTACGTGTGATAACACCAACTGACCTCTATTACTGATATGCCCCACTGTCCAGGACAGGCCACACCTGGCGCTATGAGCCTCGGCCACCAGCTGTTGATGGATGGAGAATGGAGGGAATTACTTTATCTGCCAGTGATTCCATTAGGAAATATACACACAGAGGTTAACTGTTTTTGTTAACCCAGTTTGCCACAGAGACCTGCTATTTTGTACTCTGGTATCAAACTGCTAACCAAAACCCTGAATCAAAAAGCCTAACGTTTCAGTTATTCATATTGGCTTTGTGTTTGTGATTGATTTGTATCTTTTGCTATTTACTAATTTGTGTTGAAGCTGATCTTGTTTTTTTTTTTTTTTTGTTTTTTTTTGTTTTTTTACATATTACATGAACCCCCTTGAGCAAGTAGTGAACGTTGTAATGAAAGTAGTGAAAGTTGGTGGTGCTTGACCCCTTGTGATGCTTCAACCTACAACATTTTGTTACCACACAAGATCTTTTACCATTGGGCTTATTTAGGGACTTAATTAATACTTTTAATTATTTTACCACTTTAATTATTAATTTTATTTTAAGTCACTTAATAAATATTTTGTAAACTATTAACAATACTATTGAATACTTAATGAAAACATAAACAAACATTAAATTATTTTACTCACCTAACTGATTTTTTTTAATTAATTATTAATAAATCCACAAAGTGATAAATTGTATTTCATTTTAGCATTGGTTTAGTTTTATTAGTCATTTTTGTCATTATAAAAAATAAAAATGTAGAAAAAATTGGGAAAATGAACTGCAATGAGCATATATTATTTTTTTGTATTTATATTTATTTAGTTTAATCCAGTTTCATTATTTCTGTTATCATAAAAATTTTTAAAATGTAATGGTAAAATGAAATATAGAAGACATTTATGAGTTTTATTCGATTTAATAATTAATGTCTTGTATTTCACAATTTATTTAAAATATTCAGCCATTTTTTTTATTGGTCATTTTTGTCATTATGAAAAATTAAAAATGTAAAAAATAATGTGAAAATGAAATGCATTGAGCATATATTAATTTGTCTGTTTTTCATTTTATTTAGTTTAATTTCATTAGTCATTTTTTGAAAAATGTCATGAAAAATGTAAAAAGTAGTCTTTTTTATTGTGAAAAATTAACATATTATGAAAATGAAATGCAATAAGCATATATTAAATCTGTTTGTATTTTTTTTTTTTAATTCATTTTCATTTGTCATTTTTATCATCATGAAAAATGTAAAAAGTAATGCTAAAATGAAATACAATGGACATGTATACATTTTATTTGATTTAATAATTAATGTAGTGATTATGTTTTTGTTAACAATTTGTGTCTCACAATTTATTTAAAATATTCAGTAAAATATTCCTTTTAGTAATTTGGACCTTTGTTTTTATTTTATTAGTCATTTTGACAAAAATTAAAAAAATGTGAAAATGAAATGCAATAAGCATATATAAATGTGTTTGTATTTCATTTTAGCATTTGTTTAATTTCATTAGTCATGTTTGTCATCAAGAAAAATGTACAAAAAAATAATGCTAAAATGAAATACAACAGACATTTATGAGTTTTATTTGATTTAATAATAAAGTAGTCATTTTTTATGTTTTTTTTTTTAGCAATTTTGTATTTCAAAATATATTTAAAACATTCAGTGATTTAATTTGAGTAATTTGGGCCTTCTTATTTAATTTTATATGTAATTTTTATCATTATAAAAAAATGAAAAATGTAAAAAATAATGCTAAACTTAAATACAGTGAACATATTTTAATTTGTTTGTATTTTATTTTATTTAGTTTAATCGTATTAGTCATTTTTGTCATCATGAAAAATGTGAAAAGTAATGCTAAAATGAAGTACAACTGACTTTTATGAGTTTTATTTTGTTAAATAATAATGTAGTGTTTTTGGTTTTTGTTAACAATTTTATATTTCACAATTTATTTAAAATTTTCAGTAAAATGTTCCTTTTAGTAATTTGGCCCTTTGTTTTTATTTTATTAGTCATTGTGAAAAATTTAAAATGTAAAAAATGAAATGCAATAAGCATATATAAATTGTATTTAATTTTAGCATTTGTTTAATTTCATTAGTCATTTTTGTCATCAGGAAAAATTAAAAAAATAATGCTAAAATGAAATACAACAGACATTTATGAGTTTTATTTGATTTAATAATTAATTTAGTGATTTTTGTGTTTTTTTGTTAGCAATTTTGTATTTCAAAATATATTTAAAATATTCAGTGATTTAATCTGAGTAATTTGGGCCTTTGTATTTAATTTTATAAGTCACTTTTATCGATATAAAAAAATGTAAAAAAAAAAAAAAAAAAAAAAAATATGTGAAAATGAAAAACAATTAGCATATTTTAATTTGTTCATATTTTATTTAGTTTAATCTCTGTTAAAATATTCTGTAAAATTTTCATTTTAGTAATTGGCCCTTCGTTTTTATTTTCTAGTCATTATGAAAAGTTAAAAATGTAAAAATATGTAAAAATTAAATGCAATAAGCATATATAAGTTTGTATTTCATTTTAGCATTTGTTGAATTTCATTAGTCATTTTTGTCATCAAGAAAAAAAAATAATGCTAAAATGAGATACAACAGACATTTATGAGTTTTATTTGATTTAATAATAAATGTAGTGATTTTTTTTTTTGTTAGCAATTTTGTATTTCAAAATATATTTAAAATATTCAGTGATTTAATCTGAGTAATTAGGGCTTTCGTATTTAATTTTATAAGTCACTTTTATCGATATAAAAAAATGTAAAAAAAAAATTATGTGAAAATTAAATACAATGAGCATATTTTAATTTGTTTATATTTTGTTTAGTTTAATCTCATTAGTCATTTTTGTCATCATGAAAAATGTGAAAAGTAATGCTAAAATGAAATACAACTGACTTTTATGAGTTTTATTTTGTTTAATAATTAATGTAGTGTTTTTGATTTTTGTTAACAATTTTATATTTCACAATTTATTTAAAATTTTCAGTAAAATATTCCTTTTAGTAATTTGGCCCTTTGTTTTTATTTTATTAGTCATTGTGAAAAATTTAAAATGTAAAAATATGTGAATTTCATTTAAAAAAAATCATTTTAGCTTTTGTTGAATTTCATTAGTAATTTTTGTCATCAAGAAAAAATTTAAAAAGTAATGCTAAAAATAAAATTCAACAGACATTTATGAGCTTTATTTATTTATTTATTTTACATATATTTTGAAATATTCAGTTATTTAATTTTAATCATTTCACCCTTCATATTTAATTAGATCTGCAAGCTAATTGCAGTGATTGAAATCACTCACTTAACACAACATAGGCGATGCTAATGGTTGTGATTTAATATTTGGTTTTCATAATAACAATAATTTAATTTTCCCAATTATCAGCGAATAATCTACCTGCGTGTTTATCTCTATTTATTCTATTTCTGTCTCTATCTATTATCACAATTCATTGTCAAAGTGTCAGCATGGCGTGTTGGCTGTGGTTGTAGACATATGAATAATTACCATATAATTGGTGCATAGTGAATATAAAATATCAGACACAGTAGTAATTCGCACGTTGATGAGTTTCCCAGCAGCACAGGCAGATGTGAGAGAGCATGTGTAATTGCGGTCTATGAGTTTTACCCAGTTGCCATGCCATTAAAATAAGCCCTCTTCATGTCCTTGCTTCATTCATGTAATGAGAGGAGATCCAACAGCAGGCTTATGAAATCTCATTTAATAGCTTTCTGCTCCAGAGCACCATGTCTGAGGTAGACGTGCCGACACCAGGAGCCGATTTATTGGCTTGTGTTTAATTATCATCAGCGGTTCAGTGTGATAATATCTCACCGTCTCTCTCTCTCTCTCACACCAATGTCTCAATATTGAGCATTGCTCTTTTGAAGTCAGACGGAGGAACGCTCCTCTGCTGCTAATGGGTTCGGCAGGACTGCGGAGGAGAAAGGCAGCGTCAGTCTTGCTCCTCGCCGCTCGCGCTGAGAGACGAAAATGAGCATGCGATTCCTCCCTCTGATATCTCGCTCCAGCAGGCAAAAAGATCCACCTCAGCTCCCTCCTGTAGCTTTTTGCTGATATCAAGCACTGCGTTTTACCCGGGCCGGAAAGAACAGGCGAAAATCCTGCAGCTGCCACAGTAGGTAAAAACGCTTGTGTGTGCCCATCCTCGACAGCACGCCAGTCGAGAGCATATGGACCTGATGAGTCACTGTGGCTAAAGGAGAAGAAATGTGAAGATACCTGGGAGTTTCAGAGCTGGCTTTTTCTGCCCTCCGTTTGCTCTTATCCAATATTTAACAGCTTCAAATGTGATTCATCTATGGCCGATTCCTGCCACAGAATAAAAAAATAAAACATAATTGCTACTTTATATCTCACTGACTTTTTTTCTGCTCAATTCTGAGAAAAGATCTCAGACTTATGAAATAAAATGTCAGTATTGCAAGATATAAACTCAGGTTTGCCATTTATAAACTCTGGATTGCAATAAACTTGCAATATAAACTCGCAATTGTGAGGAAAAAAAGTCAGAATTGCTGTAAGTTAACTCACAGTTGAGAGAAAAAAGTCAGAATTGTGTTTTAAATATTTATTAAACTATTAACTATACAACTGAAGAGTTCATGAAAACAAAAACATTGTAGTAACTGACTAAATTAATTATTAATAAATCACCTAACCAATTAACAATTTGTATTTCATTGTAGCATTAATTTTATTAGTCATTTTCATAAAAAAAATCTTTATAATTTTTTATTATAAAAATGTAAGTAATGCTACAATGAATTTGTTTATATTTAATTTTAGAATTAGTTTAATTTCATTAGTCATTTTTGTCATCAAGAAACCTATAAAAAGTAGTGCTAAGATAGACATTTATGAGTTTGCTTGATTTAATAATAATGTAGTGATTTCTGTTTTGTTAAATGCTTTTTGCTAACAATTTTGAATTCCACAGCCGCTGTTGTTTTAATACAGAAATGATATTGCAATTTAAAATTGTTATAATATTTTTGCTTTGTTTTTACCACTTTTCATAATGTAGATAGAGAGAGTGCACGTCTTTGATATTAATATACATATATTAAATGGCGTATAATAAATCAGTACAGTAGCTAAGGTAAAATAAACCATGTGTACAAGTCTATTCTATTGATTTGCTTATTGGTGAAAGTGCAATACCTGAAATGTAAAAATAAATCTCTCAAATGACAACAGTCATTGTTATGGAAACCTCTTTTCTCAGAATTGTGAAATATAATCTAGCAATTTCAAGTTAGAAACTATAAGCTATAAATTCAATTCTGAGGAAAAAAAGTCACAAGTGCGAGATATAAACTCAAATCTGAGGGAAAAAAAAGTCACAATTCTGAGCTATAAATTCAATTCTGAGAAAAAAAGTCACAATTCTGATATACAAACTCGCAATTCTGAGAAAAAAGTCACAATTGCGAGCTATAAATTCAATTCTGAGGAAAAAAATCACAATTACGAGATATAAACTCAATTCTGTGGAAAAAAGTCACAATTCTGAGCTATACATTTAATTCTAAGGAAAAAAAGTCACAATTGCAAGCTATAAATTCAATTCAGAGAAAAAAGTCACAATTGCGAGATATAAACTCAATTCTGAGAAAAAGTCACAATTCTGAGATATAAACTCGCAATTCTGAAGAAAAAAGTCACAATTCTGAGCTATAAATTCAATTCTGAGAAAAAAGTCAAAATTTGGAGGTATAAATTCAATTCTGAGGGAAAAAAAAGTCACAATTCTGAGCTATAAATCCAATTCTGAGGAAAAAAGTCACAATTCTGAGGTATAAACGCAATTCTGAGAAAAAAAGTCACAATTGCGAGATATAAACTCAATTCTGTGGAAAAAAGTCACAATTCTGAGCTATACATTTAATTCTGAGGAAAAAAGTCACAATTGCGAGCTATAAATTCAATTCAGAGAAAATAGTCACAATTGCGAGATATAAACTCAATTCTGAGAAAAAGTCACAATTCTGAGATATAAACTCTATTCTGAGGGGGAAAAAAGTCACAATTCTGAGCTATGAATTCAATTCTGAGAAAAAAAGTCAAAATTTGGAGGTATAAATTCAATTCTGAGGAAAAAAAAAAGTCACAATTCTGAGCTATAAATCCAATTCTGAGGAAAAAAGTCACAATTCTAAGGGAATAAACGCAATTCTGAGAAAAAAAGTCACAATTGCGAGATATAAACTCAATTCTGTGGAAAAAAGTCACAATTCTGAGCTATACATTTAATTCTGAGGAAAAAAGTCACAATTGCGAGCTATAAATTCAATTCAGAGAAAATAGTCACAATTGCGAGATATAAACTCAATTCTGAGAAAAAGTCACAATTCTGAGATATAAACTCAATTCTGAGGGAAAAAAAGTCACAATTCTGAGCTATGAATTCAATTCTGAGAAAAAAAGTCAAAATTTGGAGGTATAAACTCAATTCTGAGGAAAAAAGTCACAATTCTGGGGTATAAACACTCAATTCTGAGAAAAAAGTCACAATTGCGAGCTATAAATTCAATTCAGAGAAAAAAAGTTACATTACGAGATAAACTCAATTCTGAGGAAAAACTGTCACAATTCTGAGCTATAAATCCTGACAAGTTTTGATCTCAATTTTGCTAAAAAGTCGCCATTGTTTTTTAAGTTTTTATTCAGTGGTGAAAACAGGCTTCTATACATTGTGATTATGATTTAGAGCAAAAATATTTTTGTTATCAGTTTTTTATCATTATACAGCATGGTGAAAATGACAAGTTTTCATTGACTAAAACTAGACTTAAATGCTCAGACATTGAGTTGACTAAAACTTGACTAAACAAAAACAACAAGGTTGACTAAATATAATAGTAGCTAAAAAGGTACATTTGGCACAAGAAAGACTAAAGACTAAAAAAATGGCTGACAAAATTGACACTAATATAAACTCCGACCTCTGAATTATAGGATACAAACTTGCAGTTCTGAGTAGAAAAGCTTAAATTGTGAGATATATAATTCACAGTTGTGAGGAAAAAAGTATGATTGTACGATTAAAAAGTCACAATTACCTGAGACAGGAGAAAAGAAAAAACAGAATTGTGAGATAAAAAGTCAAAATTGCAAGCAATTGCGAGATGTAAACTTATCCAAACATGGACATGATGATCTTTTTTATTGTTATTTTGAAGCAGCTGCACTGATGCAAATCTTATCATATTGCCTATAAGAATTACTGTGAATATCTGGTGAGTCTAAATCAAAAACTCTTTTTGTGTTCCCTGTGCTTTTCAAAGTTGAGTAGTCCTGTCTCAAAGCATCATAAAAAATGCTTTCAGTGAAATGAAAACAGATAGCCAGTTTCCAGATCTTTTATGAGGAGGTAAACTACATTAAGTACCTACCAAAGCTAAATAAATCTAGTTTGAGAAGACATCAGAGAGACGTTTTATATCCTGACTCACCTGGCCATAGGGCAGCGGTGAGGCATTTCAGAGCTCTTATATTGGGTTATAGCCACCTTTCTCTGGTATTGATCACACAGTTTTCCCCCTACAGCCTCTAGGATATTTCTTTGGATATAATCTAAAGTTTTCAATCTTACTTTATTTTTCATCCATTTGAGATTATTCATTTTTATAATCAGACATAATCAGTGTAATATATAATGTAATGTACATTATCAATATAAAACTTTTACATTTACAGTGGGTTGTTATGCTGTTACACTGTTTTGTATTCATCTGCTTCTTCCATTTGCTATTTTAAATTGACCATCACTCTATATAGACTATTTCAATCAGATACAACAAGTTCTCAAATGTTTATTACAATCTATGCTGATTTCCCATTGAACCAACTGAACTGCACTGGTCAAACTATTTAAAATATATTTAATTAAGCAACAAACTTGATCATAATGCACAATTTTCATCT
Organism: Garra rufa; assembly: GCF_049309525.1. Taxonomy (NCBI): domain Eukaryota; kingdom Metazoa; phylum Chordata; class Actinopteri; order Cypriniformes; family Cyprinidae; genus Garra; species Garra rufa. The sequence continues at coordinate 36,136,505 of NC_133373.1, forward strand.
AAAATTGAAAAAAAGAGGTGCAGCTTGTTATTTCAATGGAGTGTTTTCACTAAACCTCACCTCACCTAAATATGTTCATGGAATGAAAATATCAGTATTTTATTTATAAACATAGTATTTTTTTCCCACTTATTTCAATTAATGTCATAAAACTAGTGAGCTAAGCCAGCAGTAGTACTCACAATGTTGTTTGACGTGGCTGAAGACGTGAAAAGAGGAACAGCCAAAGCAAATCAATTAAGTCATTTACGCTGGAACCACTTTAATTGGTTCAAACTCGTGAATTCGATCCTTCAGTTTAAGTGATTCACTAGCAAAAACAGATCAAAAGAGCTATTCATTGTCAAATTTCGACATCGCTTGTAATGATTTTAAAAAAGCATGTATAGTGATGGTTGAAACTAAGCTCTTGAAAAATCCAAATCAGTTAAACCATTGCGTTGGAAATGATTCACTGTTTCCAAGTGCTCCAATTGGACTGAATAATTTGATTTGCTTTGCTTTTGCTTTGATGTGATTCACATTTTGCAATCTAAATGATTCGCAGATGGCACTCCAAGTCCTGATCTGAAATGATGGTTCGCAAATCATTATTCAGATCGGTACTTCGGAGCAAATATCGCAAATCATTTGATTTAGATCTGAACTTTAGAGTGGGTTCACAAATGATTTTGTGACTTGAATGGTTTTTGATTTACGATCCACGCTCTGAGTGCTGACCTGAGCTTCGGAGTGGGTTTGTGAATCATTTTGTCAATTGAATAAATTCATGAATCATTATTCAGAACGAACAGCACTTTGGAGCGCAGATCGCAAATCATTTGATTTAGACTGGAACTTCTGATCGCGTTCGCGAATCATTTAGCAAATTGAATGATTCGTGATCCGTTCGTGAGTCAGTATTCAGATCGGTACTTCGGAGCACAGATTGCGAATCATTTGATTTAGATCGGAAATTAGGAATGGGTTTGTGACTCATTTAATTTAGATTGGAACTTCAGAGTGTGTTTGTGAATCATTTGATTTAGATCGGAAATTCAGAGCGTTAGTGAATCATTTGATTTAGATCGGAACTTCGGAGCGTGTTTGTGAATCATTTGATTTAGATCAGAACTTCGGAGAGTGTTAGTGAATCATTTGATTTAGATCGGAACTTTGGAGCGTGTTTGTGAATCATTTGATTTAGATCAGAGCTTTGGAGTGGGTTTGTGAATAATTTTGTCAATTGAATGAATTCATGAATCATTATTCAGAACGAACAGCACTTTGAAGCGCAGATCGCAAATCATTTGATTTAGACTGGAACTTCTGATCGTGTTCGTGAATCATTTAGCAAATTGAATGATTCGTGATCCATTCGTGAGTCATTATTCAGATCGGTAATTCGGAGCACGGATTGCGAATCATTTGATTCAGATCGGAACTTAGGAGTGAGTTTGTTAATCATTTGATTTAGATTGGAACTTCGGAGCATGTTTGTGAATCATTTGATTTAGATCGGAACTTCGGAGAGTGTTAGTGAATCATTTGATTTAAATCGGAACTTCGGAGAGTGTTAGTGAATCATTTGATTTAGATCGGAACTTCGGAGCGTGTTAGTGAATCATTTAATTTAGATCGGAATTTAATAGTGGATTCGTGAATCATTTGATTTAGATCGGAACTTAGGAGTGGATTCGTGAATCATTTGATTTAGATCGGAACTTCGGAGCTGGTTTGTGAATCATTTTGTCAGTTGAATGATTCGCGATGTGCGCTTCGAGTCCTGATCTGAAATGATGGTTCGTGAGTCATTTTATTCATATTGGTACTTCAGAGCCCGTATCACAAATCATTTGATTTAGATTGGAACTTTGAAGTGGGTTCGTGAATCATTTGATATAGATCGGAACTTGGGAACAGGTTCGTGAATGATTTTGTGACTTTAATGTTGCACTATTCATGCTTCGAGTCCTGATCTGAAATGATAGTTTGAAAATTTTTATTCAGACTGGTACTTTAAAGTGCGGAGAAGTATTCAGAACAGTAATCTGAAGTTTAGATCATCTGAGTCATCTGTTTTTTAGGTTTCTTTTTTTTTAATTATTATTAAACTGTAGAAAACATCAAACCATTAAGGCAGTATACAGTTATAAAAACAAAACAAAGAAAAAAGAAAGAACGTATACACACACAAATCCTTTAGGAAAATTAACCTTGGGTTTACCATAGTAAGGAGATTCGCTCTTTTATCTGAAAACCTTGCGAGTGCTGAATCCTAAAATAACTCACTAATTTATGCACAAGCTTTATTGGCAGGGAAAGAAGCGAAGTGTAATTTCTACCACAGATTCATTTCCACATAAGGAATGTGACATCACTCTCGTAGCACTTCAGGAGGTGAAAATGGCACTGTGACTATTAGAGTCGGAAGAGATGTGTGGAAAAAAACATCACAACCCTGTATTTGTGGGTGTGTTTGTGTGTGAATGCAGTCATTCAGATAAAAAGCATCCTTCCGTAGATGTTTTTCTCAACTCTGTGTGTGTGTGTGTGTGTGTGTGTGTGTGTGTGTGTGTGTGTGTGTGTGTGTGTGTGTGTGTGTGTGTGTGTGTGTGTGTTGTCCAGCTCAGGCTGCAGTGTTCCCTGAATGACTGAAATGACCTGACCTTTTCAGTTTTACCGAGTCATCGGGCTGCAGGAGGAGTCGGCTTACTCTGGAGAAAACATGAACTCACAGAACTGACAACACAGCCGTTTGATGCATGATTTTTTTTAAAAGCTGGCAAAAGATGTGTCAGCAACACACTCGACACAATATTGAACTTGAATGATTCATTAGTTAATGAGTATAAGCAAAATTGTGACTGAATATTTCTGGGTATCATCAGCCAACATTATTGCTCTGTTTCAAAAATTGGTGAGCTGCCTTTCTGGCTACATAAATGTTTTGATATATATTGATATATGATTTGTGTTTACAAAATACTTTTGTGTGTTTTGCGTGAATCATTTGATTTAGATCAAAACTTCAAAGCAGGTTGGCTAATCATTTCTCAAATCATTCGCGATTGGTGCTCCGAGTCCTGATCTAAAATCATGGTTCACGAGTCATTTGATTTAGATCGGAACTTCGGAGCAGGTTTACAAATCATCTGATTCAGATCGGATCTTCGGAGCAGGTTCGTGAATCCTTTACTCAATTGAATGTTTCGTGATCCACACTCTGAGTCCTGATCTAAAATTATGGTTCGCAAATCATTATTGAGAGCAGTACTTCGGAGTGTGGATCATGAACACTTATATTTAGTTCGGAACTTCGGAGAGGGAATAGTTTTGCGAATAGAATTATTTGTGATTCGCACTTCGAGTCCTGATCTGAAATGATAGCTTGTGAATCATTATTCAGATCAGTACTTGGGAGTGCAAATAAAGTGTGAATAATTTGATTTAGATCAGAACTTTGCAGCCGGTTTTTGAATCTTTTGATTCAGATCAGAACTTTTGAGCGGGTTTGCGAATCATTTTGCAAATTGAATTATTTGTGATTCGTGCTCTGATCTAGTCTTGATCTAAAATGATAGTTTGCAAATCACTATTCAGATTGGTACTTCAGAGCTTGAATCATTTGATTTAGATCAGAACTTCGGAGTAGGTTAGTGAATCTTTTGCAAATTGAATTATCTGCGATTTGCGCTCCAGGTCCTGATCTAAAATTATAGTTTGCGAATCATTATTCAAATCAGTACTTTGGAGCACAGAGCGCAAATCATTTGATTTAGATCTGAACTTTGCGGCCGGTTCTTGAATCTTTTGATTCAGATCGAAACTTTGGAGTGGGTTTGCGAATCATTTGATTTAGATCAGAACTTTGCAGCCAGTTCTTGAATATTTTGATTCAGATCGAAACTTCGAAGCAGGTTTGCAAATCATTTGATTCAGATCGGAACTTTGTAGCAAGTTCTTGAATGTTTTGATTCAGATCGGAATTTTAAAGCAGGTTTGCGAATCATTTGATTCAGATCAGAACTTTGCAGCCGGTACTTGAATATTTTGCTTCAGATTGGAACTTTGAAGCAGGTTTGCAAATCATTTGATTCAGATCGGAACTTTGTAGCCAGTTCTTGAATATTTTGATTCAGAATGGAACTTTGAAGCCGGTTCATGAATCATTTGATTCAGATCAGAAATTTGCAGCCAGTTCATTAATCTTTTGATTCAGATTGGAACTTTGGAGAGGGTTTGCAGCCGGTTCTTGAATCATTTGATTCAGATCAGAAATTTGCAGCCAGTTCATGAATCCTTTGATTCAAATCGGAACTTTGAAGAGGGTTTGTGAATCATTTGATTCAGATCGGAACTTTGTAGCCGGTTCTTGAATCATTTAATTCAGATCGGAACTTTGCAGCCGGTTCTTGAATCTTTTGATTCAGATCGAAACTTTGGAGCTGGTTTGCGAATCATTTGATTCAGAACGGAACTTTGCAGCTGGTTCTTGAATCTTTTGATTCAGATCGGAACTTTGGAGCGCGTTTGTGAATCATTTAATTTAGATCAGAATTTTGCATCTGGTTCTTGAATCTTTTGATTCAGTTTGGAATTTTGAAACGGGTTCGAATTGAATTATTTGCGATTCATGCTCAGAGTCCTGGTTTGAAATTATAGTTTGTGAATCACTCTTCAAATCATTACTTCAGAGCGCAGATAGTGAATCATTTGATTTAGATCGGAACTTCGGAGCGGGTTTGTGAATCTTTTGATTCACATCGGAACTTTCGGAGCGGGTTTGTGAATCATTTTATTAAGATTGGAACTTCGGAGCAGGTTGGCGAATCACTTTGCAAATTGAATCATATGACATCTGCCCTCTGAGCCCTGACCTGAAATGAATCATTATTCAGATCAGTACTTTGAAGTGCGGATTGTGAAACCTTATAATTAGATCAGAACTTCAGAGAGGGATTCATTTTGCAAATAGAATGATTTGTGATTCGCACTCCGAGTCCTGATCTGAAATTATAGCTTGTGAATCATTATTCAAATCAGTACTTTGAAGCAAATCATTTGATCTGAAATAGTTCGCAAATCATTATTTACATTCTGGATTGCGAATCATTTGATTTAGATCAGAACTTTAGAGAGGGTTCACAGATCATTTTGATAACATATTGCTAACATATTGCTGAAGTGATTCACTATTACTGAATTCTCTCAGGACTCTATTGTTTTCAATGAGTCATATTTAATAAAGCTGTTCAAGAGCATGTGATATGTTTTTCCGTGTCTCAGTTCAGCTCTGTTGATCTTCCCCATCAGTTTTATTTTGATCTCCGCATTAAAACGTCTCAGTTTCCAGCCTGGTTCTGCCAACTGGCGTGGTGCAGTTCTTGTTTACTGAAGCAGTTGGTCTAATTTGCGTCCCCTGTCATTCTCTAACCCACTTCCTCTCCCATCCGCACCCCAAAGTGGCTTTCGGTGGAGGCAGGTGCCCTGCATTAGCCCTCATTATGTCAGTGTATCTTTAGTGCTCCAACAGCTCTGTTCTCTTAATCTAATTCATGGTGCTGTAATTTGCGTTTCTCTGGTTAGGCGCTAGACGGCAGTCGTCCAAGTTTCTTAACAAGCTTGCAGAGATGTTTAAGTGCCTTCTGATAGAGAAATAATTCCTGAGAGTTGTTTGAGAAATACGTTGCATTTATACCTGTGTTCCTGGCTGAGTTCTCCTTATATGCCTGTTATGCATATTATAAATGTGTGCCTTTTGCAACTCTCATTCACCTTAGAGTAGAATGGATTTCATGCTATTCTTTCTTTTTCTTTCTTTAGTCTGGTTCTGGTCTAGCCATTCAGTTTACCTGAAGAACAAAAAAAAGTATGTTGGATTTACATGATTTAATTATGTACATCGGTCCCACATGAATAAATTAAGTTAAATAAACATATTTTTAATGTAATTTCAGTATCATGGGATAAATTCATTTTTAAGTGACCCAGTTAAGTAGCCTCAAAATTATTTTAAATGTTTTTTTGATATAATAAATTAATTCAATTTCATGCATTTCCTGTCATATAACTGAATTATAAGACTGTACTAGCAACAAGGTATTAACTAACATTAGTACATATAGTATGGTACTTGATTGGTTCACATTCGTAATAAATAATTGAATGTAGTAAAATGTACATTTTAGTGAATTGCATTAATCGAAAGCAAGAGAACAGAAACTAAATTTTGTTGTGTAGATCACAAATATTATGATTGGGTAAATTGGACAATATGGGTTTCCATTTTTTCAGTGAATGTAGGTACTTCCATGTGAATATGTAAATTTGATGACATTTGGTATTGGTTGAGCAAGTTGGTCTTACTGTTTAATCTTACAGGTTTTTGTTGATTAAACCAGTCAGTTTTTATTATTTAATTTTATTTTATTTTAGAATTTGTTGTAGTTTTTATTTTATTTTATTTTTTGTTCTTTCTGTGGTTAAGTAACCAGATTTTATTTTTGTTTTATTTTATTTTTATTTTAGAATTTATTGTATTGTTTGTTTATTTATTTCAGTTTTTTGTTGTTGTTCTTTCTGTGGTTAAGTATCCAGATTTTAATTTTATTTAATTTTATTTATTTTTTAATTTTAGAATTTGTTGTAGTTTTTTTTTTTTAGTATTTCTTTCTGTGGTTAAGTCACCATTATTTATTTTATTTTATTTATTTTGCTTTGCTTTATTTATTTATTTATTTTTAATTTGTTGTAGTGTTTTTTTGTGGTTAAGTCATCTGATTTTGTTTATTTATTTGTTTGCTTTATTTCATTATTTTTATTTTAGAATTTGTTGTAGGTTTTTTTTACCAATTTTTATTTTATTTTATAATTTGTTTGTTTGTTTGTTTGTTTGTTTTTGTTTTTCTGTTGCTTTTTTCTTTTTTTAGTATTAGGTTCTAAGTATTATAACTTTTTATATTTAAATGAATAATAATATTTTATGAATAATATAGTAATTTTTTGGAATTTGATTTTACTACCAGCCTTCTCTCTGTCGTTCAGCAAACAGTTGGAGGTAATTTAGTTTTATTATGGTTGCTTTTTAATTATAGTATTATTTAGTATTATTATTAAGTTTAAAGTGTAAGTGTAAGTAATTTAGTATACTTATTTATATTATTGTAAGTATATAGTTTTAGTATATAATAAGATAAATTTTATATATTTAGTATATATATATATATATATATATATATATATAATTTTTATTTTTTTGTCTGTTAGCTGTTAGTTAACATATTTAACTACAATTTAACATCCTATGTCTTCCTCTTTTTTTCTTTTCTAATGCAGTTTTTTTTTCTTACTGGTCTGTTGTTCTTCCAACTGATGTTTGAACATCTAGTCCTCTATCCGAAGGTTTATGCTTACCATATATATTAAAATTACTAATATTTTTTTTTTTTGACATTTTTACTGCAAGCAGTAGCATACTGTTTTGTAGAAAGGACCTGAAGGGCAATGTAAAACATTTTTTAAGTTTCTCCTTGAGTCTAGTCCCTACATTATTTATTTTTCTGTTGTGTGTAGCGGCAAAAAATATGAAAGAAAAAAAAATTCAATCATTTTTCATTTTCTTTTCTTTGATATTTAATTCCCCCTGCATATGAAAGGTGTCCTGGAAAGTGTAACACATGGCATTTTTATTTTCCCGATTCTAACTGAAGCATGAGTGATATAAGAGATTTTTATGACTCAAAATATACTATTTATGCAGATTGTATGAGTCATCATGTACATTTGTCTAATCAACTAATGTATGTTGTGTGTGTGTTTGTGTGTAGGAGCTTGAGGAGCGTCTACGTCAGCAGCACCACATGGAGCTTCAGACTCTGCGAGAGGCTCACAGGCAGAACATCGAGACTCTGAAACAGCAGTCAGAACAAGAGCTGCAGACTCTCCGCTTCGAACTGGAGGATGAGGGCAAGGCCATGCTGGGTAAAACAAATACCATGCACAAATGCACACACACACTTTCATTCACGGAGCTGCTGTAAAAACCCTTCAGAAGATGTTTATTGTTTACTCTGGGTCAAATGCAGTCTTCATTTTGCAAGTGATAAAATCAGATCCATTTGCTGAGGCAGTGGAGTCAATATCTGTGATATCTATAAAGGTTGCCATAGTAATGGCTTACGTGGCAGCAAAAGAGTAGCTGTCATGATGAAAAAATGACAGAAAGCTGAATGTTTTACCACTGCGGTAAAACAAAACAAAAAACAATATGAAATGCCTGTTTAGACTGAAATGCATTTTCGAAAGACAATTTTAATGTGATATCAATATATAATCAGGTTGGATCAATATGTTAGGTTTATAAAAATCAGATTTCAATTTTTTTTTTTTACTCAACTCTTAAAAGTGTGTACTTGGTTCTCATAAGAACCTAGATTTTTTGCTTAATCAAAAGTTGTTTTAAACTACATCATTGGATGGGTGTTTTTAAATTTTGTTGTTATTATTAGTTTTAGATTTTATTTTATTTTATTATTTTATTTTATTTAAAGGGGCTATATGTAACTTTCTGAAATTTAAACTCGCGAATGACACCTGTGGCCAAAAAACGGAACTGCTCTTCCTTTCTGCTCGCTCTCGCAGCGCGCGCTCGTACGTACACACTTCACAAGTCATCCGCTGCAAAGAAGTCAACATTATGTTTACAGAGGTAAGAACAGTCAAATACATATATTGTTTGAGAAACTAAGTTTGTTTGCAATATATATGACTAGCGGTGGTGGCAGAGGGATCTGAAACGTTTAACATGAACGCGCCTGACGTCACATCCGCAGACAGCGCGTGAAAAATCCGACCCGACAGAAAATAGGAAAAATAGGATACAGGCTTATAGGTGCACCCACTGTGAGCTGACAAGCTGTCAGTATGCTCATCAGGAGATGTTTGAGTAAAAAATGGTCAAATAAAAAGGCTATTGTTACGTTTATTTTGGGGAAAAAGTTACATATAGCCCCTTTAATTTTTTATTTTTTATTTAATTTTTTATTTTATTTTTAGTTTCTTAGGAGACATGATTTGTTCAAATTACACATTAAAAATTAAACTAAAATTATGTTTCTGTGTCAATCTAAACTGGCAAATCTGGACATATGATTCATTTTTTTTTAAGTGTTATTAAAGTTGCTCTGGTTATGCTCCATTTTACAACATTGGGTGGGTGTTTATTTTATTTTATGTAATGACTTATTGTAAAATACAACATTATCATTTTGCCTTATTTTTTATTTTATTTTATTGTTTTTTTTATTTTACGACTTGCAAAATACATTATAACTTTGCCATAGTTTTATTTAATTTAATTTTATTTTATGACTTATTGCAAAATGCAACATTATAATTTTGCCATATTTCATTTTATTTAATTTTTTTTTATTTTATATAATGACTTATTGCAAAATACAATATTATCATTTTGCCATATTTTTTTTTATTTTTATTTTATATTTTATTTTATTTTATTATATTAATTTTAATTGTATTGTTTTTTTACAACTTACTGCTAAATACATTTTCATTTTGACATATTTTTGTTTTATTTTATTGTATTTTATTTTTATTATTTTTAATTTAATTTTATTTTACTTTATTTTATGACTTATTGCAAAATACATTATCATTTTGCCATTAATTGTTTTTTATTATTTTATTTTATTTTATTTTATTTTATTTTATGACTTACTGCAAAATACATTTATCATTTTGCCTTATTTTATTTTTTATTATTTTTCATTTTATTTCCATTTTATTCTATTTATTTTATTTTATTTTATTTGTTCATACGACAAATAACTAAACTGATCAGACCAAACATGCATCTATATATCTGCGTCCTTGGTTTGTCCAGTATTTCAGGAAATTAAAAAAAAAAAAAAAAAATTGTGTCAATCTCAGCTTGCAAATCTGGAAATATGATGCAGTCTAACACTGCATGATTTAACAAGTTTAAATTAAAATTTTATTTATTATTAAACTTTTATTCAAGTTGCTCAGTTATGCTCCAATTTATGCTCATCTTAGCTTGCAAAATCCTCAAAACTAACAAAAAATGTGCCATAAATCTATCATGACTTGATCTGGTCTGATCTGATCTGGGAAAAATAAAACTCAAAAAATAAGAAAAAATATAGTAAGTAATTCCTTATTTGCCCTGTGACATGTTAATAATTTAGAATTTTTTTTTGGTAATGTTAATAAATGTTTGATTTACATTTAAGTACACTAAGCAATGTTGGTACTCAGAATCCTGAAGGAAAAAAGCAGAGTTTTACAGCTCTAATTATAGTTCAATCTCATTGAAATAAGGTATAATTGGAAGAAACTGGAAAGGAGCATAATGAGAGAGCGCTGACAGGAAATTGCAGGTGGAGGAACAAGTGTCACTTCCATTTCCACCTGTGACGTTTATGCTTCAGTGAGAGTTGGAGATGAATGATTTTTAATTCAGCTCCAGACAGCAAATCATCTCCCTGGAATAGTCCTGTTTCTCATTCCCTGTGTCTCTCTCTTTCTCTTGTTCTCCTCTCAGCTTCCCTGCGTTCAGAGCTGAACCATCTTCACGCATCAGCCATTGAACATATGCGTCAAACCCATCAACAGGAAACAGCGGCTGCCAAACAGGAACTGGAGAACGCTCTGGAGCAGAGCAGAGTAAAGGTAAACTTCATCCACAGCAGGGTTATTATATTTCACAAGTATACTTTTTGCACACAGATTATTATTGTGGTGTCATCGGTTTTAGATTTGCCCATACATGTCATGTACAAAAAGCTGTAATTGGTTGTTTTCCATTTCAATCAAATCCAGCCATCCTCTGTACTTGTGGCGGTTCTTTTTGACAGAATACTCACTGCCGTTCGAAGGTTTGGGGTTGGTAATATTTCTTAAATGTGTTCACAAAGGCTGCATTTATACAGTGCTGTAATATTGTGAAATATTATTACAATTTAATATTGCTGTTTTCTATTTTAATATATTTTAAGATGTAATTTATTTCTGTGATGCAAAGCTGAATTTTCAGCGTCATTACACCAGTCTTTTAAGTCACACAATCCTTCAGAAATCATTCTAATATGCATTTATACAGTAAAAATGCTGTAATATTGTGAAATATTAATACAATTTAAAAAAGCTGTTTTCTATTTTAATATGTTCAAATGTAATTTATTTCTGTGATGCAAAGCTGAATTTTCAGCATCATTACTCCAGTTTTCAGCATCACATGATCCTTCAGAAATAATTTTAATATGCATTTATACAGTAAAAATGTTGTAATGTTGTGAAATATTATTACAATTTAAAATAGCTGTTTTCTATTTCAATATATTTTCAAATGTAATTTATTTCTGTGATGCAAAGCTAAATTTTCAGCATCATTACTCCAGTCTTCAGTCACATGATTCTTCAGAAATCATTCTAATCTGCATTTATACAGTAAAAATGCTGTAATATTGTGAAATATTATTGTAATTTAAAAAAAGCTGTTTTCTATTTCAATATATTTTCAAATGTAATTTATTTCTGTGATGCAAAGCTGATTTTCGGCATTATTACGACAGTCTTTTATGTCACACGATCCTTCGGAAATCATTTTAATCTGCATTTATTCAGTAAAAATTGTGTAATATTGTGAAATATTATTGTAATTTAAAAATAGCTGTTTTCTATTTAAATATATTTTAAGATGTAATTTATTTCTGTGATGCAAAGCTAAATTTTCTGCATCATTACTCCAGTCTTCAGTCATTCTTCAGAAATCATTCTAATCTGCATTTATATAGTAAAAATGTTGTAATGTTGTAAAATATTATTAGTTTAAAATTGCTGTTTTCTATTTTAATATATTTTAAAATATAATTTATTTATGTAATGCAAGATCATTCTAATATTCATTTATACAGTAAAAATGCTGTAAAATCGTGAAATATTACAATTTAACATTGACGTTTTCTATTTTAATATACTTTCAAATGTAATTTGTTCCTGTGATGCAAAGCTGAATTTTCAGCATCATTACTCCAGTCTTTCATGTCACATGATCCTTCAGAAATCATTCTAATCTGCATTTATACAGTAAAAATGCTGTAATATTGTGAAATATTATTACAATTTAAAATTGATATTTTCTATTTTAATATATTTTAAAATGTAATTTCTTTCTGTGATGCAAAGCTAAATTTTCAGCATTATTACTCCAGTCTTTAGTCACACAATCTTTCAGAAATAATTCTAATCTGCAGTTTTTCAGTAAAAATGCTGTAATATTGTGAAATATTATTACAATTTAAAATTAATTTTTTCTATTTTAATTATTAAAATGTAATTTATTTCTGATGCAAAGCTGAATTTTCAACATCATTACTCCAGTATTTAGTGTCACATGATCTTTCAAGAAATCATTCTAATATGCATTTATACAATAAAAATGCTGTAAAATTGTGAAATATTATTACAATTTAACATCATTACTCCAGTTTTCAGTGTCAGGTGATCCTTCAGAAATCATTCTGATATGCTGATTTGCTACTCAATATTTTTTTTTTTATTATTATAAATATTGAAATTTTGTTGTGCTGCTCAATTTTTTTTAAATATTTTTGAAATAGGAATATTTTCTAATATTACAGTATAAATGTATTTTAATCAGCCTTTTAATGCATCTTTTTGTAATAAAATTTGTATTTTTTTTTTTTCTAAATTACCTTTGAACGGCAGTGTACATGTATTCAATATAGATTAAAAATGTAACGTCCAAAGTCTTTTTTGTAGTCATATTTAGTATTCATTCGCATTATAGTACTTATGTATATGTTATGTCTCTTAAAATCATTATTTAAACAAATTATCTGCTAGGTTTAGTATTTTCGATGTAAAAACGACCATAGCTTCTCTACCGGTGTATTCCCATCATTCTCCTACAGTCCTATTGTCTCTTAATGAAGACGGTGACTAACAGTAAGTTCAGTAAATGGATGCTTTTCCAAGAAAGGACAAATCAATAGCATTCTGCCAACAGTTGGCTGCTATGAAAGGAAAGGACCTTAATAAATCCTCTTGTCATCTGGCTCATGTATAAGACGACAGTTAAACAAAAGAAATGCTGACAGGATTGTTGGCCAAGCAACTGAAAGGTTGTACGATTCGAGGCTTAAACACAGACCTCAGGGGAAAATGTGTCTATGAAACACACATACACACAGAATCAAACTGCAAAGCACTTTTGCATCTTAGTAATGGCCTGCAGTTGAAATATAATAGCACTTTTTGTCTAATTTCACTCTGGATAATTATGATACTTCTGTCTTCAGTTCAGTAGGTTAGTGTCTTACAGTTGAGGTCAAAAGTTTACATCCCCTTTTCAGAATCTGCAAAATGTTATGCATGTTATCGTTTATTTAGTACTGACCTGAATAAGATATTTCACATAAAAGGTGTTTACATATAGTCCACAAGAGAAAAAAAAAAGTTGAATTTGTAAAAAATTACCCTGCTCAGAAGTTTACATACGCTTGAATCTTAATACTGTGTTGTGACCTGAATGATCCACATTTTAGTGATAATTGTTTATGACTCCCTTGTTTGTCCTGAGCAGTTAAACTGCCCGCTGTACTTCACAAAAAAATCCTTCAGGTTCCACAAATTCTTTGGTTTTTCAGCATATTTGTGTATTTGAACCCTTTCCAACAATGACTGTATGATTTTGAGATCCATCTTTTCACACTGAGGACAACTGAGGGACTCATATGCAACTATTACAGAAGGTTCAAACACTTACTGATGATCCAGAAGGAAAAACCATGCGTTAAGATCTGGGCGGGGTGAAAACTTTTGAACCGAATAGAGATGTGTACATTTTTCTTTTCTTTTTTTGCCTAAATATATATATTTTTTCATTTAGTACTGCCCTTTAGAGGCAACAGAAGATAGTTACATATTTCCCAGTAGACAAAATAAGTTAAATTTACCCTGATCTTCAAATTTGAAACGTTTTCACCCCGACTCTTAATGCATGGTTTTTCCTTCTGGAGCATCAGTGAGTGTTTGAACCTTCTGTAATAGTTGCATATGAGTCCCTCAGTTGTCAAGATGGATCTCAAAATCATACAGTCATTGTTGGAAAAGGTTCAAATACACAAAAATGCTGGAAAACCAAAGAATTTGTGGGACCTGAAGGATTTTTTTTGAAGAACAACAGGCAGTTTAGACTTTTGAACAGGGTAATTTTTATAAATTCAACTATTATTTTCTCTTGTGGACTATACGTAAACATCCTTTATGTGAAATATCTTATTCAGGTCAGTACTAAATAAAACAATAACATGCATTTTGTATGATCCCTCTTATTTTGGTAAAATAATTAACATTTTGCAGATTCTGAAAGGGGGATGTAAATTTTTGACCTCAGTTGTATGCAATACTTCATTTTGTGGACTTTTATAAAGGATCAGATACAGAAAGACAGGGTTTCTATTAATACTTGATTTCTAAAAAGTAGTTTGTGACAATGCTCTTTATTTTAGTAGCGCTATATCAATACTAATTAATTCTCAAGCTCCTGGGGCTCAAATCTGTCTTGTGAGAACTTGCCTAATGTCCCACAGACAATAGAAAAGGCCAAAGAGCAAATTCAGTGTGTACTTTACTAAACAGAGGCTGTGAACTTAGAGAAAACAGCATCCGTGTTGTTTAGCTCTCTCAGGAGTTGAATAAACCCTGCGCTGCTGGTGTTGGGAAGAAATCTATTTTTGCTAAGCATTTACTGAGCTTTTCCAGCTTCGCTGCGTCATACATCATCCAGGAATAACTAATGAGCCTACGCAAAAAGTGCATATGCACGTTTTTTGGGTCAAACTGTGAATTTTTGTGTCTTGTGAGATTAGAATTGTTTCATGTGCTTCTACAATCAAGCTGCACATCTGTCTCGAGGACACGGTTGACTTTGTTGTGTTGAGTTTTGTGTAATGCCCTCACATACTCTCGGTAACATCCCTTACATCATAAGGCTGGAATAAAAGTGTTTCACCTTCCCCCAAGACTCCTGCCGATCCCACTGGTTATGACAGCACAAGCAGATGTGTCATGAAAGAGCCGTGAGAAACGTGGGTTTGTGGTTTCTAGTTTAAGTCATTGTAGCAAAAGGTGTACAAATTGCTTCATCAGTTCATTTAAAAAGTCAACATTTCAATTAATTGGGTACATTTTTTCTGGATTATTTATTTTATTTTATTTATTGTTGCAGTATTGAATTTAAGGTAGATTCACTAGATCGATCTTCTATTTTTATCTCACTTTTAGTTTACAAAAACGTATTTATATCAGTTAGATGCCAAGGCAACATTTCTAATTTTCATTTCACTTTATATTTGAATTTTGTAAATGTTGTACTTTTTGTTCAATTATTATTATTATTTTTTTTAAATTTATTGATGCACCTGTGGAGGTTTGTACTAGATAAAAACTAAATTAAAATAAAGAAATTATTTTATTTTATTTTACTGATGCACCAGTGAATTTAAGGCTGCTATAAAATAATAGACAGACTTTAGAATTTAGTAAATGTTTTACGTTTTTGTTAAATTATTTAACTATATTTTATTTTATTTATTTTGGGGTTTGTACTAGATGTGCATCTAAATTAACTGGTTAAATTGTTTTGTTTTATTTAGTTTTTATTTTTTACATTTATTATTTTATTATTTTAATTTATTGATGCGCTAGTGAATTTCAGTGAATTTCATAGTTTTAGGTTTGTACTAGATGTGCATCTAAATTAACTGTTTATTTTATTTTATTTTATTTTATTTTATTTTATTTTATTGATGCACTAGTGAATTTCAGTGAATTTTAATAGTTTTGGGTTTGTACTAGATGTGCATCTAAATTAACTGTTTATTTTATTTTATTTTATTTTATTTTATTTTATTTTATTTTATTGATGCACTAGTGAATTTCAGTGAATTTTAATAGTTTTGGGTTTGTACTAGATGTGCATCTAAATTACCTGTTTATTTTATTTTATTTATTGATGTACTAGTCTAGTGAATTTTAGTACATTTTTAATAGTTTTAGGTTTGTACTAGATGTGCATCTACATTGTTTTATTTTGTTTTATTTTTTATTTCTATTGTATTATTTTAATTTATTGATGCACCACTTAATTTCAGTGAATTTTAATAGTGTTAGGTTTGTGCTAGATGTGCATCTAAATTAACTGGTTAAATTATTGTATTTATTTTATTTATTTATTTATTTTTACATTTTATTTTATTATTTTAATTTGTTGATGCACAAGTTAATTTCACTGCATTTTTTCTAATTTAATTTAATATTTTATTTTATTTTATTTATTTATTATTATTATTATTTTGCACTGGTGAATTCCAGTGAATTTGAATAGTTTTAGGTTTGTACTAGATGTGCATCTAAATTAACTGGTTATTTAATTAAATTTTTTATGCACCAGTGAATTTCAGGCTGCAATAAAATAGATAGCTGATACTGTTGATAGATACTTAAGTTAGTACTTTATTTATTTCAGTTACTAAACTTTCATTCAAGTTTGTTTTACGTTTTCATCTAATATTTTTATTTTATTTCAATTACTTACAATTATTTGTAGTAGTTTTAGTAATATTGCCCTAAATGATTAACCCCCTACTCTACAGATGTACATTTTTATTTTAAATGGCTTTTTTAAAATAAGAAATAGCAAATCCATTCAGCTCACTGACAGGTGTTAAAAGCGTATTTGAAGTCAGTAACAGAGACTGGAATTCTGTGGGGGTTTCCAAGAATCGCTTTGCTCATACTGCATTACAGAAATCTCCTTTCTCTTCTTCCAAACTCTTTCTCCATTTCTCTCTTATCGTTAAATGTTTCCCAGTGAGAGTTCAGTTCCATGCCTGGTTTAATGAGCTGTGTATGATGTGCTGGCCAAAGCCACAATGCAAAGAACTGAGTTTTACCTCGATAGCGATTGGCGAAGCTGCTTCCCTCCACAGCGTCTCCTGGTAGACTCTCATATGAATTATATCTGGCTTGAGATCAGTTTTATCCCCTGACTGTTAATATTTGAATTTAATAAAATAAAAAAGTCTTATGACATTCCCTTTTTAGGTCATATGACAACATTATGAATTGATTTCTTCATATGTGTTAAAACTACAATAGTACAAATCCGATCATTTCATCCACATGCTTGTTTGGCAGCTCAATAAGTGATCCAATGACTCCCAGGGGTCTGGTTCTTCTAAACAAGTGCCTGCTTTTACAGTATTTATTAAAGCCTGTGCCGCTGTGCTGTGCTCCTACACTATGAATCTCTCGGCCGATGGATAACCATTAGCGCTATCTTACAAGGGTCGCCACTTTTTCTGACACTGCTGATTTGCAGAAGCAATAAACTTGCTTCTCTCTGGCTGGTGAGGACTGAGAGAAAGACAGAGAAGCAGAGAAATCAAACACTCCTCAGAAAGCTCATGGGCACACATCTCTGACTATTCAATGCTTTTGTCTGCCACAATAATAGAATGTATTTGAATTGTCTTACTTTGTGGGCTTTTTCCGCAAATATGAATGTGTTTGATTCTTTGTAGTCTATAATTAATCAGAATTTATTAATTCAGAATGTCATTAATTTGATTGCCGCTTTAAATCAGTCGACAGTCCTAGTGAAAAGTTAAAAGTGCTACTGAGCAAGGCAATTACCAGCATTTGCTCCATGAGAACTGACTAAAAATCGACTGAATGTCTTTTTAAAAAGTCTGTTTCTATCTTATTGTTTTTAAAAAAAGTTAAAAAAAGGTAATGATTCAAATGTAAATTCAAATTTAGATGGCACAATTGCAACCAAGTTTTTAACTTTAACGTTTTAAATCTTTTTATCACTCAGTGTGACTTAATATCTCACTTTTTTCACCTTTTTGACGTGACCTTTTATCTTATGAAGTGAGAAAATTTTACAATATGACCTCTCACAATGTAAGTAAATATTTCTCAATTATGTCATTTCCCATATTGTGAAATGAGAGTAATATTTGACAGTATGACCTTTTAACTCTCACAATGTGATTTATTACTCAGTTGTGACTTTGTCAAACTTTTCATTCTCATAAATATGACTTTTTGTCTTATTACGTGATTTAATATCTCATGATATGACGGTTTCTCACAAATATCACTTATCTCAATTCTCATAATCTCCCAAAGTGGCTTAGAATCTCACTGTTTTGTCTCTTTTTCTCATAATAGTATCTTTTTATCTTATGAAGTGATGATATTTTACAATATGACCTCTCACAATGTAACTAATCATTTCACAATTATAATATTATTTCTCATATTGTGACATGAGAATAATATTTGACAGTATGACCTTTTTCTCTCTCAGTGTGACTTAATATTACACAATTGTGACTTTTATCTCCCAAAGTAACTTTAATATCTCACTGTTTTGTCTCTTTTTTTCTCATAAATATGACTTTTTGTCTCACTGAGTGATTTAATATCTCACAATATGACTGTGTTTCTCACAAATATCACTTAGCTCAATTCTCATAACTGCAACTTTTTTATCTCCCAAAGTGGCTTAATATCTCACTGTTTTGTCTCTTTTTCTCATAATAGTATCTTTTTATATTTGACAATATGACCTCTCACAATGTAACTAATCATTTTCACAATTATATTATTTCTCATATTGTGACATGAGAATAATATTTGACAGTATGACCTTTTTCTCTTACAGTGTGACTTTATTTCCACAAGTAACTAATATCTCATTGCTGTCTCTTTTTTTCTAATAGTTATGACTTTTTGTCTCATTAAGGGATTTAATATCTCACAATTTGACTATTTCTCACAAATATCACTTATCTTAGACCGTTTTGTCTCTTTTTCTCATAATAGTAATTTTTGAAGTGATAATATTTTACAGTATGAATTCTTTTTTCTCACAATGTGACTTAATATTTCACAATTATCATATTATTTCTCATACTTTTTTTCACGTTTCACTGTATGAACATATTTCTCATAATGACTTAATATCCTAACAATTATAGCCTTGTGTCTTTCAAAGTGACTTAATATCTTACTATTATGTGTATTTTGTATGTCATAAAGTAATTTTAATATTTCACAGTCTTTATACACTACCAGTCAAACGTTTTTGAACAGTAAGATTTTTTTTAAAGAAGTCTCTTCTGCTCACCAAGTCTGCATTTATGTGATCCAAAATACAGCAAAAACCGTAATATTATGAAATATTTTTATTTAAAATAACTGCTTTCTATTTGAATACATTTTAAAATGCTAAAATGTAATTTATTCCTGTGATCAAAGCTAAATTTTCAGCATTATTACTCCAGTCACGTGTCACATGATCCTTCAGAAATCATTCTAATATGCTGATATGCTATTCAAGAAACATTTTTATTATTATTTTTTATTATTATTATTATTATTATTATTATTATCATTCAATTTTAAAACAGTTGAGGATGTCTTTTTCTGGATTCTATGATGAATAGGAAGATCCAAAGATCAGCATTTATGTTAAATAAAAAGCTTTTGTAACATTATATACTATACCATTCAAAAGCTTGGAGATTTTATTTTATTTTTTATTTTTTTATTTTTTTTCTGGGAAAGAAATTATAGAAATTAATATTTCTATTTAGCAAGAATGCTTTAAATTGATCAAAAGTGATGTTTTTTGAGCATCAAATCAGAATATTATAATGATTCTGAAGGATGTAGGAGTAATGAAGCTAAAAATTCAACTTTGAAATCACAGGAATAAAATACATTTGAAAATATATTCAAATAGAAAACAGTTGTTTTAAATAGTAAAAATATTTCAAAATTGTACTGTTTTTGCTGTACTTTAGATCAAATAAATGCAGACTTGGTGAGCAGAAGAGACTTTTGATGTTTAAAAAAACATTAAAAATCTTACTGTTCAATAACTTTTGACTGGACTGATAGTGTACCCTACAATTTGGATTTATTATTTCACAATATCACTTTATTTCATGTGTATGCAGAGCAAGCTGTTTTGTACAGCTAAAAATAGCTGGACGTGGATGAGACAGAAAGCCAGACCCATAAAATTCACAAATGGCCATACCTGGTCTTACAGGAAGAAAAAGGTAGATAGTGCCACCATGAGCTTTCATTTCCCCATCTCTCTTCTATGACCTATGTGGCTTCCTCTGTATCGACAAGCTTTTGATCATCAACACACTGAAACTCAGCCTCTCTCAGGGCTTTCAGGGTACAATGCCCAGGAGAGCAGATCTCCACACACCTCCCAGACGCCTGCTAATCATCCTCTCCTCTCTCGCATGCCTCCAGGCCTGGGCCAACGTTAATGATGCTTATATTATCCTACGCATTGAAGTACTCCTCCAGGGAGACATTTATAGGTGCCTCGGTCTTTGATGGAAAAGGTCAGAGATGTTAACTTCAGCCCTCGCAAATTATACCCTTTCTACTTCAGGCATAAGAGCTGAAAGACTTAAGCAGGAATCTTTCCGCATGCTAGAACGAGCGCTGGACTTTTTATGCCGCGTCTCTTGAGGAAAAGACCACCTGCTGATGTCAGATGACTGTTCCTCCAGGTTCAGCTTTGTCATGACAGGTGGATGGCTGATGTGACATTCACTGAAGGTGGAGAGGGGTTTAGATGACCAGGGCTTCAAGGTTTATTTTGTCCTGATGCTCAGGTTCAACACGCTCTTCGTCATTGCACTGTTGAAACATTGTTTGAGTGTGTGTGTTCAAAGACTTCAATCAATTATTCAGCTGAAGCTGGTTTCATATGCAGTTAGATTATGCAACCATACCTCACCATTATCCAGGTGTTTCGACCTCACTCCAGGCAAAAGTAGCCATTCATGAATAAAAGATAAAAGTCTAAATTTGAGCATTACAGAAGAAGCTGGTTGTTACCATATAACATTGACAAGCCATATATGTCACCCTGGACCACAAAACCATTCTTAAGTAGCACGGTATATTTGTAGCAATAGCCAAAAATACATTGTATGGGTCAAAATTATACGTTTTTCTTTTATGCCAAAAAACATTAGGATGTTATGTAAAGATCATGTTCCATGAAGGTATTTTGTAGAATTCCTACCGTAAATATATCAAAACATAATTTTTAATTAATAATATGCTTTATTTGGACAACTTTATAGGCGATTTTCACAAATATTTAGATTTTTTTGCACTCTCAAATTCCAAATTTTCAAATAGTTGTATCTCAGCCAAATATTGTCCTATCATAAACCATGCATCAATGGAAAGCTTATTTATTCTGCTTGGGTAATGTATAAATTCACCCTTATGACTGGTTTTGTGGTCTAGGGTCACATATTTCATTTGCAGTTTGGTTTTGTTGGTTATGTTACACATTTTGATGGCCGCCTGTGCAAAATCAGTTGCTGTGCGGTTGACAAGTCTTAAAGATTAGTCATAATTTATTTTTTTCTTCAAAACTTGACCTAACTTTTTAAATTCAGTTACATAAAGAAGTAGATTGGTCTAATTAGAAGCAGAAAAGCAAGACTGATCAGTAACTGCTTGTTAGTCAAACTAGTTCTTAAAGGGATAGTTCACCCAAAAATGAATTAATTATTTGAATTAAAAACCTTTAAATGTGTCAAAGGGATATATGGGAATGTCAGTTGCCAGTTTTGTGCTGTAAATTATAAGATGACTGGTTCTTTTTCACATTCACATATTTTACTGTGAAATTACATGAAATGTCTTGTTAGGTCTATTATATATACAGTTTACATACACCTTGCAGAATCTGCAAAATGTTAATTATTTCACCAAAATAAGAGGGATGATACAAAATGCATGTTATTTTTTTATTTAGTACTGACCACAATAAGATATTTCACATAAAAGACGTATACGTATAGTCCACAAGAGAAAATAATAGTTGAATTTATAAAAATGACCCCATTCAAAAGTTTACATACACTTGATTCTTAATACAGTGTTGTTACCTGATTGATCGACAGCTGTATTTTTTGTTTGTTTTGTGTTTTTTTTTTTTTTTTGTTTGTTTGTTTGTTTAGTGATAGTTGTTCATGAGTCCCTTGTTTGTCCCGAACAGTTAAACTTCCAACAGTTCTTCAGAAAAATCCTTGAGGTCCCACAAATTCTTAGGTTTTTCAACGTATGTTTTTGTGTATTTGAACCTTTCCCACAATGATTTTGAGATCCATCTTTTCACACTGAGGACAACTGAGGGACTCATATGCAACTATTACAGAAGGTTCAAACACTTACTGATGCTCCAGAAAGAAAAAAGTTGCATTAAAAGCTAGGGGGTGAAAACTTTTGAAAAAGAAAGGAAATGTGTAAATATCATATTTTCTTCATTTAGTACTGCCCTTCAAAAGCTACAGAAGATACTTACATGTTCACCAGAAGACAAAACAAGTTAAACTTTCTGTAATAGTTGCATATGAGTCCAGTTTTCCTCACTGTTCAAATGCACAAAAATGCTGGAAAACCAAAGAATTTGTGGGACCTGAAGAATTTTTCTGAAAACAGAGGCAGTTTAACTGTTTAGGACAAACAAGGGACTCTCAACTATCTCTAAAAAAAACACAGCTGTGGATCATTCAGGTAACAACACAGTTTTACGAATCACTTTTGAATAAGGTAATTTTCTTGTGGACTATATGTAAACATCTTTTATGTGAAAAAGCTTATTCAGGTCAGTGCTAAAAGAAACTTATTGTTAAACATTTAACTATGGCATTGTTACAGCTTTTTACCATTAAAATTACAATGAAATTACAATCTGTCTTAAAAGTCTGACTACAAGTAGTCAGTGTCGGTGTGAGTAGCGGGCCGCTGTGTGCTTCAGGCGCTGCTCAGGTGGTCTGCTGGAGGCACAGTATTGAGATGTGTAAATGAAAATGTCACTGGCAGACCCCTGACAGTTCTGCTCCAGCACATTAACATCACACATACATCCAGTGAGCGGTCAGGGAATAAAGACCACTTAGTTTTTCCTCAACACACACCTGCGTTCAAGCACATGAGTGTTACAGTTAACGTGCTTTCTGACCCTGCATCGACAGCAATGCAACTCACACATTCAAGGCCCTAAAGGTACTGTAATATGAATTGTACAAATAACAAAATGTACAAATATCAAAATGGACTGATCAAAAGGCTAATATCATTTCTGCAAGAAAAATAGATTGCTGTTGATTCAGACTTGTACTATTTGGACAGATTTTCTTAGAAGTGAATGTGCTGTTTTTGTGCTTCATTTTCAGATGAACCATCTGTTGTGATTTGGAGATATTAACAAATACTCTTTTAGGGTAATTCACGGCCGTCTAAAATGGATGTGATATTTTTGTAATTATGTGAACATGTGTACATTAGAAAACATTCTCACACCTGGGATAAACACAAATTAGTTTTTAATACAAATGTTTGCTATTTATTGCTTTTTCTGCTGACACTGGTATCACGTAATTCATCCCGGAGGAAGCCCCTCTGGGCCGCAGGTTTTCTTTGCCACACACACTGAAAGCGTTATTGAGCTAATTGTTGTGTGAAATGATATTTACAGACATTCAGACTTGGATGAGCAGATTGTAATTTGATTAAGCCAGAGTCATTAACTGCATAAAACTGGAAATTGGCTCGCTTGTATTTTCCAGGAGGATTTCTACTTCTTTCTGTGCATGAGGCATTTAAAAGTCAAAGTGTCAGTGGAGTGGAAAATTGCCCTGAGACAAGCGTTGTCTAATTAATCTAACCAGGGCTGTACTGGAGACTGACGTATACGACTATAATCATTACAGTAGAAAACAGCATATGTGGCAATTTCTAAAAATACAGTACACTTTGGTGTTCCATTACTTTTTTTCGAGGCATGAGTGTGATGTTTTTGGAGTGATAACTATTAGGTATGATTGATAAATTGTTTTTTAACCATTATAATGGATTTTAGCTTGTCCCACCTCAGTGATCTTGACCTTCTTGATTGTGCCCAACAACTAAAATACAATATTAACAAAAAATACTGAGATGCTTCTTAAATTATCTTAGCCTAAATGTTTATGTATAATAAATTTTTTGTTAAATTAAATCAAATTTTAATAATTTTTATTTATTTCTAAAGCTACAATTTGTAATGTCTACTTGATACTTTCTCATTTAACACAAAAATAGCTTTAAATAATCTTTTGTGGGTATTTTCACTGTCAAATTTATTTTGCGACTAATTAGATTAATTAATCGACACATCATGTAATTAATTCGATTAAAATTGCAAATTACAACATTATTGTTTTGCCATAGTTTTATTTTATTTAATGTTTAATTTAATTTAATTTTATTACTTATTTTATGGCTTATTGCAAAATACATTATCATTTTGCCATAGTAATATTTTTATTTTATTTTATTTTATTACTTATTGCAAAAACATTATCATTTTGCTATAGTAGTATTTTATTTCATTTATTTTATTTTATTTTATCACTTATTGTGAAATGCAAAATTATCATTTTATTTTATTTTAGACTATCATTTTGCCATTGTATTATTTTATTTTATTTATTATTTTATGTTATGACTTACTGTAAAATACAGCATTATAATTTTGACATTGTTTTATCGTTTTATTTAATTTAATTTTATATTTAATTTTTATGACTTATTGCAAAATACAACATTATCATTTTGCCATAGTTTTATTTTATTTTATTTTATTTTTTGTTTTATTCTATTTTATTTTATGTTTAAAATTTATTTTATTACTTATTTTATGACTTATTGCAAAAACATTATCATTTTGCAAAGTATTTTATTTATTTTATTTTGACTTATTGTGAAATATGAAATTATAATTTATTTTATTTTATGACTTATTGCAAATTACATTATTATTTTGCCATTCTGTTATTTAATTTAATTTTATTTAATTTTATTTATTATCTTATGTTATGATTTACTGCAAAATACCGCATTATCATTTTGCCATAATTTTATTTTATTTTTTATTTTATTTTATTTTTTTTTCATTTTGTCTTGCTTATTATCTGTATTGTAAACTATTAATTTTAAAGAGACAGGCTCTAATTTGTACCTTATTTGTGGTTTGTGAAAGTATTTTAATGGATTTGTTTTAATGGATGGAAAACGTATTCAGTTTTCAGTAATGTCAGGGTTATTCATTTTGCATGCAGAAAGGTTAGCCAATCATAACATGTCATTTGCATATAAAGTATATATAACCGTAACAAAAAAAGTCTGTATAATTCTATAGGCTAAACAACAAACATGGACTCTTTCTGAAAAGAATCCTCTATGAATGTGTATTTATTTATTTACTGGTGGTATTTTGTTGCATTCACTGTTTTATTTAAATGCATACATCTTCTCAGTGCTGAGATGTATTTCTGCAAGAGAAGTTTCCACGCCTCATTTCAAAACCAATTTGTTTCTAGTACATTGCCAGAAACATTGTATTTTTTGCCATTTTTTTTAAATAAGTAATTGAACACTTAAGAAAGTATGAAAGTTGTTCCCCAGAAACTTCAGACATGGACTCAAGGCCCATTAGCTTCTGACGTTCCTCAAGAGATGAAACTCTCATGCTAAAACCACCACGCTAAAAATAATGCTGTTGCTCCCAAGCTTTATTTATTCATAACTAAACTATTCATATATTTGAAGATGTAGTGGATGACCAAGGCAAACCACAGAGATGTGCCATCAATATTAGATCCCAACATAGTCTGAAAGTGCAATGTGAAAATAGCATCTGTGGGAACTCTGTGTCTGAATTCACATTTCAGGAAGAGCCTTCGTTGCAAAAAAGCCGCCACACAATCCACACTCTTGCGTTACACACAGCATTCTCAAGTAAGATCAGTCTGGCATTTATTGTGTCCTCAGTTTACCTTACGTTCTTGTGTGTTGCAGGAACACGAGATTCTAAGTCGCATCTCAGATCTGCAGGATGAGGTCAGTCGCAGGAAGAAGCACATTGCCGATCTGGACCACGAGATTCACACCCTGAACGAGAACATCAGCACTTTGACCAAGGAGTTGGAACTCAAGGGCAAAGAGGTTTTGAAGATTCGTAGCGAGGCCAATCAGCAAATCAGGTGAGTCTTGGAAGCTTTCTTGCATTTAGACAATGTAACAGTGTTTTTACTTCATTACACTGGCTAACATAAACTTTCACCTATGGTTTTTGACAGTTTAAGCGCAATAAGACATGAAAGAAAACTTAGTTTAGTACTCACATGCTTTCTGTGCACGTGCTCCGGATGTGTGCGCTCAGAAAACCCTACATTAAATAACTTTAAAATGCATGATTTCAGTGTGACAGACATGATTATCAAAAAACAGGTATGAGCTGTAAAGGCATAGCTCTATTTTGGAAAAGGGGGCGGGGATAAAAGGGGCATAATAGGTCTACTTTAAACAAGCAGTAACATTTGACAAATGTTAGACAAACATTCCTGTTACTGGAAGAATGTTTGCTCATATCTTTGAGAGAACTTTGCCAACACATTATCGAAATTCTGAGACTCTACTTGAGTACATATTTCAAGTATCTGTGCTTCATTAATTATTTTGCCAAAATAAGAGGGATCATACAAAATGCATGTTATTTTTTTATTTAGTACTGACCTGATAAAAGAGATTTCACATAAAAGACATGTACATATAGTCCACAAGAGAAAATAAAAGTTATACTTAATTCTTAGTACTGTGTTGTTACCTAAATGATCCACAGCTGTTTTTTTGTTTTTTGTTTTGTTTTGTTTTGTTTAGTGATAGTTGTTCATAAGTTAATTTTTTGGTAAAATAATCAACATTTTGCAGATTCTGCAAGGTGTATTTAAACTTTTGACTTCAATTGTATATATTGGTTCAAAATATTGTTTATCTGTCTGCTTGATCTGTAACAATTGGTATCGTATCGGCATAGGCCTTGAAAAACACATATCGGTCGACCCCTCAATATGGTGTCTTATTTCACTTATTTGCACACTTTAATTATCAGTAATTGTATTAGAAATGGATGTTCTAGTAATAAGTTGAAAAAGAGGGATTATAGTTAACAAAAAGTTCAATAAAAACGATAAAAACATTTTGATTACTTCAAATAAAATAAATGTTAAAATGTTAACTGAAATACAATACAATTTCAGCTAGGTGCTAATGCAGCATTTCTTATTTTAGAGTATAAAATAGCTAAAACTGAAACAAAAACTAATAGAAAACTATTTACTAAAAATGAATGAAAAATTAATACATGACTAAACCTTGACTAAAATGACTAAAATTAAAATAAGGACTATATGTATATTAAAATATATTATATTAAATTATATATATATATATTAAAATAAGGACTATATATATATATATATATATATATATATATATATATATATACTCATATGAGTTTTTATATACAGTGCATATAAAAAATCTTTTTAATGACTAGTCTGACTAGTCCTGGCTAAAATAAATGAAAAACATGATTGATTAATACACTTTACTTTTAATGCTAAGAAAGAACATTTAAAATCAAGTACACTACCAGTCAACAGTATTTGAACAGTAAGATTTTTAATGATTTGTAAAGAAATCTCTTCTGCTTACCAAGTCAATAACTGTTTTCTATTTAAATATATTTGTAATTGTAATTTATTTGTGTAAACAAAGCTAAATTTTCAGCATCTTTACTCCAGTCTTCAGTGTCTGAAAATATTCAGAATTCTTTTTTTGGAGGGAAAGAAATTATAGAAATTAATACTTTTATTTAGCAAGGATGCTTTAAATTGATCAAAGGTGATGATAAAGACATTTATATTGTTACAAAAGATTTCTATTTCAGATAAATGCTGTTCTTCTGAACTTTGTATTCATCAACGAAACCTGAGAAAAATTATACTCAGCTGTTTTTAGCATAACAATGATAATAAATGTTTTTTGAGCAGCAAATCAGAATATTAGAATGATTTTTGAAATATCATGTGACTGGAGTAATGATACTAAAATTCAGCTTTAATCACAGGAATAAATTACATTTTAAAATATATTCCAATAAAAAAACTGGAGTAGTATTTTGATTTGTGTGCTTCATCCAGCACTGCATTTAGAAAACAGTGAGTAAACTCATTGCAAAACGAGAAAATTTCACCTCACGTCTGCATACATGAGGTTGCATGAGGTCGTCCTTGTTCAGTACAGAGCATTTGCAATCCTTAAACAACCTCTAATGTGACATTCTCCTCTGGTTTTATGTGACAAGAGTCATTGGTGATGATGAAAGAGATGGAAATTCAATTACTTTCAAGCAGAATGGGGTTGCAAGTGAAAAAATAACGACTAAAAGAAAAAAGTGCACCACGTTCTTGCCTAAAAAGTCCTATCAGGATTTATCTGTCATTTTGCCCAAGTTCTCTCACTGGTGTCTGACTCTTTCGGACAGTGTTGTTTGTCTTTTGCAGTAGTTTAATGAAAAGAAAACAGACCTCTAAGAGACCAAATCAATTGGATTTTAAAACCCAAACTCATTGTATTTTATTCAGGGGGTGTATTAATAAGTAAAAAAAAGCTGTTTCATTATACATCGCGGCTGGTTTGAGATAATGTGATTATTTAGTATCACACATCATAATGCAAGACGGGTGCTGATCTCATTTCACTTTCAATTATGTAACACTGACATATCCAGGTCCTGAGATAAAAGCGGCAAATAAATTGCATCGCCGTTCCCCAGGGGCGTATCATTTACAGAGAGGAGATCCTGCTTTATTGGGTTTTATGTAAAGCCATCACAGTGCGTGTCTGAATTGTAGAGAATGTGTTTCACATAAAAGTCATACAGAAATTGCAATATGGAAAATGAACATGTCCTAAATAAAAATCAATAGCATGTAGCAGGAAGTGTGTTGACTTTTCACTTTAACACAATGCTTTGTGAATTTTATTTACTCAGATGGAACACAAACAGTGAGCTGAATGAAAGTTTCATGTAATGGAGGAATCAAAAGACTGCATATTTTTGTAGCGGCCTTGCTTAAATTTTTCTTTTTCATTTTCTCTATAGAGACTTAAAAAAATCTTTATTAAAGAGCTCTAAGCCATGAATCAAACTAACCAGCTCTGAGCTAAATGACAATATTACAATGTTTGAAAAAATAAAATGTTTGAAAAAAGATAAAACACAGTGAGTTGCACTGCAAAATGTATTTTCTCAAACTAGTCCTCCAAACAGTTGTAAACACTGTTTAAAAATGCATTTATCTAAACTTTGTTTTCAGGGAATATATATTTGGTTTATTTTTCTTACCCCACTGGCAATTTTTTAAGCATAAATGTAACAGTTGAGTGAGATTTTTTCTTAAAACATGAACAAAGAATGAGTATATGCAAAAAAAAAAACCTTTTGAACTTTTAAACTTTAAACTGATATTCGGTTTTGTGAAGATGTCTGACAATCTGCAAATGGCCCTGGCGCTGTCAGCTCTTGGTTTAGCGTTTATTTACATAATAAAAAAGGACTTAAAAGAACACCAGACGATTCTTCTTTTCTTAGGGTGAACAGTAATCGCCGTTATTCTTGCAAAAAACTATTCATTGCATAAGAATGAAAGTACACTGCTGCATAAAATGGCCAATTATCCCTAAAGACCCAATATTCACACATTTAAAAATTCAGACATTACCGTCTGCCAAGCTTATTGTGCCCTGTACTTGCATGCTTAGCACTATCACCTGGTCCTCATGTCTCCCAGAAGAACAAGACTAGTAAAAAAAAAAAAAAAAATGACCCAACAAGGAGTTTCAACAGGGCATCTTTACAAATACAAATAGTAATATCTATTTCTATCGTTCAAACATAACGAACGTTGTGTACACAGCAAATATATCATTAAATCATATATTTGTTTACAATTAATATTCATATATTTGTTTACAATTTTATAACTTGTTCATAAGTCATATTAAATGACAGCAGCCTTAATCTTACAATTAATTCAAGTTAACAGGCTTAATAGTTTGTGTGTCCTATATGTATGTGTATGAGTATGAATACATACATGAATGTGAATTGCGAAATTATGACAGCGAGCCGGTTCCCTCTTAAATCCTTCCTTTGCGTGTTACGTCTCTTCACGTTCGAGTTCTCCACGCGCTCTGATTGGATGTCTGAATAGCCAATCAGAGCGCTCTCTTTCCCAGACGGCCTCGACAAGCCCAACGCCGATTCAACATGTTGAATCGGGCAAACTTTGGCCGACGCGAGCCCGACGAAAGCCGCCGAGAGCCGACGTGCAGAACACACCGAACCGACGCGCTTCACCGACGCCCACCAACTGCCTGACGAGGCCAGACGGCCGATCGTTGGCTTGGTGTGTCCCGGCCTTAAGTCCTAAACTAAACCTCTCTTTCATGTCTTTTGCGCTTAAACTGTCAAATACACACAAGTTTATGTTCAAAACACACAGGAGTTACAAAAACAGTTGGTTATGTCTGTGAAGGTAAACAGCTGGGAAAGAAATCTCATGTTTATATTAGATAAACAGCAGTGTGGCAGCAGCGCAATAAAAATCTATTTCTCTGTGGATAAAATTTCCTTCAGGCCTACAGCTGCAGAGTTTTGTAGAGTCATTGAGCGTGTTGTGTCTGTGTATTTGTATTCACAGAGCTCATGAGCAGGACCTGTGTAAGAAACACGAGCGTGAGATGGCCGAGCTGAACGCTCTCCACCACAGAGATACACAAAACATGCTGTCAGACTTTAACAAGGCCCAGGAGCTGCTGAAGGACAAGATCTCCGCCCTGCAGATCCTGTGAGTTCATGCACCACAAACAAGTCCACTATGTGTATTTTGGAGGATGAATGATCTATATCTTCTGTTTTGACTGGTTGTTTACGTGTGTCTGGTGACAGAGGCTATGAATGCTAACGAAAGGACAGCAGACGGTAATGTAGACTCGGGGTTGGTGGAGAGGGACAGGATGAGGACAGTGTTTCTGAAGAGATGCTGGGAGGGAGAGACAGAGAAGATAGCGAGATATATATCTAGCGAGAACTGAGAGCAGAACAGACGACCCTGTCAAAGCAGCTCAGATAAGAGGAGCAGATGCCTTTGGCTACAAAACATGCTGTTTGTGTATTTTTCGGGTTTGAATGAGGGTTGTTTTGTGCTCTGACAAGGGACACCATTCATATGGAGAAGCAAGTGTGAATAATGCTCTTCTTCAACATTTAATCATCATTTGATTAAAAATTTTACACATTCTTTTACCAAAATAAGAGGGATCATACAAAATGCATGTTTTTGCTTATTTAGTACTGACCTGAATAAGATATTTCACATAAAAGGTGTTTACACATAGTCCACAAGAGAAAATAATAGTTGAATTTATAAAAATGACCCTGTTCAGAAGTTCATTCTTAATACTGTGTTGATACCTGAATGATCCACAGCTGTTTTTTTTGTTTTGTTTTTTTGATTAGTGATAGTTGTTTATGAGTCCCTTGTCCTGAACAGTTAAACTGCCTGCTGTTCTTCAGAAAAATCCTTCAGGTCCCACAAATTCTTTGGTTTTCCAGCATTTTGGGGTATTTGAACCCTTTTCCAACAATGACTGTATGATTTTGAGATCCATCTTTTCACACTGATGACAACTGAGGGACTCATATGCAACTCTTACAGAAGGTTCAAACACTTACTGATGCTCCTGAAGAAAAAACAATGCATTAGGAGCCGGGGGGTGAAAACATTTGAACAGAATGTGGATATTTTTCTTATTTTGCCTAAATATCATATTTGTTTTATAAGTCCTGCCCTTTAGAGGCTACAGAAGATACTTGCATGTTTCCCAGAAGACAAAATAAGTTACATTTACCCTGATCTTCAAATTCAAAAAGTTTTCACCCCTCAGCTCTTAATGCATCTTCTGGAGCATCAGTGAGTGTTTGAAAAGTTGGATCTCAAAATCAGACAGTCATTGTTGGAAAAGGTTCAAATTCACAAAAATGCTGGAAAACCAAAGAATTTGTGGGACCTGAATGATTTTTCTGATGAACAGCAGGCCGTTTAACTGTTCAGGACAAACAAGGGACTCATAAACAACTATCACTAAAGAAAAAAAAAACAGCTGTGGATCATTCAAATAACAACAAAATATATTAAGAATCAAGTGTGTGAAAACTTTTGAACAGGGTCATTTTTATAAATTTAACTGTTATTTTCTCCTGTGGACTATATGTAAACATCTTTTATGTGAAATATCTTATTCAGGTCAGTACTAAATAACATGCATTTTGTATGATCCCGCCTATTTTGGTAAAATAATTAACATTTTGCAGATTCTGAAAGGAGGATGTTAACTTTTAACCTCAACTGTATTTATGCCATATTAAAACAATGGGGAAAAAATGGTGTAGAAATTGCAAGTAAATTTGACAAATGTTTACAAAGAAATGTCAGGTAATACTGAATTAAATATTACATTTTTAATTAGACTGAAATAGTATTTTCTTTTAAAACATGCTTAAATAATCTATTTACAACTTTCAGATTCGGATTATGGGTGGTTTATGAACTTTTTTTGTGAATATTATTGTACTAGATGTGTGTCTAATTTATTTAGAGTGAATATGTGTAAATTTAGATATTTTGAGAAAAAAATGTCCCAGTTTATTTGTATTGACCCTAATTTTTGATATGTTTTAAATATTGTATACAGACTTTGAATTACAGTATAAACACATTTAGATAAATCTGAGTCAGAAGGACAGCAGTACATGAACAGGATGTGTTTTTAGGTGTATATGCATGTGTATATAAATATAGAAAACTGGCAGGGTTGTAGAAGAGCTCTTTGACTGTAGATATTGCTGTCAGAGGTGACCTAATTTAGGTTTACTTGAACGAGAACACCAACACATCCAGCTATTGAACAGCTTGCCGTATAAAAATAGTTTATCTGACTGCCTGAATCCGCTCTGTATTCACAACTGTGAATGATAATGAATATTTTAGATTCTGGAAGTGTGTGTCATGACATGGAAAGGCCCCATGGCCCGCAAAATACAAGGGAAAGACAGAGTTGCATTTAACAAAGTGCAAAATATATGAGGTTCATTTAAATCGTAGTGTTTTTAATTAATAATTGATCAAATCCGTCTGTGAAAATGATACTTTTGTGTGTTCGAGACAAAGGGTGTGATGAAGGACTGATCTTAAAGGAATTGTTCACCCAAAAATGAAGATTCTATCATTTATTCATTCCCTTTGTAGTTTCAGATTTGTATGACTTACTTTCATCACTATAATAAAAAGATAAGATATTCATGCAGTTCTTTTTAATTGAAGGCAGATGAATGATGTCAAGATCCAAAAATGACAACAACAAAAAAAGCTCCATAAAAGTAGTCCATATGGTTTGTGGGCTTTATTCTAGGTATTCTGAAATCATATGACAACATTATGTGAGAGTTAAACCGTTTAAGCCATTTTTTATTGACGAATATCAGTAGTATTGTGCCTGGCTGATCCAGATGCACCACGTTTGAATATGCTGAAGCAACCTGTCAAAATAAAAGTTTGATTTACCTTGAAGAAACTGTGACAGAAATATATGTATATAAATATATTTTAGAAATATTTACCAGAATAATTATTTACCACAAAAATGTACTAAATACACAACACAGTATTTCTGAAAATGAAATTAAATAAATAAATAAATAAATAAATAAAAATATATATAATTTTTTTTTTTTACAAATAAAATCAATTAATTAATTAAAGACGCTTTTGGAATTATTTAAATGGAATCCAGAAAATTATTGGAAAACAGAATTTGGTCAAAAATAAAACTGAATTTGAGAAAAAATAAAACACATTTCATTAGGCCTTAAATTTTTGCTTTTTCATGATTTCAATTAAATAGACATGCTTTTTATAGATTTTTTTATTTATACATTAAAGCAAAAATATATATAATTTTGAAAAAAAAAAAAAAACGGAATTTGGAAAAATGTAAACGGATTTTATAGTGGTTTTGATTTCTCTTTGTGATTCCATTAACGATCCTTTTGGTACTTTTAAAGAAAAAGTAAATTAATTTTTACTGTCAAAATGATATAATTTGAATAATAATTAACTTTATATTTAATTTCATTTTTAAAAGTCTTTTTACAAACTTCATTGACTAAAAAGAATTAGTAATTTGTTCAG
The DNA here is from genome assembly GCF_049309525.1 of Garra rufa. Lineage (NCBI taxonomy): Eukaryota > Metazoa > Chordata > Actinopteri > Cypriniformes > Cyprinidae > Garra > Garra rufa. The sequence goes on from NC_133373.1 coordinate 36,170,818, forward strand.
GAATCGTACTACACTGGCTGCTGTATGAATACGCTTGGTTTTATGGTGCACAAGTCATTTGGACCTATTTGTATGCTGTTTTGATTGTGTATTTTTGTCTTTTTTTGTCATTGTTGCATCTTTACAGCTTGTATTGTGTGGAAAAAATTACCTCCCACAAAAAATCTATCAGACAGGTTTTCGAATGAAATGAGAGTGAGTAAATGATTTTAAGATGAACTATTGCTTTAAATTAAGTTTTGAATGTTTGACTTGTGTAAGTATTTTTAGTGTGAGAAGCAGTCAGTCTATGACTAAACAGAACGAGGTCTCGTGTGAAGCAGTCAGAACTTGTATCCCTCAGCATTTCCTAACCGTGCCATCTCCAGGTGTCCCTGAAGAGCAGAGATACACAGCCAGCTAATTAAACATAACTCAAACCTATTGAAATGACAGTCCTGTCCTCTTTGCAATTAATTATTATGACAGCTGAGTTTCCCCAAACCGAGTCCTCCAACCAGTTTTAAATTTCAACCTATTTAAGTCTCATGAATATTTCATGTGCACGGTGATCCTCAGTGATCCTCGTGTGTGGAGCATGGGCTGCTCTACTGTAACCGCTCGAGTGCATTCTGCAGGCTGCAAAAGCTGCTGTGTTTTGCTGCTGTCACTTTAAATGGATAAATAGGCTTGATGAGAACAGTGTATATTTACTCAGAAAGGGCCATTCGGTGAACTGCTATTATGAGCATGTATAAAGGGGTCATTGGATGGATGGATGGATGGATGGATGGATGGATGGATGGATGGATGGATGGATGGATAAACAGAGCAGATGGATGGATGGACAGACAGATAGATAGATAGAGAGACAGTTAGATGGATAGATAGAATGATGGATGGATGGATGGATGGATGGATGGATGAATAAATAGAATGATGGATGGATAAACAGCAGATGGATGGATGTATAGAACAATGGATGGATAGATGGCTAGATAGACAGATGGATGGAAATACAGCTGATGGATAAATGGATAGATGGACGGACAGATGGATGGATAAATAGAATGATGGATGGATAAACAGCAGATGGATGGATGGATAGAACGATGGATGGATGGATGGATCAAAAGAGGGGATGGATGAATAAACAGCAGATGGATAGATAGAATGATGGATGCATATACAGAGCAGATGAATGGATAAACAGACCGGATAAATGAATGGATGGATGGATGATGGATGAATAAATGGATAGTTGAATAGAATGATGGACAGATAGATGGATGAACAGACAGACAGATAGATAGATAGATAGATAGATAGATAGATAGATAGATAGATAGATAGATAGATAGACAGACAGACAGACGGATGGATAGCTGGACAGATAGAACGATGGATGGATATACAGAGTGGATGGTTGGATGGATAAACAGAGCGGATAAATGGATGGATAGAATGACGGATGGATAGACGGATGGATGGATGAATAGCAGATGGATGGATAAATTGATAGATGGATAGATTGATGAATGGATAGATGGTTGAATGGAAAAACAGCTGATGGATGGATGGATAAATGGATGGAGAGATGGACGGACGGACAGATGGATGATAGATAGACGGATGGATGGATGGATGGATGGATGAATGGATAGAGAGATGGATGGACAGACGGATGGATAGATGAACAGCAGATGGATAGATAGATAGATAGATAGATAGATAGATAGATAGATAGATAGATAGATAGATAGATAGATAGATAGATAGATAGATAGATAGATAGATAGATAGATAGATAGATAGATAGATGGATGGATGGATGGATGGATATAAAGAGTAGATGGATGATGGATAGGAAGACAGATGGATGGATGGATGGACGGATGGATGGATAAACAGAGCGGATAAATGGATAGATGGAAAGAATGATGCTGGATAGATAGATAGACAGATGGATGGATGAACAGAGCTGATGGATGGATGAATGGATGGACAGACAGATGGACAGATAGATGGATGAACAGGGCGGATGGATGGATAGAATGATGGATAGATGGATGGATGGACAGACGGACAGACAGACGGATGGATGGATGATAGAGAGATGGACAGACAGATGGATGGATGGATGGATGGATGGATGGACAGACGGGTGGATATACAGGGCTTGATGGATGGATGGATAGAATGATGGATGGATAGAGAGATGGACAGATAAAGAGAAAGATGGATTGATAGATAGAACAATAGGTGGATGGATAAACAAAGTGGATGGATGGCTGGATGGCTGGATGGATGGATAAATAGGTAGAATGATGGATGAACGGACAGATGGATAGATGGATGGATAAATAGATGAATGGATAGATAGGCGGTTGGATAGATGGAAGGATGGATGGATGGATGATGGATAGAACGATGGATAGATGGAAAGATGGATGAACAGGGTGGAAAGATGGATGGATGGATGGATGGACAGATGGATGCATAGATGGAAAACAGAGCGGATGGATGGATAGGTAGAACAATGGATAGATAAACAGCTGATAGATTGATAAATGGATGGATGAATGGATGGATAAACAGAGTTGATGGATGGATAGATGGATGTAAAATGGATGGATAAATGGACTGACAGACGGACGGACAGATAGACAGACAGATGGATGGATGGACAGATAGATGTGGGTATGTCTTTGTTCAGAAGTGAACCTGTCTGATATGGACACATCTACATTTTGTTCTTGAGACGAGAGAGTGTAAATCTGAGAGGGCAGTGTCCATCCAGCCCTAGGTTAATGACCTATTTAATCTGAATAGATAAACATGCCCTTAGTAGTTCAAACTGCAGTGTTGTCCTCTGTTTGCCACCATTTAAAACTATTCATGAAACAGCCTCAGTTTCATTATTACCAGCAGTTGTGAAGTCCTTAGGGAAGGTTTTCATATGAAAACAGCCATCAATCACCACACTGTATACCTCTGGGGAAGCGTCACATTGCATTGCTCATTAAAGATTCATCACACATTTTCAAACATCCTTCAAAGAGGCAGAAATGCTGGAGATATTGATCCTCGACGACACCGATCATCAAAGAATTCCTCTAAATGAAAGAATGATTGAGTGATGGCTATTCAAAGGTGCTGATGAGTTTAACTATCACACTACTACAATGTAAAGCAGAGAAAATGAAAGGCAGATGCCAATATCATCACACCGATATGACCAATGCTGTTTAATTAATTCTGTGTTCAAAGCACAAAGCCATCAGCTTTGCTTTCTTACTAAGCTAAAGTGTCAGTATAGTCAAATTTCGCTCGCAGTAATGAGTCACAAGTACAAACAGATGACAGACTGATTGTAAACAGAGTGGAGACAGGGTTGATAGTTCAGTTTCTAAACCATGTGACTTGTCTTGCTGCAAAGACAGCATCCTAAATCTCATCCTAAATAATCTGTCTTTGCTCTTTAGGTTGGAGGGAACAGAAGAAAAATTCCGGAACAGAGAGAGCAGGCTTGAAGATCTGCAGACAATAGCCGAACTAAAGGACATGGTGGCTGAGAGAGAAGCTTTGGTCAAGAAACTGGTGGTAAGAGCACTTTAAGATGTGTGACATGCTTATTCACAATATTGCAGGTTTATTGTGAAATTTATCAGCTGTGAATGTGGTTACACAAGACGAGGTGTCCCACTGGTGCTCTGTCCTGCTGAGATTAGCAGAGTCTCGCAAGACTGGAGGGATAGATCTATTTCAGGACAGACAACCCTGCTGAAAAGACCAGCTTAATCCTGCTCTAGACACAGTGACAACTGCTTTTTCTGTGAAATTCACTCTTTACAACAACAGTGGTTTACAGGAAAGACTTTCTTTGCTCATAAAAATAGGTAACACCCAATGTGTAGACGTTTGGCATCTATGTTTTTTGTATCTTTCCAATTTATCTGAAAATTACACCTTCTATGCTATTTTTTTTTCAAAAGAGGATTTACCTGATGCATTAAAATCAATAAGAGACAGAAAAACAACAAAAAATTCAGGAAAATGCATTTAAAAAATTTGATTTGCATTTTAATGAGTGAAATAAGTATTTGACCCCTTCGCAAAACATGACTTAAAACTTGGTGGAAAAACCATTGTTGGCAATCACAGAGGTCAGAGGTGTAGTTGGCCACCAGGTTTGCACATCTCAGGAGGGATTTTGTCCCACACCTTTTTGCAGATCCTCTCCAAGTCATTAAGGTTTTGAGGCTGACGTTTGGCAACTCAAACCTTCAGATCCCTCCACAGATTTTCTATGGGATTAAGGTCTGGAGACTGGCTAGGCCACTTCAGGACCTTAATGTGCTTCTTCTTGAGCCGCTCCTTTGTTGCCTTGACCTTGTATTTTGAGTCATTGTCATGCTGAAATACCCATGCACAACCTATTTTTATTGAGGAAAGGAGGTTCTCACCCAAGATTTGGCGGTACATGGCCCTGTCCATCATCCCTTTGACGATGCAGTTGTCCTGTCCCCTTAGCAGAAAAACACCCCCAAAGCATAATGTTTCCACCTCCATGTTTAACGGTGGGGATGGTGTTCTTGGGGTCATAGGCAGCATTCCTCCTCCAAACACGGCAAGTTGAGTTGATGCCAAAGAGCTCAATTTTGGTTTCATCTGACCACAACACTTTTACCAGTTCTCCTCTGAATCATTCAGATGTTCATTGGGCCTGTACATGTGTTTTCTAGAGCAGGATGACCTTGCGGGCGCTGCAGGATTTCAGTCCTTCACGGCGTAGTGTGTTACCAATTGTTTTCTTGGTGACTATGGTCCCAGCTGCCTTGAGATCCTCCCGTGTAGTTCTGGGCTGATTCCTCACTGTTCTCATGATCATTGAAACTCTAAGAGGTGAGATCTTGCATGGACCCCAGACTGAAGTAGATTGACAGTTATTTTGTGTTTCTTTCATTTGCGAATAATCCCAACTGTTGTCACCTTCTCAACAAGCTGCTTGGCGATGGTCTTGTAGGCCATTCCAGCCTTGTGTAGGTCTACAATCTTGTCCCTGACATCCTTGGACAGCTCTTTGGTCTTGGCCATGGTGGAGACTTTGGAACCTGATTGATTGATTGCTTCTGTGGACAGGTGTCTTTTATACAGGTAACAAGCTGAGATTAGGAGCACTACCTCAAAGAGAGCGCTCCTAATCTCAGCTTGTTACCTGTATAACAGACACCTGGGAGCCAGAAATCTTGCTGATTGAAAGGGGATCAAATACTTATTTCACTCATTAAAATGCAAATCAATTTATAACTTTTTGAATGCATTTTTCTGGATTTTTTTTTTTTGACTCTCACTGTTCAAATAAACCTACCATTAAAATTATAGACTGATAATTTCTTTGTCAGTAGGTAAACGTACAAAATCAACAGGTGATCATTTTTTACCCTCACTGTACATACACATGATTACAAATGAAGTTAAATACAGTTTAGTTAAAGGGATAGTTCACCCAAAAATGAAAATTGCCCCACCCTCAAGCCACCCTAGGTGTATATGACTATGACTATGATAATACAATTGAAGTTATATTAAAAAATGTCCTGGCTCTTCCTAGCTTTATAATGGCAGTAAATTGGTGTTGAGATTTTGAAGTCCAATAAAGTGCATCCATCCATCATGAAAAGTACTCCACAACTAGTCCTAAGTTTATTGCCTGATTGGAACCAAACCAGTGCAGAAATATTCTCTGGAGAATGAATATGAATAACTATGCAAAAAAGTTGATCTTTCGACTCACTGTCGCAAATGGACAAGTCCTGAACAAAATGAGATATCCTTACAAAACTCAGAACACTTATGTAAGAGCTCAATCTGAGGTCACAAGACAAAAATTGTGGAGTTTTTCCACTTGGTGGCGCTATAAGAGGGAACAAACATAAAAATGGCTATACTTACACAACCATTTGTCCTATCAACATGAAAATCACTGTGCATGGTCTTGGTCCAAAGTGCCACAAATGCCTATAAGGACATTTGCGTATCTCAAACAAAAACATGGCCGTCATTGGCTGATGAAGTTTGAGCACCTATTACAGGTTAACGGAGGCCGATCGGAACGAAACTCGGTGGGCCTGTTTGACTCATGGCCCCAAAGGTCTGTTAGGGTGTACTCACACTAGGCACGATTGCCGTGAACCGGGCCCGAGTACGATTGTCCCCCCTCCCCACTCCCCCTCTGGCCTGCACTCACATAGGGTTTCAGCATTCGTGCCGGAGCACGCTTGCGTCATTATGGTGTGACGGTTTCAGGATAAACAGAAAGAGCGGCGCTCTCGCTGAACGCAATTTAGTCCATCGCTCTGTTTACTTTTTGGATAGTAATTTTGAGTCGTTTGTTACGCAGTGGTCCACAGCCTATTTTTAAACAGGTCTATCGCCTTTGTGGCATGAAAATTTTCCCGCAATCGTGCTGCTCGTATGAGGAGGTTTGCAAGGTACCAGCTGAAGTGCAGCAAGGACTTTGCAGCTTTGATTACGGACTATAAAAACATTGATTACCTCGCAAAAACGCAACGTCACGCATCCTGTTCCGTGCTCCAGCACGGTTAGCGCTCACACTGCATGCGAACCGCGCCCGAGTCCAACTGAACCATGCTCTGGCCCACCTCTTCCAAGTGGGCCAGGGACGGCTAAAAGAGCCGTGCCCGGGCACGGTTCGGAGCACTCACACTAGTCAAACGAACCACGCTTTGGTGGTCAAATGCACTCGGGCACGGTTCAAACTGCCTAGTGTGAGTACAACCTTAAAAAGAATTCAGCCACTGGGAGCGATATCGCATGCTGGGGGCGATATCGCAAACATGCTTTTGCGAACTAGTCCTATGTTTTTCACTCAATCTGGAATAAAACCACTGCAGTACAATTCTCTAGACTCTTTAGGTCAATAATTATATAAAAAATGTTGAAAAACATTTGGGAAGCTATAACAGAGTTGTTTAGAAAAGGGGTCTGTCCTAATTTACCCAAAATCCTATAAAGCCTGAAGGAAAACTTAAAACTTCACGAAACCTGGTGAGCACATGCAACAGGTGATTCTAAACAATCATGCAAAGTTTTAAGGAGATCGGACCACAGCTGGCACTATAATAGTCATAAACGTTAAAAAAACATAATAGTTCGATGGTAAATTACCTGGATTTGTCAAAAATGCTTTTTTAAATCATTGCTTTAGGTGGTTACAGGCTTGCTAAATAATGTCTTTTTTTCATATGTGCTTAAATGCCTTAAACCACTATATATATTAAAATAAAATAGAATTTCTGAAAGTATGGACATGCAAAAATATGTAAATATATTGAACAATTTTACAATTATACAATTTAGAAGCTTAAAATTAATTTTTATTCCCATATTTAAGCTTCCAAAATACTTGCTAGCAGATTTTTGTTCAGTAACATGTTCTGGAGACAAATGGTGCTCGTATGTCAGTGGTGTTATATTGTCCATAGATAACAAGAGATAATCTACTTTTCCTTCCAGGATGACAAGAAGTTTTACCAGCTGGAGCTTGTCAACAGAGAGACCAACTTCAACAAAATATTCAATGCAAACCCAAATGTTGGTGTCATTAACCCTCTTGTCAAGGTAAGATTTCGTCTTTGTACTCTACTTTGTCCTTGTGTGTGGAGCTGGTAGTTGTTTAGTTGAAGACATAGTTGCCGTTCCAAAACCTAGTGATCTGAGTAGACTCAATTTTAGTTTGAATGCAATCTGTTTGCATGGGATACACTTAAAAAATAGCCTGGCAGAAAACAAAGAAACTGAACAAAATGCATGTTCATACATTGTCTTTACATAGTTTCTAATATATAGATAGTACAGTCGTGGCCAAAAGTTTTGAGAATGACACAAATATTAGTTTTCACAAAGTTTGCTGCTAAACTGCTTTTAGATCTTTGTTTCTGTGATGTACTGAAATATAATTACAAGCACTTCATACGTTTCAAAGGCTTTTATTGACAATTACATGACATTTATGCAAAGAGTCAGTATTTGCAGTGTTGGCCCTTCTTTTCAGGACCTCTGCAATTCGACTGGGCATGCTCTCAATCAACTTCTGGGCCAAATCCTGACTGATAGCAACCCATTCTTTCATAATCACTTCTTGGAGTTTGTCAGAATTAGTGGGTTTTAGTTTGTCCACCCGCCTCTTGAGGATTGACCACAAGTTCTCAATGGGATTAAGATCTGGGGAGTTTCCAGGCCATGGACCCAAAATTTCAACGTTTTGGTCCCCGAGACACTTAGTTATCACTTTTGCCTTATGGCACGGTTCTCCATCGTGCTGGAAAATGCATTGTTCTTCACCAAACGGTTGTTGGATTGTTGGAAGAAGTTGCTGTTGGAGGGTGTTTTGGTACCATTCTTTATTCATGGCTGTGTTTTTGGGCAAAATTGTGAGTGAGCCCACTCCCTTGGATGAGAAGCAACCCCACACATGAATGGTCTCAGGATGCTTTACTGTTGGCATGACACAGGACTGATGGTAGCGCTCACCTTTTCTTCTCCGGACAAGCCTTTTTCCAGATGCCCCAAACAATCGGAAAGAGGCTTCATCGGAGAATATGACTTTGCCCCAGTCCTCAGCTGTCCATTCGCCATACTTTTTGCAGAAGATCAATCTGTCCCTGATGTTTTTTTGGAGAGAAGTGTCTTCTTTGCTGCCCTTCTTGACACCAGGCCATCTTCCAAAAGTCTTGGCCTCACTGTGCGTGCAGATGCGCTCACACCTGCCTGCTGCCATTCCTGAGCAAGCTCTGCACTGGTGGCACTCCGATCCCGCAGCTGAATCCTCTTTAGGAGACGATCCTGGCGCTTGCTGGACTTTCTTGGATGCCCTGAAGCCTTCTTAACAAGAATTGAACCTCTTTTCTTGAAGTTCTTGATGATCCTTTAAATTGTTGATTTAGGTGTAATCTTAGTAGCCACAATATCCTTGCCTGTGAAGCCATTTTTATACAACGCAATGATGGCTGCACGCGTTTCTTTGCAGGTCACCATGGTTAACAATGGAAGAACAATGATTTCAAGCATCACCCTCCTTTTAACATGTCAAGTCTGTAGAGATGCGCGGATGGGCTCAATCGTCACCCGAATCCGCAGCTTCAAATAAATTATCCGCCCGCCACCCACCCGCACCTATATTTTTCTCTGATTTAGATAACCGCACCCGACCCGCACCCGATCGTCATATTACACTTATTGTAATTCTTAGTTTTGCATGATGATATGATAAATTGATGGTTCATGTTAACAGCAGATTGATTCAGCTGATCTGCAAATCGCTGCACACTTATACGTTTATCACGGATTTTAAGCCAAATCCATGCAGAAAAGAATAACGTTAACTGACATCTGGATGCGACTCTCCGCAATCTCTGACGAAATCGGTCGGGTTTTCTCTCTATTAGAGCCGCTCTGAGCTTAGTATTTGAACGCATGCTTGGACTGAAGTTTACAGGGGTTCACCAGTTTAAGAAAGGTCTGAGCATAAAAATCTGCTTCTTTTCATTTTTAAGGTATTGTTTTCATTATAATCTACTGATTCAAATAAGTAATCAATAATAATTATAGCCTACCACTGCGCGTCTAGCCTGACATGCTTTCGCGTAAGAATGAACAGGCAGCATGGACGCATCAGGCAAAATCGTCAAATATATTTCAAAAGAAGCCGGCGCCACGGTCCTGACCACATCACTGTCTTTACTGGGTGTTTTTAGGGAATATTTCAATTTATTAACATGCGACTGAATTAGCTATTCATGTGTTGGACTGTCATGATTTTGGCTAATGCAGGACACTTCTGAATGATGCCCATCAGAGACGTGGGTAAACGCAAAGCGACCAATGCACTACACCGCTGCATTACCGTGCTCAATAGCATTAGCACAGGCATAACTCCCTTCAAACTTTATATGGAATGTCAACGTTTCTGTCACCAAAAACTTAGAACAGGCAAACACACACACGCACACAAATGAAATCGTCTCTGCCTGATGAAAAACATATTTAAAACACGTTCAAGTTTTAGAAAATGTAGTTAATATTTGCATCATTATTGATTTATCTCATCCACCCGCGACCCACCCGCAAATAATCAGAATGCATTTTTTTATTACCCGACCCACCCGACCCGCGGATTATCCGCAGCGCCCGCGGATATAACCGCCATCCGCGCATCACTACAAGTCTGCCATTCTAACCCAATCAGCCTGACATAATGATCTCCGTCCTTGTGCTCGTCAACATTCTCACCTGAGTTAACAAGACGATTACTGAAATGATCTCAGCAGGTCCTTTAATGACAGCAATGAAATGCAGTGGAAAGTTTTTTTGGGGGGATTAAGTTAATTTTCATGGCAAAGAAGGACTATGCAATTCATCTGACCACTCTTCATAACATTCTGGAGTACTGTATATGCAAATTGCTATTATAAAAACTTAAGCAGCAACTTTTCTAATTTCCAATATTTATGTAATTCTCAAAACTTTTGGCCACGACTGTAGACAGCAGAGCAGTTCACTAAGTTTTGGAAATGACAGCAGTTGAATGAGGCTCGAATGTCATTTCTTACACTGTGTCCTAGCCAGGCATGATGCGAAAAGCAATACATTAGATTTGTACATTAATAATAATTGGAGTTCCTAACCAGCTACAACAGTGACAAGATGCACAGTGAAATCTCATTGTTGTTCTATAGCTGTATATTTAGCATCATATATGCTCTGATTACTGTGAAAATGATTTTAGCAGATATGCTGTGCCTGGTTAGGATGCAGTGTTACTGGGGTGCAATCAAAGGCAATACAACTGACATGCCGGACTGGAGTTCATTGGAAACACTGTTCACTGGGAGCATGCTGGAGCTCTTTTACACACATACACATACATTATTAAAGGGATTGTTCTCCCAAAAATGAATATTCTGACATCATTTACTCACCCTCATGTCATTCTAAACCTGCATGGAAAACAGAAGAATTTATTTCATTGTACTGGATGCTTTGTTCAATGCAACTATAATTGCGGACTGAAGCTTTCAAGCTTAAAAGGGACATACAATCCACATGAAAGAATCCTAAAAGTAGCCCATACAGCTTCTGTACTCACTCTTAAAAATAAAGGTGCTTTAAAAGGTTTTTCACAGTGATTCCATAGAAGAACCATTTTTGGTTCCACAAATAACCATTCAGTCAAAGTTTCTTTAAAGAACCATCTCTTTTTACCTTTTTATAATCTCTGTGAAACAGAAAGGCTCTTCAGATTTTAAAGGTTCTTTATGGAACCATTTAAACAAAAAAGGTTCTTCTATGGCATTTTGAAGCACCTTTATTTTAATGAGTGTATATTTTCAATCCTTTTGAAGCTGCTTGATATATATATATATATATATATATATATATGTATATATATATATATATATATATGTATATATATATATATATATATATATATATAATTTTTTTTTTTTTTTTGTGGTCTGAAAACGTTTTTGGCATGTAATACTGGCATACCATCTACAGTATGATAATGTTAATAATTATTTTATACTAAAATAATTTAATATACAAAAGTATTTATTAGTATTTTAAATTAGTTTAATTCTATGTTAATTCTATGTTTTGTTTAATTTTTTTTGTTCAAGTCTAAGCTATTTTTTTAATATATTTCTATTCTAAAAATGTTGTTTAATACTAAAATAATTTAATATACAAAAGTGTTTATTAATATTTTGAATTAGATTTCAATTTTATAATTATTTTTTATTTATATTTTAGTTCAAGTCCTACCAAGTTTGTTGTTATTTTGTTTTTTAATCGTTTCTAAACATTTGAATGCTAAAATGTTAATTATTTTATTCTAAAAAAGTATTTTTAGTATTTTGAATTAGATTTTAATTTTACATTCAAATTAAAAAAAGTCTTAAAGTGTTTTTTTAATAATATTTTTATGCTAAAAATGTTATTCATTATTTGATACTATAACAATTTAATTTATAGAAGTATTCATTAGTATTTTGAATTAGCTTAAATTTTATATTTACTTTTTATAACTTTTAGCTCAAGTCTTAGTAATTTTGTTTTTGTTATTGTTTTTTAATTTTTTTTAATCAATATGCTAAAATGTTATTAATTGTTTTATACTACAATAATTTAATATACAAAATATTTATTAGTACTATGAATTAGCTTTTAATTTTGTATTTAATTTTTCTTTAAATTTCAGTTCTGGTCTTAGCAATTTTGTTTTTTGTTATTTTTTTTATTTTTTTTATATTTCTGTGCTAAAAATGTTATTATTTTATACTAAAATAATTTAACGCAAAAGTATTTATTAGTATTTTGAATTAGCTTTTAATTTTATATTTAATTTTTAGCTCAAGTCTCAGCCATTTTAATGATTATATTTAGTTTTTTTATATTTCTAAGCTAAAATGATAATACTTTTTTGTATTAAAACAATTTAATATACAAAAGCATTTATTAGTATTTTGAATTAGCTTTTAATTTTATATATTTTTTTTTTATAAAAAATGTATGTTCCAGTCTTAGCAATTTTGTTGTTTGTTATTTTGTTTTTTGATTTATATATATATTTATATGCTGAAAATGTTATTTCTTATTTTTACTAAAAATAATTTACTATACAAAATTATTTATTAGTATTTTGAATTAGCTTAGCAAATTAGCTAATTTTGTTGTTTATTTATATTTTTATATTTCAAATATAAAACTATTAAAAACACATTTGCAAAAAGAATTAAAAAAAACAATTTTGTTGTATGTTATTTAGTTGTTGTTTTTTATAGAAATACTAAAAAAGTCTTAGCAGTTTTGTTGTTTATTATTTAGTTTTTTTTAATATAGAAACATAAAAAACTAAATTAGCAACAAAATTGCTACGACTTAAACTACAGTTTAAATAATTCAAAATACTAATAAATACTTTTGTATAACAAATTATTTTACTATAAAAATGTATTAATTATTAATTAAATATTAGCTTTAATGTATTTCCGTTTCAGTTTTAGTCATTTTAATACTTAAATTAGTGCTAAACTTAACTTTTATAGTTTAATTAACAGAAAAACATTTTTTTAACAGTTTTAGATTTAATTTAGGATATTTTCAGTGAATCAGTGAATGCAAATAATTCATTTTTGAATCTTTCTGATTCAGGAAGATTGTTAGTAAATAACTTTTTTAACTTAAGTTTTTCTAATCTTCAAAGCAGTCGTATATCCTCAAAAGACTACTTTTATGCACCTTTCATGGTCCGTTTGTATCCATTTTGAAGCTTAAAAGCCTTACAGTTGCATTGAAAAGAGCAACCAGTACATGATTCAAAGTCATACAGGTTTGGAACAACACAAGGGTGAGTAAACGATGACCGAATTTTCATTTTTGAGTGACACATCCCTTTAACTTCCTGTTTTTCCCAGAGCTTTGGAGAAAGTGGTGTTTGTTCCATACGTCACAGCAGTTCCTGACCCAGTCTCAACAATGTCATTCTGTTTGACCAGATATTTCACTGTTGCCCTCATCTGTGTTCTATAACTTCCAAGTGTCGCTGATTACATGTGCATATATGTTTGTGTGTGAGTGTCAATGTCTCTCGTTCCTCCGCGTTCTCTTCCTGTTGAGACATCCAGTTCTTCTTTGCTTTCCAAGCCATTCTTCTTTCAGTCTGAAAGTTTCAACAGCCTCTTCCTCTGATCCACATCTCTCTCGACTCATTTCGATTTGATTGGCTGAGAGCGACTGATGCTTCCTCTGCTGAGTGTTGCGAGCTTGACTTTCAGGGTGGGCGTTTCTTAGGAAGCAATCAAAAAAATTGGAGCGTCAAGCTCTCCCAACCTCCTTTTTGTTTGCTTTTCTTGTCGTCCTATGTAGCAAAAGCGAAAGAACGACAAATCAGCCACCCGATTCAGCAGCTCGGCCAATCTTAGGGCCAATGTGGAGGCTTCCGGGACAGGGAGCGGCCAGCCCCAGCCCAACCGCCTCGAACCCATCCCCAACTCCCCCATTCACCAGCTGGAGCCTAACACGAGCAAACCCCTGCCCCCGCCAACCCCTCTCACCGAAGCCAAGAAATTGACGAGGTGAGGCGCACCTCGGCGGACAAACACACCAGCACACTGAAAACCCGCCGTCCGCTGTTCTAGAGGCAGCTGTTGTATCCCTTTTATGTGCCGAGGAAATACTCGGGATGGTTTGCTTTGTGCTTTTTTTTTTCCCCTGGCTCCTCTCTGCCTAACAGAGAGCGTGAAATCTGGAATTACGGCTCCGATCTTCTCCGAAGAAACAAGTAATTAGTTTGAATAATGAGTGCGTCGCCCTGGTCTCAGACTTGGTCTGTGTTACGATTCCCATTTGGGCTGGTGCTATTTGAAAGATGTGCTGTTTTCTGGGAGGGAAATGTAAGAGAATTCAAGCCAAAAATTTGCCAAAAATCATTCACATTGATTTTTTTTTTTTTTTTAGTTTGTACACTTGTTCGGAATGGAATACTACCATACTACGCATGCTAAAAATATTTTATTCTTTTAATTTAAAAAAATATATATATATATATTCCATTGATGAATGAACATCTTTTTTTAAATTAATTTCATTAATTTATGCCATTTTATTCTAAATGTTATTTTATTTTATTTTTTTTATCATTTTATTTATATACTAATATAGTATTTTTTTTTATTTTAATTTGTTTCTTCTTTTTTATCAATTTCATTAATTTTATGACATTTTAAACTGAACGTCATTTTATTTTTATTTTTATGATTTTATTTATTGACTAATATGGTATTTATTAATATTTTTATTTATTTTATTTAATTTATTTAATTTATTCATTTTTATTAGTTTCATGAACTCAGTAATTACAGTAAATGTCATTTTATTGTTTTTCAAATTATCATTTTTTTTTATTTCTTTAGGAGTGGTGTTTTCCCATTTTTCTTTGATAGGGCAGTGGAGATATGACAGGAAGTGAGTGGGAAAGAGAGAGGGGGGTGGGATCGGGAGCAGTCCACGGGGTGGTATTCAATCTTGGGACACCCGAGGGGCAACTGCCCACAAGGCTATTGGCGCCGACTATTGTTATTATTTTTATCATTTTATCTATATACTAATATAGCATTTATTGATATTTTGAATTTTTATTATTTTTTCTTCTTTTTTATTAATTTCATTAATTTTATGACATTTTTTATACTAAATGTCTTTTTTTTAATAATGTTATTTATATACTAATATAGTATTTATTAATATTTTGAAATCTTTACTTTTTTTCTTCTTTTTTATTAATTTCATTAATTTTATGACATTTTACAGTAAATGTCATTTTAATTGTTTATATTTTTATCATTTTATTTATATACTAATATAGTATTTATTAATATTTTTAAAACTTTCATTTTTATCTTTTTTCTTTTTTATTAATTTCATTAATTAATTAATTCATTTTACACTAAATGTCATTTAATTGTTTTTATTTTATCATTTCATTTATATACTGATATAGTATGTATTAATATTTTGAAATATTTTATTTTTATATTTCTTATTTTTTATTCATTTCTTTATTTTGAAATTTTACACTAAATGTCATTTTATTTTTTGTTTTTGTAATTTTATTTGTGTACTAATATAGCATGTATCAATATTTTTTATTTTTATATTTACTCTTCTTTTTTATGAATTCATTAATTTTATGACATTTTTTATACTAAATGTCTTTTTTCATCATTTTTTATCATTTATATACTAATATAGTAAGTACTAATATTTTGAATTCTTTCATTTTTGTTTCATTTTTGTTTGAAAATAAAAAAATGTTTTGGATTAGTTTTAGTTACATTTAAGTTACATTTAAGTTTAGTCAAGAACAACACTGTACCAAATTATCTTCTTTTTTTATTAATTTCATGATTTTTTTTTTACATTTTACACTAAATGTCATTTTATTTGTTATTTATAAACTAATATCATTTTTATATACTAATAGATTTTGAAATCTTTTTTTTCTTCTTCTTTTTCATTTATTTCATTAATTTTATGACATTTTACACTAAATGTCATTTTATTTATATACTAATAAAGTAAGCACTAATATTTTTAATTCTTAAATTTTTTTAATTTTTGTTTAAATTCTTTAATACAAAACAAAATTTGTATTAGTTTTAGTTACATTTACTTTTAGTCAAGAACAACACCAACAACAACCACAAGTACCAAATTAAAGTTTATTTTGTTAATTTCTTACTGAACACACCTTGTTAATTTTTGTTTAATTTCTAATTAACTAACTAACTAACTAATTTTTATTAGTTTTAGTTATATTTAGTTTTTGTCAAAAACAACACTGTACCAAACTATCTAATTATATTTTTAAAAAAATTATTAATTTCTTACCTCATACTGCTTGTTTAAATTAAACATGCTGCGTAATGCATTCACAGTAACAATGTGAAATACTGCTTTCTGAAACACTCTCATTGCATATTGCATTCCGATTCATACTGTTTTCCAACCATAGTAAGTAATATACTGTGGACTTCACAGTATGCAGGAAGCTAGTATTCCATTCCGAACGCAGCCGGTGCATCAACATCAGGCAAATAAAAGGGATACTTGAGCTTTTTTTTCCTAACACTGATGTACATGTATGCTTAATGTTACTTTCTGAAGTCCCATACATGAGCTTTGGAAATGGCATTGGAATGCAAATGGGAGCATGTGTCCCCACTGTCGCAGTGCATGCTGGGAGTTGGTGTCTGTCTCTGTGTTGTGTTTTCTGTTTGTGATGGAAGTTATATGACTCATCTGTTATTGTCTTTAAAGACCACATTGCATTGGAGAGAATGAATATTTTAAGTTTGCAACATTTTAGATTTGAAAAAAATATTCATTTTCCATAATGTACTGTCTTGCATCTGTGTGAACATGTAAAATACACTGTTTTGGGTTTCGTTTACTCTTTAAATACAATATTTCGACTCTTTTTCAACAATGAACCTTTGCCTTTGGCTCTAGTCGGCATGTTGTGAGCGGTGGCCGTATCATGCATGTTTTGCTGCTCTTGACCCAGGAAGTTTCATCTCGTCTGAAGCACCATTACGTGTGTTTCCTTGCATGCTGGTTTGAATGTAAAGGAGGTTCAAGTGACACAGCAAGGTAGACTTGTGCGGAGTTGTCCTCTTTTGTCATGAGGCTCTCATACACGGTCTATCCGGTTCAGTTCATGTCAGGGTGACATTCGGTCCATTTGAAACCGGTCCAACTGAACCAGAGTCACTTTTTAATATTCAAGTGGGGTCTTTTTTCATATCCTTTCTGCATAGTATTCTTGCACATGAGCTTAAGGGGCTCAAGGTACATTTTTAAAATGCTATTTATAATTTGAGACTCTATAATTTGACTATAGATAGACTATAATTTGGTTTTGAGGCTTTTAGTCAATATGTGTTCACTTGCCAATGTCCTCCAAAAAATTGACAAATTTCACTTTTAGTGGATATACTCATTTACAATGTACAGTCTGGGAAAACTGAGATTAAAATATAGATTTTTTACACATGTATGTCTAGTCTATGCTCTTTAGAATAAAAATTGGGCTATTATTTAAAACATTTTATGAAAAAAAAAAATATTTTTGATATACCAAAAGTCCTGTTTTAACAGGAAATATGTCAATGCCGATTTCAGTTTTTTTTTTTTTTTTTTTAAACAGTCACTTTTTAATGTTCTCATATCCTTTCTGCATAGTATTCTTGCACATGAGCTTTAGGGGCTCAAAGTACATTTTTAAAATGCTATTTATAATTTGTGTTCACTTCAAAGCCAATTATATGCTAATGTGCTCCAAAAAGTTGACAAATTTCACTTTTAGTGGATATGCTCATTTGAAATGAACAGTCTGCGAAAATTGAGAAAAAAATATATAGATTTTTACACATTTATGTCTAGGCTATGCTCTCTAGAATAAAAATTTGGTTATTATTTAAAACATTTTATAAAAAATATACCAGAAGTCCTGTTTTAACAATAAATATGTTAACGCCGATTTCAGTGTTTTATTTTATTTAACAGCTAGATGCATTACAATGGTCAAAGTCCATCTAGCAAAACCAATTGGTTTTGTTTACAAAAACAATAATTTGTAAAAGTGCTACCTATAATTTGGTACCTAAATTTTGAGGTTCTTAGATGGCATTAAAAAAAATATTTGAACCCTTTCTAACAATGACTGTATGATTTTGAGATCCATCTTTTCACACTGAGGACAACTGAGAGACTCATATGCAACTATTACAGAAGGTTCAAATGCTCACTGATGCCTCAGAAGGAAAAACCATGCATTAAGAGTTGGGGGTGTAAACTTTTGAACAGAATGAAGATGTGTACATTTTTCCAAATTTGCCTAAATATTGTTTTTTTTTTTTTAAACAGCTAGATGCATTACAATGGTCAGAGTCCATCTAGCAAAACCAATTGGTTTTGTTTACAAAAAACAATAATTTTTAAAAGTGCTACCTATAATTTGGTACCTAAATTTTGAGGTTCTTAGATGGCATGTGTTTGCTTTAAATCAATTTATATGCAAAACTACCAGTCAAATGCTCTCTAAAACGAGAATTATTGCATAATTTACTGTGTTTTTGTATAGATGCCAATTTGTCTCTAAATAAGTCAAATGACCTGCTCTGTTTCAAGTGTGCTGCTTTGAAGGTGTTTAACTTTTATTATCCTGCATCTCAGCACAGGTAGAAGTTGCGTTAGTGCTGAGCGAGCTGATTTAAATGCTCGATTGAGCATTAAATTGAGTTGCTGCAGCTCAGGCATCAGGGACCAAAGCACATTGATTTCATTGGAGATATAAAAGAATAAAGATGAGATTTCAAGCCAAGAATACCAAAGATACAGAAGTTTGAATACACAAGGACGGCTTGATCTGACAATATCTGTGCTGATCATTGCCTTGCCTGGTCGTGTGATTCAACTTTTCAAGCTACTTTCACATTGTGTAATAAATGACATTTATCAGTCCATAGTCTCTGTGTTACATAACATCAGATGCATATATTCTCAGAAAAAAGGTACAAAAATTGCCACTGAGGAAGTGTACTTATAAAAGGTACACCTTAGTTGGATAGACGAGAATAGAGATGGACAGATGGATAAATAGGACTGGATAGACAGATGATAGACAAGTATAGAGATGGACAGATGAGTATATAGTACTAGACGGATGGATGGATGGATAGACAAGTATAGAGATGGACTGATGGGTAGATATGAATGGATGGATGGATGGATAGATGGATAGACAAGTATAGAGATGGACAGATGAGTAGATAGTACTGGATGGATGGATAGATGGATAGACAAGTATAGAGATGGACTGATGGGTAGATAGTACTGGATGGTAGATGATAGATAGACAAGTATAGAGATGGACAGATGAGTAGATAGGACTGGATGGATGCATAGATAGATAGACAAGTATAGAGATGGACTGATGGGTAGATAGTACTGTATGGATAGATGAATAGATAGTTCGGTAGACAAATATAGAGATGGACAGATGGGTAGATAGGACTAGGACTAGATGTATACTAAGATAGATAGATAGATAGATAGATAGATAGATAGATAGATAGATAGATAGATAGATAGATAGATAGATAGATAGATAGATAGATAGATAGATAGATAGATAGATAGATAGATAGATGGATAGATAGATGGATAGATAGATGGATAGATAGATGGATAGATAGATGTCTCAATGGATGGATAGATGCATGGATAGATGCATAGTTGGATAAACAAATAGATAGATAGATAGATAGACAGACAGACAGACAGACAGACAGACAGACAGACAGACAGACAGACAGACAGACAGACAGACAGACATCAGTCAGTAGCATTTCAACCACACAGCTGAGCTACCTGAACAAAACCTAGCACTAGCAGCTTATAGAAACTGTTTTCTCGGAATTAACAACAAAATGTTCTGCAGCAGCATAAAGGCGCGTTTGTGCTCAGTCTTTTAAAGAGCAGAGCTGTGAGGGAGAAATAAAATGTGTTTCTATAAACGTTGACTGGAGGCTAAATTAATCAGGATTGAAAGCGGGTTCTGGTCCAGAAGACCTTGGAAAGAGTTGGAGGTTGACTACAGCACAGACACACACAGGACACTTCACCTTGAGAAAAACACAGTTCAGTTTTATGAGCTTACTGTAAATATTATATGAAAGAAACTCAAATGATGATTTTAAGGGGGAAAAATCTATCATTCTATTTATCTATCATTCTATCTGTCATTCTATTTATCTATCGTTCTATCGATCTATATCGTTTTATCGTTCTATCTGTCATTCTGTCTCTGTCGTTCTAGCGCGCATCATACTATCGATATCGTTCTATCTATATATCATTCTATCCATCTATCATTCTATCCATTGTTCTATCCAGCTATATATCGTTTTATCATTCTTTCATTCTATTGTTCTTTTGTTCTGTCATTCTATTTGTCTTTCTATCTATCGTTCTATCTATACATCTTTCTTTCATTCTATAGATCTATATATTGTTCTATCATTCTGTCTATTGTTCTATCTGTTGTTCTATCACGCTGTCTATCTATCTATCTATCTATCTATCTATCTATCTATCTATCTATCTATCTATCTATCTATCTATCTATCTATCTATCTATCTATCTATCTATCTATCTATCTATCTATCGTTCTATCTATCATTCTATCTATCATTCTATCGATCGTTCTATCTATATTTTGTTCAAATGTTCTATCATTCTATCTGACGCTTCATCGTTCTATCTCTTTCTATCTATATATTCTATCGTTCTATCTATCCTTCTATCTATCTGTCACTCTGTTGTTCTCTATCTATCTATCTATCTATCTATCTATCTATCTATCTATCTATCTATCTATCTATCTATCTATCTATCTATCTATCTAACTATCTATCTATCTATCTATCTATCTATCTATCTACCTATCTACCTACCTACCTACCTACCTACCTACCTGTTGTTCTATCTATATATTGTTGTATCATTCTATCTGTCGTTCTATCTATCTGTCACTCTATCAGTCTGTCTATCTATCGTTCTATCTATCTATCTATATATTGTTTGAACGTTTTATCATTTTATCTATCTATCTGTTGCTCTATCGTTCTATCTATTGTTCTGTCACTCTATTGTTCTATATATTGTTCAAACATTGTATCATTCTATCTGTCGCTCTATTGTTCTATCTTTATATCTATATATTGTTCTATCGTCCTACCAGTTGTTCTCTGTCACTCTATTGTTCTATCTATCATTCTATCTATATATTGTTCAAACATTCTCTCATTCTATCTGTCACTCTATCGTTCTATCTATATATTGTTCTATCGTTCTATATATATATTGTTCTATCTGTCGTTCTATCATTCTATCTATATTGTTTTATCTATCTGTCATTCTATCTATATATTGCTCTATCATTCTATCTGTCGTTCTACCTGTTTGTCGCACTATTGTTCTATCTATTGTTCTGTCTATCTATATACTGTTCTATCGTTCTATCGTTCTATTTGTCATTCTATCTATCTATATATTGTTCTGTCGTTCTATCCGTCTCGCTATTGTTCTATCTATTGTTTTATATATCTATTTATTGTTCTATTGTTCTAATTATCATTCTATCTATATATTGTTCAAATGTTCTGTCATTCTATCTATCTGTTGTTCAATCGTTCTGTCTATATATTGTTCTATCGTTCTGTCTTTCTATCTGTCGCCCTGTTGTTCTATCGTTTTATCTATCTATATATTGTTCTGTTCTATCATCTTTTGTTCTATATATCTTTCTGTATATCTATCGATAGACTTATTTTGTAAAATACGATAGAAACAATAATACAGTAAAATTACATTTAAATTACATTCAAATATTTTTGATGAAATATCTGTCTTTCATGTAATATTATCATGAAATTAAGAAGTTAAAAAAAATTATTCAAAATTCAAAATTGAAATCTTTCTAATCATAAATGTCATTGTTACTGTCATTTTTGGTCAAATTAATTTCTAAATCCAACCGACCTGGTCTTTTGAACAGTCTTAGGAGATGAACCCATCCATTTCTGTAACAAATCGCAAATAACAAATGACATTCCTTTTTTTAATGTTGATAACTGATTACCATATTCATAAGTATTTACATGATACTTACCACGTTACCTTTTTGCAAGTGTAATGAACTATTGATATCACTCTGTTCCTGGGACCTCATAAAAAAAATAATCAAAATACATGCATATACACACACACACACACACACACACACACACACACACACACACACACACACAATAAAATCAAATAAAAACACATGTACAGGACAATCAAATGGCTGTGACTCTTGAAGGTTTTCAGTACTGAGAAAAGCTGTAGTTCAGCAGTGGTTTTGTAATTCTCTCCATGTCTCTCACTATCTTTCTTTCTGTTTTTTCCTTCTATCTGTCTCTCTCTCTGTTTGTTTTTCTCCTCAGCCCTCCTGAAGGAGAAGAATCACCCGTCACCTCTCCAGACCCCCAGAGACAAGAGTGGTTCGCTCAGTACTTCTCCTTCTGACTTTTGCAATTAAAAAGCATGTCGACCAAACCAAACGAAAAAAGACAAAAAAGTGATATATTATTTAACGACACATCCTTTCATTTGTTCTGTTTCTTTTTTCTCCCCACTGTGAATGGGTTTCTTGTTTTTACAGTGATGATAGGTATGTTTGACATTTCATTTACTGCAGTTTCTATAGAGTGGTGCATACGCTGCTAATTACTATTTGTTAAAAGAGAAAAAAACAACAACAACAGTATTGTCTCCTCTGTATCTAATTTTAGAATGCCACCGTAATGACTTTGTTACAGCTGCATTATCAATTTTGGTAGGATTAAACTGTTTGTATGGATGTCTCAACACAGATATAATGATGTCTCACTAATTTTAAAATAAATGCATATTTTATATTTATATTACTGGTGTATGCGTAAGAATAAATAATTATTGTGACATTTAATGAAGTGTGTCTGTTATGTGAGTCAACTTTTACCATTCAAGGAACCAAAAGCAAAGAACATGAATTAAAAATGCCTGTATTTTCATATACATCAACACATACTGCTCTGAAACAAGACAAAATAAACACTTTTATTGTCATTTGACTTTTTCTTTATACAAGAACAATAACCACCTCAATGACAAATCGATAATTGGAGATGAGAGGTAAGTTAATGTGTATTTTTTTATATAATTATTGTAAAACCGTTTATGATCTGTAGAATGTAAATAAGAGAGAACCAATGCTGTTTAAAAAAAAAAAGAAATTAATAAAAAAATTATTTAATACATTTTAATGTATAGTAATAATCTAAATATCATTTATATATATATATATATATATATATATATATATATATATATATATATATATATATATATATATTATTTCTAAAGTACGATTTAATTTATTTAAATATTTAAAGTTATTCAGAATTTACATTTTCATTGTTCAAGTTAAGTTTCTTTTAAAAATCGATTATGAGTGCATTATCTTTGTCAATTCGAACTTGAGGGACTTTTATTCTTTAAATATATAAACAAATGTGACAAAATGAAAGGGAGCAGGAAAATGTACCATTGAAATCATACACATTTTGAGTTGTAAGTCTTCTAGAAAAATGCCAAAGAAAGGCTTTCGCTTACAAAATTAACATTTAATGTTTATTCAAACTTATTTAACACAGTAAGGTCGAATAATAGATAAAAAACGGGACTTTTATACTGGTGCTCAGAGGGCGGATGCGACAACGTCATCGACCTCCGCATGGCACGTTTTCCCTTCACTGGGTTGTACCAAGTCCAGAAACGGGGGAGGTACTATTTATTATATACCATTTAATTTATCAGCGCTAAAATATACACAGAAATAACAAATTAAACAAAGCATATGAGAATAAAATATTTGTTAATATTAAAATAGTTTTAAACTGAGTTATTTTGTGCTAGAATTCAAAGTTTGTCTACCCGTGCTCCCCTGCAACGCAGGAAGATTAGAAATAAAGCGCCAAATCTGAAAACACTGACAGGAAGAAACACCCATATGTGAATGTTGTGAATGTAGGCGATGTTACTGTTCACCCATCCAGGTATGTCAAATACAGAAATGTAGAGAAGGAGATATTAATAAGGTGTTTTGTTATACTTGTAGGTTTCTATTGCTCGTAAAGTTTGCTCAAGAGAGCAATAAGCACGATAGAAATGGTTTGAACGCTTGTTAAATGCGTGTTATTATCAATCAAGACTACGTTGCATGAGCTGTCAAACAGTCGTGTCCCTATGAAACTTTTGTGTAACTTGGTTCTTGTATAATTAACATTCATGCTATTTTATGAACTCTAATTAATCAAGGTACTGCATGAAACATTAATAGTTTAATAAAATAATTTGTAGCTGTAGGACTATTAAAGTGAAGTGCAAAAAAACATTAAATGGGTTATAAAAAGGTGATTAAAAGCGTCAGGGTTATTATCACCACTATAACAATTTATTACTTAAATTCATAATTTATTATACACTACCAGTCAAATGTTTTTGAATTTTGAAGATTTTTTATATTTTTAAAGAGGTCTCTTTTTATCACCAAGCCTGCATTTATTTGATCCAAAGTACAGCAAAAGCAGTAATATTGTGAAATATTTTTACTGTTTAACATAACTGCTTTCTATTTGAATATATTGTAAAATGTAATTTATTTCTGTGATCAAAACTACATTTTCTGCATCATTGCTCCAGTCTTCAGTGTCACATGATCCTTCAGAAATCATTCTAATATGCTGACTTGCTACTCAAGAAACATTATTATTATCAATAATTAAAACAGTATTTTTTATTTTTATTTTTTGATGAAAAGAAAGATCCAAAGATCAGCATTTATCAAGCTTTTGTACTATTATACACTATACAATTCAAAAGTTTGGAATCAGTATAATTTCTATAATTTATTATATAAATTAATAAATTATAGAAATTATACTGATTCCAAGCTTTTGAATTAATACTTTTATTTAGCAAGGATGCTTTAAATTGTTTCATAATAGTAGAATGATTTCTGAAGGATCATGTGACTGGAGTAATGATGCTAAAAATTCAGCTTTAAAATCACATGAATAAATTACATTTTAAAATATATTCAAATGGAAAACAGTTATTTTAAATAGTAAAAATATTTAAAAATTGTACTGAAAAAAGCATTAAAATTAAAAAAAAATATATATATAAAAAATATATATTTGCTTTAATTGTGAATAAAGAACTACCTGCACAATAAAGTCTGAATGATCTCTTTTAGGTGTTTTTAAAACATGAAAATTTAAAAAGTAAAAGAAAAAAAAAATGTAAACAACGTAGTATATATATAATAGATATTAGTACAGAAAAACACATGTAACTTCACATTTAATTTATACTTTAGAATGAACATGAACTACAGATCAGTTAAGTAATATATTATATATAATTAACTGTCAGGAATATAGTCCATATATTTTTCAAGTTTTTTTGTTGTTGTTTTGTTTTGCTTTTTTTCAGATTTTTATTTTATTTTTATTAATTAATAATAGAAATCCAACAAAAAAAAAAATCAGTTAATTAGTAAAACCGGTGAATATGTAAAGTTTTTGAGCAGTAAATCTGTATATTAGAATGATTTCTGAAGGATCATGTGACTGCAGTAATGATCCTAAAAATTCAGCTTTGAAATCACAGGAATAAATTTCATAAAAAAAAATATTTTAATATAAAAACATTTATTTTTAATAGTAAAAATATTTCTAAATTTTACTGTTTTGCTGTATTTTGGATCAAATAAATGCAGGCTTTGTGAGCAGAAGAGACTTCTTTAAAAAAACATTAATCTTACTGTTCAAAAACTTTTGACTGGTAGTATAAATTTGCTTTAATTGTAAATAAAGAGCTACCTGTGCAATAATGTTAGTTTGAATCATGTATTTTAAGTGTTTTCAAAACATGAAAATGGAAAAATGCAAAAAGTAAGTATAAATATAAAAAAAAAAGTAATACAGAAAACGTCATAAAACTTCACATTTAATGTATGCTTTTGAATGAACATGAACTACAGATAAGTTATATTAAAAGTTAAGTGTTATATTATATATTTGGGATAAGTCAGGAATATAGTCTATACATTTTTCTAGGTTTGTTTTACCTAAAAAAATCAATGTGAAAAAAATCTGTGAATTAGTGAAACTGCTGAAATTGTGTTACATTTGTTCTGTTATTTTTGTTAATCATTGTCTGGTGATCACAAATGACTTGCAAGGTCAAAAATTGGTCAAAAGCTGTGGGAACCTTGAATTGAACACTAAAAATAATTTCTAAAAAATAAAATATTTGAGTGAATTCATGTATGTTTTTAACCTACAGGTAAAAAAAGTTTGTCAACTACCATGATATGCAAGTTTATGAGTATAAAGGTTTGCTCTCTTGCAGAATATTCCATGTCTAAGTGATCCAGTATTCAGTTGAACATGATGCTCAGTCCGGATCAGGTGTCCTTCATAGGACTGGCGTTCGAGACTTATGTGACGGAGCACCACAAGAATGACATCCTGCAGATCTTCCAGGAGGCCAGTGAAGATGCTCACTATCCTGTTGTAGTGAATGCCATGACCTTATTTGAGGACAATATGGAGGTTGGAGAGTGTTTCAATGCATTCCCCAGCCAGGTGCTGCCCATATTTGACAACGCCCTACACAGAGCGGCCCAGACCATCTCTCAGTCTTCTTCCTCACTACAGGAGAGTTTCAAACTCAAACACAATCTGCATGTTCGTATATCAGGTAAGCAAGTATAAGAATGTCCACTCTTTTACAATGACACCTGCATAAGGACGTAACAACAAGGATTTTATATATTTCTGTGTGTGTTTGTGCAACTTCCTGACCAGCCTGACACAGCAACCAATAATATAAGTTTGGGGAGTCTTTAAAAAAAACCTGCTGGAAATTACTTTTTATTTAGATGGTGTTGCAGAAATTACGCTTCATCTGGGAAAAAAACAACCAAAAAATTCCAAATCCATCTTTAATGAGGAAAAACAGAATAATCAGTAATGCCTTAATTTTTGTTTTAATTGTAAATAAAGTAATTATTAATTTCAGCTAATCTTGTTCAATCTTGTTAAATATCTTTAATTAGGTAGTTTCAAAACATAATTATTACATTTATACATTTATATATAATTATTTCCTAAATTATTTAAAATTTATTGCTAAAAATTATTTGTAAAACTTTCGTTATTTAGAATTTAAGTGAACATTTCCCCCTATTTGTTAATTACTAAACTTAGCTAATGTTGTACTTAAGGAATAAAGCTTGAATATTTTATTAATTATTTTCAAAACATAATAGTTATTGTTTGTACTTTACAATGGCTATGATAACAATTTTAATTATATTATATATTGTTTTAATTGTAAATAAAGTATTTTTAAGTAGTTTCAAAACATAATTATTACAGTTATATATATAATTATTACTTTATATAAAATGCTTATAAATTGTAGTAATTAATAAATATTATATAATTCTGTATTATTTAAATTATTTTATTTAATTATTAAAGTTATATGTACAAACGTCGTTATGTAAATAGTAAATATTTTTCTCTATTATTTAAAAAAAAATATATATATATATTAGTGGTGGGGATAGATTCATTTTTTTTTTCATTAATCTCACTGTAATCTAGATTAAAATGGCTAATTTGAATTCTGCCGAAGGCATTCAGAATATGTGTGCTACCCAAATAATGACTAAAAGTAAGTCTTTGAGAACGTGTTTCTCAAGCCAGGTGGCGCATTAGATCAGGGGCTCATCTCCTGTTTCCAAAATGCATCACAAACTGCTTGACAATTGCATTTACAACACAATTAACTATACCAGGGTTTCCGCGGGGTCTTAAAAAGTCTAAAATTTAAAAATCTAAATTTTAGGCCTTAAAAAGTCTTAAATTCGCTGTTCTAGGTCTTGAATAATTTTCAGGGTTCGTACGGGTGCTTGAATTCCTTGAAAATGCTTGAATTTTAATGTAGTGTTTTCAAGGTTTGAAAAATGCTTGGATTTTGGATGAAGTGCTTGAAAGTGCTTGAATATGCAGTTGCATCGGTTTCATATTAATTCGCTTTCATACTAAATAGTTATTTTTTGTTATGCTTATAATATGTAAAAGAAAGAAAAGAAAAAAACAGCTCCGCTCGAGTGTGCACGTGAGGCTGTAGTGTGATCCACCGGTCTTTCTTGATGCGCGCCCTCTGATGGAACAGAGCGGTAGATAAAACAAACCAGTTATCAGGAGGTTGTTGCACCAGTCCTCGATGGCTTGAAAACGACAAATAAGAATTATGTTTAAAACGAGAATTTGGGGATCGCAAAATTGCCAGCCCGATGTCCCGGGGCTATTGTGTTTTCCAGTCGGGCTACCAAAATGTTTCACCGGACTATCTTAAAGTAGAGAGCTCGTGCGGGTCATTACAAACTCATCAATTTAGCCGTATCAAAGTTAAGGCCATAAAAAGTTTTAAATGTATTAAATAGTATAAGAAAAGGCTTAATTAGATGTTTAAGAGTTAGGGACGGAAATACGAGAATCGCCATAGGGCTTGATTAAAACTTCAAAAGGCAATGATGTCATATTGAATAAACATACACACTGCACGTTTCAAAGTCAAAACGCGGCACGGATGTCTTTATATGAATGTATCTGAAGGGAACCGACTGTCCTCAGAAACGTGTCGTTGGCATTTTCATTTCATGCCTGATAAAACTGCGTTAATGCTGATTTGTGTACAGCCGTTACTAGGAAACCGTAGAATTCCAGCACTCCTAAAGCG
>NC_133373.1:36200355-36291984 GCF_049309525.1 Garra rufa
AGCTTTAATCTTTCTTTAAGTATTTTTAAAACACACACACACACACACTATATATATATATATATATATATATATATATATATATATATATATATATATATTCATTATTTTTATATACATTTTATTTAGAATTTAAGTGTATGATTTCAACTAATTTCATTGTAGAATAAAGCTTGAATCATATTTTTCATTCAGTATTTTAAGTATCAAAACACGACATGATTATTTCCTTATATAAAATATAATTAAAGTGGATATTCAAGTATATTCATACATTTTATACATTTTAAATCTTTTTTACTTACACAATATTTTAAATTTCGTCTATTATATACATTCAGATCAGTTAAGCATTATGTAGTGTTCAGTGTTGGGAAGGTTACTTTGGAAATGTAATAGGTTACAGATTACTTGATTTAAAATGTAGTGTAACTTTTCAATTACTTTATAAAAGTAATGTAACTTATTACTTTTAATTACTTTTTGATTACTTTTCTAAATTTCGAGTATTTTCAACTGTTATTCATTTTGAAACATTTAAACCAGGCAGAGTTAATCTTACAGTAGCACTCAACTTTGATTATTGTCAGACTTTCGAAATCCTTCATCACTTGAATTAAGTAAGGGATAATATACATCTTTATTTTGTGGTAACAACTGGCTACATTATCAACAACATTATCCCACTTATTACTCAACTGCTTCATAGATTATTTAGATGTTTAGGTCAAAATTATTAGACACGAAACACTGATCTGAGTGAAATATTTCAACGCAAAGCTTCCATGAAGAAATCAGTTGTTGGCAAACGGCAAGTTCAAAATAGACATTTTAGGTATAGAGTGCAGTCTTACCAGTTTTCTTACACAACATTTCACCACATAAATAATTAAGGAAGTAGTACTAGTTTGTTAGTTATCGTATAATCCATTACAGTGTACAAAAAAAAAAATGGCAGCAGCTGCATTTGTATGAATCAATGCAATTTATGAAAGAAGTCAATTAAATCTGTAAGTGGGGGTGAGTGTGTGAAAAAAATCAGATGTAATCCCCTTTGTAATCGCTGGCATTTTTCAGAAGTAACTGTCATTTATTTACACATGTTTTCTCAGTAACTGTAACTAATTACAATTACATTTATTTTGTAATTAAATTACGTAATTCCGTTACATGTAACTAGTTAGTTCCCAACACTGGTAGTGTTTGGCAATACCTAGTGAAAATAATTTTTAAAGTGTTACCGACTTGTCTGTCCTGGTACTGAAGTGTTGTAGGCCTGACAGTAATGCTGTATGCATACTCCAGGGTGTTTAGACTAGAGTATATGCTATAAATATTACAGCTCCTGCAAATGAAGCTATTATACCTGTTTATGCAAAACAGTAAACAATTCCTATATTTCCAATATGACATGTGATCACAAGTGGCTTGTATGTGTCTGACTGTTCTCTTTGTGTAACTGCTAGATCTGTGCTGCCATAAAGCCACAGAGTAAATGCCTCTGACTGCCTGTTTCATTTGCTCTTGAAGGCTTGCAGCCTATTAGTTTGTCAATGCAACACAGAGGCTGTTTCCCTCTACAGGCAATTAGACCCCAGCACACCGTGGCAGACAGCTCGTTTGTCCTGCCGTGAACCGTTATCTGTTATCGTTGTCGCTTCCTCTGATCTAGTGTCATATAACCTGCAGGATATGCTGATGTGTTTTTCTCTGTAACAACAGTCTCGTTACGCGTCGGGATGTTGGCTCGCTGTTACAGGGAGCTGGAGGGAGATCAGATGAAGCGTAGTGTAGCTGGTCAGGTGCGAGTGCAAACACTGCATGATGTAACAACAAGATGAGCAATGGCTCTGCGGGAAGGGTATTGATCTGGATTTGAGGGGAGAGAGAGGACGTCTCATGTGAGAGGTCAGACAGACAAGAACAGCTGAATGAGGCTTTAAAGGAATATTTCATGAAAATTCTGTCAGTATTTACTCGCTCCGAAACGTATGCTGTTATAGTTTCTGTGGGACGTAAAAGGAGAATTTTTGAAGAAATGTTTCATATGCAAAACTATGATTGTTTGACTTGTTTAGGAACCATTACAGACTAATAATTTACAATCAGACTTATGCTTGGTGGCAGGGTTATTATCATTAACTGAAAATAAAACACTTTTTGAAATAAAGCTGAAATCAAATATAAAGAGCAAAAAATAAAAATTACTGAAAATTCGCAAAAGAAATAAATGTAATTGACATGAAGATTCCTTAATGGAAATGAATAAAAAGTTAAATTGAACTAAAACTGAAATAAAAACTAAATTAAAACAAAATACTAAAATATATAAAAATAAAAAATAATGACAGCAATGATAAAAAAATTACAACAGCACATAACAAAATTACTAAAAATGAATTAAAATTAAAATGAACTATGAAAGTATTTTAAAATATTAGTAATATTAGTAAAAATTATTAGTAAATATTATTAGTAATACAATCCTACTAGTATCAGTAGAACTGTTAGTAAATATTATTAGTAAGTAGCAATTAAAACTTAATTTTGTCTGGAAAAAGAACTGTTAGGAATTATAAAATGTTAGTAAAAACTATTTTACTAATTAGTTAGCAATGTTACAACTAACATTACTAAGCACTAAAATGTAAATAAATAAAAATTTAAACTAAAAAAGTATATATAACTGAAATTAAATTAAATTAAAACTAAATACTAAAATAAAAAATTACTAAAATGAAAATTTTAGTACTAAATATGTAAATATAAAAAATAATCACAACAGCATATAAGTTATACTAAAAATTAAAATAAAAAAATGAAAAAATGAAAATAAATGCTATTTTAAAGTAATATTAGCAAGCTATTATTAATAGTAGTTATAACTATATACTATAATGGCATTGTGTTGTGGACTTATGTATGGCCGAAGAGCACCACTCATGCAAATTAGCCCATGTAAATGTTACCGGTCTCTAGATGGATGTAGCCAAGTCTCAGACTGCTGGAGGGAGTGTGTCAGCAATAATCAGCTGACTGACCTTTCCTGTTCCCTAGATGTTTTTATCCCGTTTGTGGACAAAGGAGAGTTATAAATAGCCCTGGCGCAGACTCCACTCATAGATCCAGCGTGCTGTGAATATGAAAGGGGCTCTGAAA
The DNA here is from genome assembly GCF_049309525.1 of Garra rufa. NCBI lineage: Eukaryota > Metazoa > Chordata > Actinopteri > Cypriniformes > Cyprinidae > Garra > Garra rufa. The sequence goes on from NC_133373.1 coordinate 36,203,515, forward strand.
ATAGGACGCACAGCCATAAAAAGTAGGGGTGTAAAAATGAATTGTTTTTACGATGCATCGCGATGCAGACAAGGACGATTCGGTATCGGTTCAGAAATAGACCAAAACCGATTATAACGGACTCAATCCCGGTGCCAGAACACGCGACCCGGGGGTCTTGTATAATTTTCCGGGAGGGGGGTTGGTCTAATGAGGGGAGTACTGAATAAAATAAGTCTTCAGATTTTAACAACTGATTATTGCCACTTTCTTTACAAACGGGTGCATTTAACGAACTAACAAACATCTGTGTGTATTTAACAAATGTCTTTTTTTGTTAGTAATTAATTTAAAAGACTGAAACATTATTTTAATTGGTTGAAAAGACTGGCTAAAAGCACTGAGCGCGTCTATGGCTCAGCGTCGTTTTACACAAATATAACATTTTGTTGATATTGTGAGTGCACATAATAATAGTAGACCTTTTGCAGTTTTGAATGATGTAGAACTCTTACCTTTATCAACAAAAATGGTGTATTTTAGGTTTCCACTGACTGTTAGCCTATTAAGAAAAAATGCAAGTGATCGCGTTTGAGCTTCCATGTCAGCTACAAAGCCCGCTTTTGCTTTCACTCTCCACACAAACGATTGGATATGCTCTAACTGCGCACATTTATCTAGTTTAAATGTTTAAATTAATATTCTGAAATGCATCAAGTGTTTTATGTCTATAACGTTAGATTGTATTTAATGCAAGTCGTGTTGATTTGTGAAGGCTAAATTTATCAAACATGCTCAACTCATTGCCGCTTGGTCGTTAGGTCATTACTTTAAAAAAGCAAAAGCTTGAATTTAACAAACATAAAATGTTCCAAACATATTTCTAAATTAACTTAAAACGGAAACAAAACTAAATCTAGCCACTTTGCCATTAGAATCCAAAACTGAACTATTTTAGTTGCTGCACAAACTCTGTTCTGATAAATTGTCGGACAAGGACGGGGCTCGTGAAGGACTCTATTCGTTCCCTCGTTTCAATTAAATAAGATCTGAGCGATACCTCTCGTTTGAAAACGTATTCGGTTTAGTTTTTCGCGTTTAAAATGACAATAGCGGCAGCTTTTATAGCACAGGATATACGGCCCTTTTCTGTGGTGGAAAACCAGGAGTTTCGCCACCTGTTAAATACACTGGAGCCGCGATATAAGCTTCCCTCATGCAGACACTTTTTTCAGAAAAGATTATGGCGGAACTTGTAACGCCTAGTCGGGATAGCTCGCCTAACTCACGTTGTAGCAGAAAATTAACCAAACCACACATGGGTCGCATTCCACATCTTGAGCATTATTCTCCTGGCAACAGCGTTACTTATTAAAGAAGACAACTTAAATGAGCAACAGAAATTAGAAGTAAAACCATCGCACCCGCACACATGCGGTACTCATGGCATATAGCTGCAGACTGTGCACTCTGCTCTTAAAGGAGCCACAACATTTTCACCCGTTACAAACTCTACAACGAAACCAAAGCCCAGGTATTTACATTTGTGTATTTATTCTAAATGTTGCTGTTGTGTTCTGTGTCCAGCAGACTTTAGTTTTGTTTGATACATTCAAGAAGTGTGTTTGCTTTGAGAAGGTAAGATTAAAGTTTCAGTTCATATATTTGACTGTTTGTATTTATTAAGACAGCTGTATATATTTGAAGTAAAATTGAAAAATGAGTATGCATCGTCAATGCATCGCGATGCATCGAGCTATTGTATTGAACCGAATCGATGACATGATAATCGTAATCGAACCCAACCGTAAGACCACTGTAGGTTCACACCCCTAATAAAAAGACAGACCATTGGTCGTATCACTGTGAAAAAGCACGTCATGTGTCTGGATGCTTTCAAGCCTTAGTGAAGGTCATTAGTGAGTAATATTGTGCATCCTGGTGGTGTCTCAGCAAACCTAGTGGGTAAAATCGTCTTTTGTCTTCCTGAAGAGGTGTGACGTACCTGTAATATAAAAGAAGACACGCATTAAAGGTCAGGCTGGGTGAGATAGATAAAATATTGCTATATCTTTCAGTCTTTTAATGGTGTCAGTATTTACGTATAGGAACATTTCAGCTGAATAATCATTATTGGCAAGTAGATTTAAAATAATTAAAACAAGAAGGTAAATATTGTAAAAATCTGGTTAAAATCACTGAGGCAAGTTTTCCTCACTGTTTTTAAATGAACACAGAATTAATATAATTATGCTTAATAAATAAATAACTTGCTTAATAAAAGAATTTCTTTCAAAAAATAAATAGATAAATAACAAAATAAAAAAAGTTTATATTAAGTTAATAATAAAATAATATAAATAAAATAAACAAAAATAAGTTATTTTAATAAATAAATAAATAATAAAATATCAAAATCTATAAAATAAAATGCACAATAAAAGATGTTCTTTCAAATATAAATAAGTAAATAATAAAAATAAAATGCACTCTTAAAAGAAGTTATTTTGTAAATGATAAAATAAAAATTAAAATGCGCTCTTAAAGTTCTTTCAATAAAATAAAATGCACTCTTGCTTAAAAGAACTTTCAATTTTTTTATAAAATAAAATGCACTCTTGCTTAATAAAAGTTCTTTCAAAAAATAAAATAAATGGTATATATTTTTTAAATGGTACTTGTATTAAACAAAAGTGCATTTTATTTTACTCAAAAATATATTTTTTGAAAGTACTTTTAAGCAAGAGTGCATTTTATTTTATTTATTTATTTACGAAAAAAATGTTTATTAAGAGTGCATTTTATTGTATTTTTTATATACTTATTTATATTTGAAAGAACCTTTTTTATTGTGCATTTTATTTTTAGTTATTTTAATATTTTAAATCAGGGATGCTGTTCCATTTTTGTATTTTTTTTATTTTATTTTTTTAAGTAACTGTTTCTGACTATGGAAATCATTCTCTCTGGAATTCTGTAATGGATTTTTTAAGAGATTTTCTTTCGTGCTTTTGAAAAACTTTGTGTTCTTGTCTAATGATGCAATCTATTTGGAAACACAATGGTCAAAATACTTAAAATCATTGCAGTTTTCACAATATATCATGAATATTCAGTGTTTCGCCCAGCCCTAATCTTCTTATCTAAAAACAGCTTGACAGGAAGAGAGTGAAGATTGTTTTAGATGACGTGTAGGTTGAGAGGGGAGGCTTGCGTTTGATCCCTGAGGTATGTGGGATGGATTGTATTGCATTGTGGTGAAGCCAAGTGCTTTTCTCTCACATCCTGCAGGAGATGATTGCCGTCACCTGTAATTACACGCTCTTCATCTGTAGCCCTGCATACGTGACTCATCTGAATAAACACACTTTACTCAAACCCATTTTCTCCGCAGCCACTGCGGTCTGTGTCTGTGGTTAGAGGGGAAAGAAAAACTGAATGCAGTTTTTATTGCCTAAGTAACTTTGACGTTTTTGATTCTTTTTTCTTTTATGTTTTCCTATGATGCAACCATACTGGGCCAGGTCATATTCAAATATTGAACGTGCTCCGGGTTAATTCATTATGCAAGAACGTGCAAGAGACTGTAACTCAGCTTTTAAACTTTTCATGAATTAATATGCAGGGACATCTAGCGGTAGAAGATGCAACTTCTTTTAAAGGAGCTGTGGTGGAATAACACTGACACCTAGTGGCTAATATGATGCATGCTGCTAATTCATTCACTTCAAAAAAATAAAAATTGTCAACATTTGCTCTCCCTCATGCTGTTCATTTGGCTTTTTTCCCTTAAAGGATTAGTTCCAGAACAAAAATGTACACATAATTTACTCACCCTCTTGTCCATAAAAGATGTCTTTCTTTCTTCAGTCGTAAAGAAATTGTTTTTTGAGGAAAACATTAAGCTTTCTCTCTATATAGTGGACTATTGTGCCCACGAGTTTGAACTTCCAAAATGCAGTTTAAATGCAGCTTTAAAGGGCTCTAAACGATCCCAGCCGAGGAAGAAGGGTCTTATCTAGCGAAACGATCGGTTATTTTCTAAAAACAGGGTGTAAAACAGCGACGTAGGATGATTATGAAGTTGAAGAAAAAAATCAGATGGGAATTTTTTAACATACCCTAACTGTCATGAACTGTAATACACAGAGTTGACGCAAAGCTAGACAAGACAAGCATTTCAAGCACACTGCAGTTCTGGAAGTAAACTTCTCCTTTAATACTCATTTGCAGGTTTACCTATGTGTCCTGAGCTGACCAGAGATCACATTCCTAAAGCTAGAGACGTGGGCCACTTCCTGTCTGTCACGGGCACAGTCATCCGCACCAGTGTGACCAAAGTGCTGGAGTATGAGAGAGACTACATGTGCAATAAATGCAGGCACGTGTTCACCGTGCAGGCTTCGTTTGAGCAGTTTTACACCTTCACTCCACCCACCAGCTGCCCCAACGAGGATGGATGTAATTCCTTCAAATTTACGTGCTTGTCAGGAAGTGACGCGCCTCCGGCCGCCTGCAAGGACTACCAGGAGATCAAAATCCAAGAGCAGGTGAGATGTTTATTCTTGGATGACTCTCAACCTGGAGCAACCTGGTGCTAAAGAAATAGTTCAGTTTGGGTTTTTCCTTATGCATCAGATGTTCAGCAAATGGTCTGTGGATGTGATGTCCAGGGCAAAAAAAAAAATAATACCAAAAATATTCAATGAAAAATTAAAAGTATATAACACCTTCACCAACAGGTACAGAAACTGTCAGTGGGCAGTATCCCTAGATCTATGCTCATCATCCTGGAGGATGATCTTGTGGACAGCTGCAAATCAGGTAAATGCTAGTCCAGAGTCCAGTCTGTAGTTTATCCATATATTTACTGGCTTTAATAATTTGACTGTACAGGACAGAAAACTGTATCACATTTAAAATGAAAATAAAATGAGAGAGATAGACGGATACTCTGCCATTCAAAAGTTTGGGATCAGTAAGATTTTTAATGATTTTTAAAGAAGTCTTCTCTGCTCATCAAAGCCAAGTTTATGCAAAGCTGAATTTTCAGCATCATTACTCCAGTCTTCTGTGTCACATCATCTTTTAGAAATCATTCTAATATGTTGAGTTATCAATGTTGAAAAACTTTTTTTTTTTGGAATCTGTGACATTTATTCAGGATTCATTGATGAATAAAATGTTAAAAAGAACAGCATTTATTTAAAATAGAAATCTTTTGTAACAATATTCACTACTGATGTGAACAATATTCACTATTTTACTGTTGTTTTTTTCTTGAATACTTTTATTCAACAAGGATGGGTTAAATTGATACAAAGTGATAGACTTATATTGTTAGAAAAGATTTCTATTTTATATAATTGCTGTTCTTTTTACCTTTAACTTTATTCATTAAAGAATCCTGAAAAAAATATCAAAGGTTCCAAAAAATATTAAAGGTCCACTGAAGTGCCTTGAAACACGCAGCGTTATTCTATGTGGTGACGTAATTTTAACTGAAACAAAAACATATCGCCCAGCCCCGCCCACTTCTTTTGAATAGCCAATAGCGTTCCATTTATATCTGCTCGGGCCAGAGCCGTTGAGCTCGGTAAATCCGCATTTGTAAGCTTATGACAGCCACAGTCTAATAAATTACCCCATAGATTCAATATGAATCTCTTGCTAAAACAAACTAGTGATCATAATCATCAAACAGGACACACTTACACTGTGAACAAGTGACGATCTTAGCCACAGATTCAGTGTCTATTTATAGTGTAGGGGGCGGGACACTACGGACTCTAGAGAGCATTTGATTGGACAGAACATTTGATGAGAAGCTGAAGTGCACGGTGATATCATCAAAATCGTTGATTCATATTGGCGGAAGTGACGAGACTGTAAGTTTTGAATGCCCATATCTTGTAAACACGAATTTTGTCGTTGTTTTGAAGAACACTAGCTTATAGATAACCTTAAGGCTAATATATTCATACTAAAAGCCAAAAAACTTTAATTTTGATTTCATGGGGACTTTAAGCAGTGTATCAGTATATTAGAGTGCAGCCTGTGTATTTTTGACTGAATTGCCTAGCAACTCATGATGTTCCTTTTATCCAAGTGTATTTGATTCTTTTTTACTTTTTTTAACTGAAATAATAATAGTAACATTCCTTGTAACATCGTGTCTTTTCCCCCTCATATAATGCTGTCATGTGTTTTTTTTTTTTGCAGGCGATGACATCACTGTGTATGGAGTTGTGTGTCAGCGCTGGAAGCCGATGTTTCTGGATTGCCGCTGTGATGTAGAGATTGTGCTGAAAGCGAACTATATTGAGGTCAATAATGAGCAGTCCACCACAGCACTGGTGCTGGAAGACATTCAGAAGGAGTTTGAAGATTTCTGGGACAGTCACAAGCACGACCCCATTGCTGGTTGGTGTCTTTTAAAACATTATCTCTGGGAAACCCAGTGTAGTAGTACAAATAAACAACATGGCATTTTTAATACCATGTCTTCTCAGCATTTAACAGATTTCTCTCTTTCTATTGCTATCCAAACTTGATTATAATCCCTGTAGAGGAAGTTCAGTTGATTAGGTGCATGTAGTCTGTTGCCAGTGGTGTTTGCTGTGGCACACTATCACTATTAGGCTACTGTTGCTCATAGGGTTATTGGGTTAGGGATTTGAACACATTCCTAACTGCAAGTATTAAACTTCGGCATGTAACTCGTTCTGTATGGTCTGTGCTGCAAATGTGAATAATATCTCACATGATGGATGTTAGGGGGAAAAACTGAGAAAAAATATAGCTGCAAGCAGCGATTATTGGGGTTCGAGCGCTTTAAGGCATTTCAGCACGTATGAAAAAGACATTATTTAGCATGTCTGTGACTACCTAAATCAATGATTTAAAAAAAAACAAATCCAGGTAATTTACCTTGGAAATATTATGTTTTTAATGGTTATGACTGTTATAGCACCAGCTGTGTTCCAATCTCCTTAAGAACCTGTTTACACCTTCATGCGTTTTCTCTGATTGGATAGCTATCCGATTATGAAATGACCAGGTGTAAATGCCCTCTGAAATGCTTTCGAGACGCATTTAAATCCAATCACTCAAACCACTTCAGGAGGTGGTCTGGGCCACATTTCAGATGAAACTGGACAAGTGTAAATGCATCTGGTTGTTGAAACCACATGAAAATTTTACTCCTCCCAAAATATTGAAATAATACAGGTGTGAGAGCATTTTATAGGCTATATGTTATGTTATAGTCAGATATAACAGCGCTAATGCAACATGCATCGCTACAGATGAGTAGCTGAGTATCTCTTAACACACAGTCATCCTCATTAAAAGTAGTGAGACTAACCTATCTTCCCAGGGCTGATGCCGTGCTCTCTCCTGGAGCGATTTTTGATCTTGAAATTTGCTGATAATGAATAAAATGCAGTGCTTATCTGTTGCTTTCGTTGACGTGAACTCTGTTAAATTTGCATATAGTGTGGGAATTAAAGGCTGCATTTATATCCATTTTGCAAAGACATATTTATGTGGCCAAGTGTAAATGGAAACGTTTTAACAAATAAGATCCAGGTGTAAATAGGCCCTAAAACTTTGCATGCTTGTTTAGAATCACTTGTCAGTTGTGCAGGTTTTTCAAATTTGAAATTCTTTCAAATTTTTCACAGACTTTTGGGGCCGTGAGTCAAACGGGCCTTCCGAGTTTTGTTCCGATCAGCCTCTGTTAACCTTGTCTAATGGGTGCTCAAACTTCATTGGCCAATGGCAGCCATGTTTTTTTTTTTTTTTTGAGATATGCAAATGTCCTTATAGACACTTCTGGCACTTTTGACCAAGACCATGCACAGCGGTTTTCATGTTAATAGGACAAATGGTTGTGTAGGTATAGCCATTTTATGCTTATAGTGCCACCAAGTGGCCAAACTCCTTGATTTTTGTCCAGTGACCTCAGATTAGCCGCGTTTCCACTGTCGGGCCAAAAGCGGGCGTGCTAGTGCGTGCCACGGCCAGTCGCGTTTCCACTGTCACTTCCGGGGCTTGATCGTGCCTCGTCGGTGCTTCCTAAAGGCTAATGGCCTGGGTTTTTCGGCCCGACGAAAACCTTGGGCCAAAGCGGGCCAGCTGGGGCTTGAGGCGTGGTCAAAGTGAAAGGCGGAGTTCATGCAAAGTTTCGATAAGCGTGCAGTCAGGTAAAAGTGTGTCTGCGGTAAGATGCGCATTTCGCTGTATTACGTCGTGCAAAAAACTCATAAAACTTAAAATGGAGAATCGTCAGTACTGGTCTGCGGAAGATACCAGGGCTCTTCTGAGTATTTGGGCCGAGGACAATGTACAATGCCAGTTTGACGGCGTCTGCAGAAACGAAGACGTGATAAAATACATCGTTGCTGAACTCTCAAAGCTAAATATCTAGTTAAGTTCGAGACAAGTTGAAGAAATTGCGGGCGCAGTACAAAGCCATAAAAACGCACAATGGACAAAGTGGTGCCCATGCAGAAAAGACACATTAGGCAGATATTGATATGGAAATCTATGCCGTTTTGATGGGCACATTACTTAAATGGTTATCTGATGGAGCACCTTTTTTGTCCTGTGTAAATCAGGTCCTATATTAATAGTTGCACCATTAACTGTTGTTACAGACAACTATGTGATGAAAACATTATTTAAACGCATGTCTGATGAGTATACTCTTATTTAAATTTGGACAAATGCAAGTACGATCCTATAAAAATGAGATCTGATGTATAAGGTGATTTACATCGTCCAAATAAAAAACCCCCCAAAAACTCACCAACACACCTTGATAACATTTAACATACACTGTATCTGTACCTAAATAAAGGCATAAAAGATTATACTATAAGTACAAAGGTGTCGTTATTTTTTGCAGTAGGGTGTAGATGCAACATTTTGTTTTATGTGATACAAAGTTAGACGAAAGATTTGAGTGTAGGTCATAAAAACAAAGCTTCTTTTCACGTGATTTATTAATGTAATATATTAAAAATATTGCTGCTGCATTAACAACTGTTGCAGAGCATTTCTTGCATCAGAACAGACATCGCCAACATTACAAGGCGTTTCTGCATTCGCTGTATTATTCTTTTTTTCGCCTTGCAGCTAACATAAGCTTCCATCTTTGCATCGCTGCCTCATCTTCCACCAAGAAAACACCGAAAGGAGCAAACAAACAGCCGCTTCGGATCTCTCCATTTTGTTCGTTCGATAATCACACTATGGTGGCCTACCTGACTTACTTTCAATCTCCCCGCTGAAAGGGGAGGGGTTTCGTGACGTTTGATCCAATGAGGTGTGTAAAGGGCGGGCTTTAGGTTTGCACAGCGAGGCTACTGGCTCGATAGTGGAAACGCAGCTTACTTTTGGCCTTGGTGCTTGCGACTCGAGGCCATTGGCCCCGCCCGGCACGCTCTTAGCACTGGCTCGCACTGGCCCGACAGTGGAAAAGCGGCTATTGATCTCTTACACAAGTGTCCTGAGCTTGGCAAGGATATCTCATTCCGTTCAGGAGTTATAGGCATTTTACTAAAAGTGGCCCTGCCCCGTTCAGATATTTTGGTGTCTCTTTGCAATGGTGAATCGAAAGTTCAATCTTTTTTGATAATTATTGATATTCGCTCTCCAGAGAATCTTTCTGCACTGGTTTGGTTCTGATCGGGTGAAAACTAGTCTAGGACTAGTAGTTGCAAACTAGTCCTAGAGCTTTAGACTGACAGTTTAGGAGTTATGAGCGATTTCCTACTTTTCATCACTGTAGCGCCCCCGTTAGGCTAATTGGGGCGAGCCTTGGTGACGTTGTCGGTGGTGTGAGTGCTACCATCCCTCCAAGTTTCAAGTCTCTACAACTTATGGTTTGGTCTGCACAATTTGTTTTACATGGAGATTGCTGATCCTTGGCCATTCTAACAATTACAATAGGGTTTCAGCGCTATGTGCTTGAACTAAAAACATGGGGAACAACCTAGTAAAGCTCTAGCAACTGTTTACAGGACATTAACAGCCACCCAGAACATTTAAGCAAACTCCCAAAGCACTCAAAACGCCTTGGCAACATCCCAGTCAACCCTAGCAGCCAATCATAATGTAAAGCAACTCATGGGATTCAGTGTGGGCTTATGAATCATAAAATCTGTCTCTCTTATTCTTTGTCTCTCTCTTTCTCTTGACATTCTGAAGGCAGGAATGAGATCTTGATGAGTCTTTGCCCTCAGGTGTTCGGCATGTACGTCGTCAAGCTGGCTGTTGCTATGGTTTTGGCAGGTGGGGTACAGAGAATAGATGCATCTGGAACCAAGGTGAGAGGTATGCGTTCACATTCTACATAATGGCCAGTCTGACATTTGGAGTTATTGTGAAGTTCAGAGATATACTTGAAAAGTGTATTACTTTTGTGAATAGATGTGACTCAAAGTATGCGCTCTATTTAGGAGAGTCTCATCTTTTGCTTGTGGGCGATCCAGGCACTGGGAAGTCACAGTTTCTGAAGTACGCAGCTAAGATTACACCACGCTCTGTGCTCACCGCAGGAATCGGATCTACTAATGCAGGTTCCACACGTTCTTTAGAAACCTCACATCACTGTCTCATTAACATTTACAATGAGAACAATGTTCTTAAGGGATTAGTTCACTTCCAGAGCAAAAATTTCCTGATAATTTACTGACCCCCATGTCATCCATGTCTTTCTTTCTTTAGTCGAAAAGAAATTAAAGGAGTAGTTCACTTTCAGAGCGAAATGCAGTTTAAATACAGCTTCAAAGGGCTCTAAACGATCCCAGCCGAGGAAAAAGGGCCTTATCTAGCAAAACGATCAGTTATTTTCAAAAAAAAAAAAAAAAGTGATACTTTTTAACTTCAAACGCTCATCTTGTCTAGCTCTGTGTGAACTCCGAAACTCCTATCTCATTTTCTCCTCCTTCAAAATTGCCCTACATTGCTGTTTTACCTTTTTTTAAAGGGTGTTTGACCTTCTTTGCATGTTCACTTTGTAAACACTGGGTCGGTACTTTTGCAGGACGATTTTGAAGATGAAGAAGAAAATGAGATGGGGAATTTTTCGACATTCCCTAACTGTCTTGAACCGGAATACACAGTTCACGCAGAGCTAGACAAGACAAGCATTTGAGGTTAAAAAGTATTTAAATTTTTTTTTTTTTTTTAGAAATAACTGATCATTTCGCTAGATAAGACCCTCAGCTGGGATTGTTTAGAGCCCTTTGAAGCTGCATTTAAACTGCATTTTGGAAGTTCAAACTCGGGGGCACCATAGAAGTCCATTATATGGAGAGAAATCCTAAAATGTTTTCCTCAAAAAACATAATATCTTTACGACTGAAAAAAAAAAAAAAAGACATGAACATCTTGGATGATGAGCATGAGTACACTATCTGTAAATTTTTGTTCTGGAAATGAATTACTCCTTTAAGGGTTTTGATGAAAACATTCCAGGATTTTTCTCCATATAGTGATAAAGAGATAGTTCACCAAAAAATGAAAATTCTGTCATTAATTACTCACCCTCATGTCCTTCCAAACCTGTAAGACCTTTGTTCATCTTCAGAACACAAATTAAGATATTTTCGATAAAATCTGAGAGCTTTCTGACCCTACATAGACCGCAACGCAACTACATAGTACTCTCATGATCATGCATTAAAGACTGACACGAGAGAAAATAAATTGTTAAATAACATTTATTTTTGTTTTCTTTGCGCACAAAAAGTACCCGTAGCTTCATAACATTACAGTTGAACCACTGATGTCACATGGACTATTTTAACAATGTCCTTACTACCTTTCTGGGCCTTGAACATGCCAGTTACCTTACTGTCTATACAGGGTCAGAAAGCTCTCAGATTTCATCAAAAATATCTTAATTTGTGTTGAGGGATTGTAATTAATGACTGAATTTTCATTTTTCGGTGAACTATGCCTTTAAATGTTGTGACAAAAACTGAGCAGCCCTTGTTTGTATCATTGTGAAATGCTGGTCAGGTCTGACAGTGGCTGCTGTCAAGGACTCTGGAGAGTGGCATCTGGAGGCAGGAGCCCTCGTCCTCTCTGATGGAGGTCTGTGCTGCATCGATGAGTTCAACAGCATCAAAGAGCACGACCGCACCAGCATCCACGAGGCCATGGAGCAACAAACCATTAGTGTGGCCAAAGCTGGGTGAGTCCACAGAAACCAGATGAGTCCTCTGCAATCTGACTTTGATGCAACATGGAACTTTTGCATTATTGACATTGTCCTATTTTAATGCTGTAAAGTTGCTTTGACACAACTGTGCTGGGGGATATAATGTCACCTGAGTCACATACTACTAGAGAGAAAAAACAATTTTTTTTTTAATTAACCAAATGCTTGTAAGCATTACATAAAATCTCCTATGTTGTTTTTTTTTGTAGAATGGTGTGCAAGCTGGACACAAGGACCACCATTCTGGCAGCTACTAACCCAAAGGGACAGTATGACCCTAATGTGTCAGTGTCTGTGAACGTGGCCCTCGCCAGCCCCCTCCTAAGCCGCTTTGACCTCGTACTGGTTCTGCTGGATACTAAAAACCCAGAATGGGACCAAATAATCTCCTCCTTCATCCTACAGAATAAAGGTTTGTCCCAGAGATGAATCTCTTTTTTTGTAATATCAGGGGTTTTCAAAGTAGGTGTATATTCTATACTATTCTATTATATTATGAAAGGCAAAAGAGGAAATATATGTATGAAATCTGAATATATATTTGTGAATATGAATATGAAGTTGTAATTCTAAATGGCTAAGCATAAATCCAAATACATAGTTGTAACTTTGCCTTTCAAAAGTTTGGGATCGGTACGATTTTTTTACGTTTTTAAAGACATTTCTTCTGCTCATTAAGGATTTGATACAAAATACAGAAAAAAACAGTAATATTGTGAAATACTATTACAATTTAAAATAAGCGTTTTCTATTTTAATATACTGTAAAATGTAATTTTTTCATTTGATGCAAAGCTGATTTTTTCATCAGTCATTACTTCAGCCAGTGTCACATGATCATTTAGAAATCGTTGATTTATTAACAATATGCTGATTTATAATCAATTATCAAGAACAGCATTTATTCAAAATATAAATATTTTCTAACAATATAAATCTTTATCATCGCTTTTTATTCGTTTAACACATCCTTGCTGAAAAATAATATTAATTTCTTTTAAAAAAGGAAAAAACATTGCAAAACATTTAAATGGTAGTGTATATTATTACAAATTATTATTTTATTTTTTTTACTTTTTATTCATCACAGAATCCTGAAAAAGTATCACAGGTTCTAAACAAATATTAAGCAGCAAAAACTGTACAATGTTAATAAAAACAATATTGATAATAAATATTAATATCAACAGCGTATTAAAATTTTTTATGAAAAATGTGACACTCAGGACTGTGACACTGAAGACTGGAGTAATGATACTGAAAATTCAGCTTTGCACCACAGGAATTTTTTTTTTTAGGTATATTAAAATAGAAACTATTTTTTTAAAGTGCAATAATATTTCATAATATTATGTTTTTTCTGTGTTTTTGCAACTTTGAGCATAAGAGACTTATTTTAAAAAAAAAACATTAAAAATCTTATATTTACATATATACATGCATTTACATAATATTTTATATATTATTAATATTTCTATATTATAAATTCAGATAGTTTCCAGATAATATTTGATGCATATTTGTAATATACATTTTTTTTGCACTACTAGTGTGTCTTGTAGCTGCCTTTGCATTTCTAGGCCATCCTTACAAAAATCCTTTCTTGTTTTTTTTCTTTGTTTTTTTTTTTCTCTTCCTTTGAGTCATGTCCTGATTCCATGAATATATTTTTTGACACAATTTTAACTCCATGCCAACTCCAGTCATATAGTATGTTTTTGTTGTACATGGCATACAATATATATATATATATATATATATATATATATATTTTTTAGTGGTGGGCCGTTATCGGTGTTAACGTGCTGCGTTAACGTGAAACTCTTATCGTGCGATAAAAAAAATATCGCCGTTAATCTATTCTCAAATTTGGGTTGGGAGATGGGTCTAAACTACGCAAGATATGATGACTTTCACCTTGATAGTTTAACGCGGATGTATACCGAAGACTGTAGAATATGGTCGCGCGTTTAAGTCTCCTCCGCCAAAACACAGACGGGATCACGTCGTCCTCCATTCATAAAAACCGAATCTACTATAGCAAAATGCCACGTGAATTCGTCGTTTTTTGGATTCATAAATCAACTGTTGGTCTGTCACTTAATTCAAATCGCGATATCGACTAGTGTATATGAAAACTGAAATGCAAAAAGACCGTTTTAATTTGAATCCGTTTGCCTAGCTGTATGTATGCATGGCGGAGACAAGCTTTTACTACACGCATACTGAAACACACGTGACGCTCCCGGTAATTTTTGGCATTTTCATCTCACATGAACAGATAAACTCAATCTCCCAAACTGCTGTGAGTGTCACTTTTACCGTTTCATTTGAGAAAACTAGCATCATATCATACTGTATACACAGAAACTTCACGGCAACCTGTCAAAATAAAAGTACGGTGTAACATGTAATGGGTTGGGTAGGTGTTGACGTTAAAAAAAAAACACAATCTAATAGGTAGAAAAAATTATTTCATTGTTAGTTAGTAAACACAAGTACATCTAATTGAACATAATTTATTTTCATCAACAAATTATCATAGAACAGCTTTATGAGCTTTATGATCCATTCTCAAAGACTTACTTTTAGTCATTATTTTGGTAGCACACATATTCTGAATGCCTTCAGCAGAATTCAAATTAGCCATTTTATTCTAGATTAATCTAGATTAATTCCAAGATTTAATCTAGATTAATCTAGATTAAAAAAATTAATCTATGCCCACCCCTAATATTTTTAAGTCATCTGATGTGTTATACCCAGCCCAACTGCTGGTTTGTGCTTCCCTCATGGGATTTGTTGCATCCCTCAGCAGTCTTCGTTATTTTCCTGAGTGATGCCACTTTGATAGAAAAATCTGTCCCCTCGAGGGCTGGATCACCCTTCATTTGGCTAAGAATCTCTTTGATACTGACTAGAAGTTAATGGTGAAGCCTTGCCATTTGTTGCATATTTATAAAATATTCATCTTAACATCTCTCCCTTTCTCTCAACTCTCTCCCCTCATGTTTTTTTTCCCACAGGAGCTCCGAGTGAGTCTTCATGTTTATGGAATATGGAGAAGATGAGGGCCTATTTCTGCCTGATCAAGTCTCTTAAGCCTTGTGTAACACAGGAAGCAAACACCATCCTGAGTCGCTACTATCAACTCCAGAGACGGAGCGACACCCGTAACGCCGCCCGGACGACCATCCGCATGCTGGAGAGTCTCAGCCGCCTCGCTGAGGGTCAGATGCTAACATACAGCATAATATCTGATCTCCCACTCTTTGCTTTTCCATAGAATTTCATTTATCTGCAGGAACTGATGCTCATCTGACTGTCTCTCTGTGTGTTTCAGCTCATGCCAGGCTGATGTTCAGAGAGACTGTGACAGTAGAGGACGCTGTTGTTGTGGTGTCTGTTATGGAGTGCTCTATGCAGGTTTGCTTACTACTCTTTCAACCGGAAGCTATATTAAATTGTTGAAAACTGGATAAGCATATTTTTATAATGTTTGCCTCAGGGAGGTGCTCTGCTTGGAAATGTGAATGCTCTGCACACCTCTTTTCCTGACGACCCCTGTGAACAGTATAAAATGCAGTGTGAGATTGTGCTGGAGAGGCTGGGATTGACTGATATCCTACACAAAGAGCTGCAAAGACTCTCAAGGTAAAACTGAAATGATAAGTGGAATTTTTATATTAATATGTTATATTCAAATATATTAACATTTAGTAGTTAGTATCACTAGTTTTTGTTTTATAACACAATTTTATTTGATTGGTTCTAAAAATGTATCAAATATACAAAATAAAACGTATTAATGTAATATTTATGAAAAATATGTATATAGTGTTTGAATAATAATATATTATTTTATAAAATAATATAAATTATACTTATTTAGATAACTTGTAGTTAATACATTATAATAGTAAATTTAATTTAATTTATTTTAAATATAACATTTGATAGTATACATTAATATTAATTAAATTGTATATACAATTTTAGTAGTTAGTATTATTATTAGTTTTTGCTTTAAAAATGGTGTTATATAATTGTATTTAATTAGTAATATACATACACATACACACATATATTTATATATTTAATTTATAATATATTTTATTATAATTAGTAATAAGAATCAAATATTTTGTCAGATACAAAGCTAATTTAACTTAATATTAATATGAACGTTATTTAAAAAAAATAATAATAATATATTCAATTCTATTAACAAAATTTAATAGTAAAATATAAATTTTCATTATTAAAATGTTTATATACATTTTAATATGGAAGTCTGTTTCTGCCATTGAAAAAAATATATATAAATCAAATTGTATATCAGTTCTATATAAATTTAGTAGTTAGTATTATATTTTTTTTTTAAATACAGATTTATACGATTGTATTTTAGTAATATGTATAATTACTTTTTTTTTTCTCAGAATTGTGAGATATAAACTTGAAATTGTGAGTTATAAAGCCAGAATAGCAAGATATAAAGTCAGAATTGCAGAATATAAACTTTTTTTCTCAGAATTGTGAAATTACAATTGCAAGTTATAAGCCCAAAAGTTAGAGAGAAAAAAAGCCTAATATTTTCTCAGAATTGCACATTTATATCTCACAATTCTGACTTAATAACTTGGAAATGCATGTTATAAAGTCAGAATTGCAAGATAGAAACTCGCATTTTTGAGAAAAAAAAGTGATAATATAACTTACCTTGACAATAAACTTAAATTGTGAGTTTATATTTCACTTTTGTTACTTTTTTCTCAAAATTACAAGTTTATATCTCGCAATTCTGGCTTTTTTTTTCTTAATTGCGTGATACAAACTCACAATTCTGACTTTTTTTTTTATTTGTGAGATATAAAGTTAGGATTTTTTCTTTTTTCCCTTCAGAATTGGACTTGATAACTTAGAATCTCACTGAAGTCCAATTCTGAGGGGGGAAAAAAAGACTTTTTCTCAAAATCTTGACTTTAAATCTCACAATTCTGAGAAAAAAGTCAGAATTGTGAGTTGTTTGTATCACGCAATTAAGAAAAAAAAAGTCTGAATTGTGAGATAAAAAGACACAATTACCTTTTTTTTTACATTTTAATTCAGTGGTGGAAAGGGGCTTCCATATTGTAAAGCAAATAGAAAACTTGGCTAAAATTCATCTGAGATTTGTCCTAAAAACAGCTTTTGTGTTCCTCTTCAGGCTAAAGAACAGAAGACCAGGCTCACCTAAAGGGACCGAACCACGTAGTAACCACACCACTGAGCGTCCAGCTGGTCAAAATCACAGTAATGTAGAGGTGACCACTGATTCAGACCCTAGCCTAGACTGGTTCCACTCGTTATCCAGCCCGACTGGTCCCAGCTCCATCGTTCACACTTCCCCCGTCATCACCTCCACACAGAACAACGCCGCTGCCACCACCGCCACTACACTGGGCAGGACGGTGTTGCCTAGCAACAGCCACTCCATACGCCGCAAGGGTTCTTCTGTGTGGGAGAAAGATGAGGATTCATCCGTGGTTGAGGCTGTTGTGGAAAAGGGCTCCAAAAAGCTCAGAGGCAAACGGCTGAAAGAGATGAAAGCATCCCTCCTGCTGAACGAGGAACAGGTTTTAGGAGAGACGGGCGACGAATTAGAGGAGATGTTCTCCCACAGTACACCCAAGACAGGAAAGAAACCCTCAAAAAGAAAAAACACACACCAGGACATAGACCAGGAGGCAGATCTCAGAGCCGAGAGTGGAGAGGATTTACGTAGCAAACTTACAAACTTCACATTCAAGCCCAGAGAGAGAATGAATCACGCTGATCAGCCGGTATATAAGGGGGCGAAGCCTACCTCCCCTCAGATGCCAGGAAAACAGGCCGAAACAGGGAACCAGTCAAGCTCACGTCCTCCAGCAGAGGGCAGCAGAGCTAATAAAACACCCAGGCTAGGAACACACAATAAAACCAAAGACGTTTCCTCTGAGGTCTTGAATGATGAGACCACAGGGACATCTGAGGACACTGAACATCAACAACAGCTGCTGTCCAGACTCAATAGCCTCTCTCCAGGTGAGAATAATGGCAACACTAGTAAACACCCACCGATGACAGACCACCCAAAGGCGAAAGTGGCCAGTTCGACTCTGGCTAAACTTTCCAGGTTCTCTTTTATGGACTCATCTGAGGAAAAAACTGGAGATAAAACAGCCCTAGCTACACAAGTGGGCATAAACGGCAGTACAAACAAAGTGCCAACGAACCCGCTTTCTGAAGGCCGGGAGAACACAAGAACACAGAGCAGTAAAAATATAACCACAGATGCGAAGACCACCACAGTGCAGACAGGCAACGTGAGGACAGAACAGGAAGAAACCGGAGAGAACGCTACAAAGAAGAGGAGATGTTTTGAATTGGGCTCCGGAGGCCCTGCAGGACTTCTTCAAAGTTTTTCTTTGTTCAGTTCGTCTGTCATAGACGATGATGATCTAGATGCGGACTGGAACTGATGCAGCAGGAGACGTTTGTTGTGTTTGTTAGCTGTATATGTCATTTTTTATGTTTCTTTTTGTTTAAATACAGTATGGTTTGTTTTTATGGCTGCCAGACAGATTCTAATGTCACAGTAAAGAGAGTCTCTGTTGCACTTTTGTTTTTGTTTTAGTAAATATCACTTACATTTATATGTGACTTTATCAAAATTGCGGCATATAAACTCACAATTCTGACTTTTTTTTTGCAATTGTGGCATATAAATTTGCAATTCAGAATTTTTTCTCGCAAATGCAGCATATAAACTCATAATTCTTACTTTTTTCTCGCAAATACAGCATATAGACTTTTTTTTTCACGCAATTGCGGCACAGAAACGTGCAATTCTGACTTTTCTCGCAACCGCGGCACATGAACTCACAATTATGGCTTTTTTTCTTGCAATTGTGGCATATAAATTTGCAATTCTGAATTTTTTCTTGCAAATGCAGCATATAAACTCGCAATTCAGACTTTTTTCTCGCAATTGCGGCATATAAACTCAATTATGACTTTTCTCGCTAACGCGGCACATAAACTTGCAATTCTGACTTTTTTTCTTGCAATTGCTAAATATAAACTCGCAACTGTGTTTTTTTTCTCCCAATTGCAGCATGCAAACTCGCAATTCTCTCAATTCTGATTTTATAACTCGTAATTGCAAGTTTATATCACACAATTCTGACTTTATAACGATTTTTTTTTTGTAACATTTAGTCTTTCCACAGGGCTATTTTTACTAAATAAATAGGCAAATGCTATATTTAGCATTGTTCTCTTTTGAAAATGATAAACATCTCAAGTATTTTGCCCCCGAAAAACCACTTATACTGATAGCCAAGGTTTTTATAAAAAAAATTAAGACAATTTTTCATTCTCCCTCCAACATACTGTTTTTGCTACTGCACCTTTAAGATTTCTATAGTTAAATCACCTGTTATTATTGCATTGTCACTGTTTCTGCTGAATACCAAACAGGTTGTTAACAACTCGACGGTCACGTTCATTTCCATATGGCTTTGACCTCATAACCCTTATTTAAATTATGAATGACATTTTTTGCATCTTATTTTTCGTAGATAATCTGGGAGGACTAGGGAGCCTTAAAATTGTCTTGCTTTGTTTCAGAAAAGCAAGTACAATCCTTTTCTCACTTTAAATAGACAATCAATTCTAAACATATAGCAAAACACTGCAGGATAATGAGGCCAGTTACAGTTAATGAAGTAATAGTGCACGTTTAATTGTCGTGCAGTGATTTGTTGTTCAATAATAGTTGAATTCAGCCAGCAAAAATAAAGCCAGGCTAAAGGCACCTTTCAGCCCATGTAAAGTTAAATAACTATCAAAACAGATGCTTAGTGGATGCTGTAAGAGATGTTTTCAGGCTCGAACAATTTACCCCTTGGGAACAATGAATAACACCATGGTGAAGAGATGTTGTCTATTGTCATGGTGATGGATTGCATTCCATTGGGAGTATAGGGATAAAGGTACTGCAGTAGGTGATAATAGGATCATACAGGATCTGCTGCCGTCCCCAAGGTCAAAATCATGGATTAAGATGGTTAAGTCAAGTACATTTTACTTGTTTGTCATTCAAACCTCTTTAACAACAAGAAAGCAATTTCACATCCTTTGTGTATTGCCAATTTACAAGGAAATTAATAATCTTTTTAGGATGTTTTCTAATATAACTGCCTTCTGTGAGAGTGTACTGTATATGTATTTTTAAACACTTAGCTGGTTTTTGTAATATTGCTGTATTTGTCCTTATCGCAAGGGCATGCTTTTATAGATGCATGTGTAACTATAATAAGCTTCTGTTTTGTGTTGAGGCAGTTATGAGATCATTTCCATTGACTGGCTGAGTTACTAGTGAAGTCTAATCGTCTGGCGGAGAGGGTCAAGGTCTGTACAGCTTCAGTGTTTCTCTCAGAGGAGAACTGCGGTAAAGGGAGGATGAAGGTAAGATGAGACGTTAATGGATCCTAAACTTCCTGCAGATGGATCACTGGCCTTATCAATAATGAAGCGTTATTGATTTAATGTCTCTAAATGTGCCACCAAGGATACCCAAACCCCTGCAAAACCCAAAACTCAACATTACATCATTCATTTGGCATTTTCATGTTTTAGAGGATTGAATTTGGGACATTTTAAAGCTTTTTTGCAGTCAAATATGAATCATTTTAGTCTGGCCTGTTTGGTGAAGTCAGATAGATAGCCAGATAGATAGATAGATAGATAGATAGATAGATAGATAGATAGATAGATAGATAGATAGACAGACAGAACAATAGATAGACCGAATGATAGACAGATATATAGACAACAATAGATAGATAGGCAGAGAGAATGACAGATCGATAGATGATAAATATAGATAGAACGACAGAAATAGATAAAGATAGGCTGACAAAACTTAAGATAGATAGATAGATAGATAGACAAAACGATAGATTGATAGACAGAATGATATATAGAACGAATGATAGATACATAGATGGATGGTTAGAACGATAAACAGAATAATAGGCAGACAGAATGATAGACAGATTGATGATTGATAGATGATAGACAGAACAATAGATAGAATGATAGACATAGACAGAATAACAGAACAAACAGTAGATAGAACGATAGACAGAATATTAGATGGAATGATAGAACGATAGACAGATAGATGATAAATATAGATAGAAAGATAGGCAGACAAAACGATCGATAGATAGATAGACAGATAGATAGATAGACAGATAGATAGACCAACATATATGGCATGTGTTTCATTAAAGAATGTAATGCAGGTATATAGATTGTAAATGAAAATTTTTGTCAAAAGCCTTTACGTCAGAAGGCGTGAAGCTTTCAGTTTCCCCATCAGGTTGTTTTGACAGTTTTGAAAGGCTAGCATGTGTTGGCTCATGTCAGAACCATATGCCTGAGTGATTTTGCTGTCTTGAGTGATCATCTGAGCCACTGCACATCTAAAGAAGCACCTTTCTTTATACTCTATTGTGTTCTGTCCAGCAGAGATGGAGTTTTGTTTGGCAGGACCTGGGATTTTCCTTTTAGGCCTGAGATAGAACACTCTTCTTTTTAGGGTAAGCATGAAAATCTTTGAGTAACACTCACTTGTGCTGCAAGCTGTAATTCTGTAAGGATAAGTAAACGAAAGTGAGTGGTTTGGTACAGGTAATTTAGGCGTTATGTCTTTAGTCTGTTGCACGATTATATAAACAGGACAGAACTGAACGTGCTGCTCTGGCAGTTGGGGTGTAGCTCGACTGCATAAACCCAGAGGTATAATATGAATGTTGTTTTAACAACTCTTCACCTGGAACGCTTCAGGGGGAAAAACATCAATCACTGCGAATAGCAGGTTTACGAGAGTTGTCATGGAACATACTCTATTCTGCTCTAGAATAACCTAGTTTGATCTATTTTTGTAATAATTACAGTTGAAGTCCCTTTCAGAATCTGCAAAATGTTAATAATTTTTGCAAAATAAGAGGGATTATACAAAATGCAAGTTTTTTTAATTATTATTATTATTATTATTATTTAGTACTGACCTGAAGACGGTTACATTTTAATGATTTTGAGATCCATCTTTTCACACTGAGGACAACTGAGGGACTCATATGCAACTATTACAGAAGGTTCAAACATTCACTGATGCTCCAGAAGAAAACATGATGCATTAAGAGCTTTTTGAATATGAAGATCAGGGTTAATTAATTTATTTTGTCTTCTGATGAAATTAAAATATGATAAAAAGTACACATCTTCATTCTATTCAAAAGTTTTCACTCCCCAGCTCTTAATACATTGTTTTTTTCCTTCTGAAAAATCAGCAAGCGTTTGAGCCTTCTGTAATACTGTAGTTGCATATGAGTTCCTTAGTTGTCCTCAGTGTGAAAAATGGTTTTCAAAATCATCTATTCATTGGTGGAAAGGGTTCAAATACACAAAAATGCTGAAAAACCACAAAAATGTGGACTCATGAACCACTATTACTAAAATAAAAAAAAAAAAACATAAAAAAAACAATTCAACTATTATTTTCTCTTGTGAACTACATGTAAACATCTTTTATGTAAAATGACTTATTCAGGTCAGTGCTAAATAAAAAATAAGATACATTTTGTATGATCCCTCTTCTTTTGGTAAAATAACATTTTGCAGATTTTGCCAGGTGTATGAAAACTTTTGACTTCAACTGTAAAAGAACATTTTTGACATGACAAGCATGCATTTGACACATTAAATGTGTGTAATGTTGTGCAATGTGTCACATACAATGGTCAGCCATTGCCTGTTTACTGGAAAGAAAAATGCTGATCAAGAAACACTGACTCACACGTTAAAAAGTTTGTGAAATTTGCAACATCCTTTTGAGTGTCTCAATAGTGTTAGGAAAAATTCTTAAATGAAAGTTCTGTTATAAGCTACTATAGCATGAACCTGCATTTTTTTTTTTTAGATATTATACAGCTTTTAGCTTCTTTGTGCTTCAATGAAAGAAAATCAAATGGGTTTGAACTACCAGTAAGAAGTTTTTGGACAGTAAGATTTTTAATGTTTTTAAAGAAGTCTCTTCTGCTCACCAAACCAGCATTTATTTGATCTAAAGTACAGAAAAATCAGTAATGTTGTAAAACATTTTTACTATTTAAAATAATTGCTTTCTATTTAAATATATTTTAAAATGTAATTTATTTCTGTGATCAAAACTACATTTTTAGCGTCATTACTAAAGTCTTCAGTGACACATGATCTTTCAGAAATCATTCTAATATGCTCATTTGCTGTTCAAGAAACATTTCTATTATTCTTATTATTATTATTATCAGTATTTTTGCGAATTAAATGATAGAAATTACTACTTTTATTTAGCAAGGATGCTTTAAATTGATGATGATAAAGACATTTATAATGTTACAAAAGCTTTCTATTTCAGATAAATGCTGGTCTTTCTATTTATTAAAGAAACCTGAAAAAAATATACTCAGCTGTTTTCAACATAATATTAATAATAATAAATGTTTTTAGAGCAGCAAATCAAAACATTAGAATGATTTCCGAAGGACCATGTGACTGGAATAATGATGCTAAAAATGCAGCTTTGAAATCACAGGAATAAATTACATTTTAAAATATATTCAAATAGAAAAGTTATTTTAAATAGCAAAAGTATTTCAAAATTGTACTGTTTTTGCTGTACTTTTGATTAAATAAAAGCAGGCTTGGTGAGCAGAAGAGACTTATTTAAAAAAATCTTTTGACTGGTAGTGTATATGTTTTAAAGCTCTTCTAGTGCAAAATAATTAACTTTGTGAAGCAAATGTTCTGGAAGAGAATCAAAGTCTGCTCTAGTTCCACAAACACTTCATAAAGGTCCCTCTGACCTAGACCGGTATTGATCTTTGACTATGGTTTCTAGTGTGGCAGTTGAGACCGGACGCCTCCTGCTGTGATGTGTTTAACAAGAGTCCCGTTAGAGTGCCTCTGGAAAACTACAAAGTCAGAAGTCCTGACCTTTGCAGTTCAAACAGGAGCTAATGGGCATCAAACAAAGGCCAGAATTTTTTATTATTTATTTTTATTTTCAACAGTTAATTCAGGTTGGCATCAAAACCCAAGAACAAAAGCAACAGAAACTCATTTCAATGACACTTAAAAGCAAGTCACATTATTCAAAACTGTCTGTGTTGTGTTTCATGTGATCTCATTGGCTGACAAAGTTCCCCACAAGGTAACGTATGCTTAGCAAACACCACTTCCTCCCGCTACTTCTTCATAATGTGCATTTCCCATGTCGACCAACAACTGTAAGTTTTGCATTTGTACAACTATATTTTTCATTTTAATTGAACTGTTTGTAAGTTTCTCCTTTTCCAGGCCGAGTAATATGGGGCATTGCTATTTGTGTTGGCACTTGAACTGATTTAAATTTTAAAATAGGCTTTGAGACTCTCAGTTGACCTTTTATGATGTTCGTTTGAGAACAAAGAACATATTATGAGAATGAGAATTCATAAATCAGTATGTGATAGGTTGATGCATATTTCATATTGAATTCTGGCTAAAACATTTACTTTTAAGAAAGCAAAGCCTTTGTTTTGAGCATTTTGAGGCATTGTAAGCAGGACGTCGAATATATATTTGAAGTATTATATATTGCACCAAATTTTAACCAGTCATACTTTGACCTGGCTGGAGTCTGGTACTGTTACTACGGACAGCATATGCATGTGCAGGTCCACTTTGTTCAAATGCAGCCGCTGGTTTCCTGGCATGGAGGCAGGAAGTGGGGGCTGGGTGCAGTCTGTACTAGTCCGATAGCGTGCACAAAAACACTGATTCTTGATGCCCTGGTTTGTACGTCCCCCTCGCTTCTAACCTTAGGGAATTATTCACGTGGTTCCCAAACCAGCCCCCAATCCATGCCAAAATACAAGAGTGAAATTGTCAACAACGGTGGTGTGGTAAACAGGTCTCTCACAGTCCTCTGAGAGGAAATGTGTTGTTTGGGTCGAGTAGCAACAGCGCTCATTCATCTCCAAGAGGGTCAAAGACCTCTGTTCTGTAAAAACATGATCGCTGGTTAGGAAAATGAAACTGTTGTTTATGGAAAATATTGTAGAAATGTTATCTCACTCTGCGCCAGTGTTGATTTTAATCGGTGCCAATTGATTCTGTAATATTGTTTTGTTTCAAGTACAACATATTTTCCACATATGCTTCTGACATAGAACATTTATTTAGGAAAAATGAGAAAAAAGTTATTTATTTTGCATTTTCAGAATCAAAATCTTCCAGATTGCATCAAAAATATCTTAATTTGTGTTCCAAAGTTGAATTAAGGTCTTGGAACGACATGAGGGTTTTCATTTTTGGGTGAACTAACCATTTAATGCTCAAAATTTAGTGAAAAGATGCAATGCCGCTTCAAAGCCAGACTAAATTATGCCTTCTCAAGCCCTAGAGAAACTCTATTACATCTTTACATTTGCCAAAGTTATTCTGCAAAGGTGGCACAGAAGCACTTTTGAAGTGGCATTTAGGTGTCTTTACACCGTGTTTAATGCTGCTCAGAGGTGGCATAAATGCATTTACACAGATACAGATACAAATATAACTCTATTCTTTGATATTTGGGACTGAGGTGGGTCAGAGCAGGCTTAATTTAGTCTGGCTTTTATGTGGCATTAATATCGTTTAAACATATGCCAATTTTACACTGCAAAGGTAACAGAAGCACTTCTGAAGTGGCATTTAAGTGTCTTTAGATAGACCATTTAATGCTGCTTATGAATTTACACAGAATTTTGAGCAGGCACAGGCAGCCTTCAAATCTGTAAAAACACCTAAATGCCACTTTAGAACCGAAGTTTGGGTCCCACCTTCAGTGTAAGTATATTTTTTGAAAATATAAGTCAGTTAACTCTGCCTAATTATACTCCAAAGGTGGCTCAGAAGCACTTCTGAAATGGCATTTAGGTGTCTTTGCACAAATGGTTTAACGCTGCTCAGAGGTGTATACAAATACAACTCTATTCTTTGATACTATGGACTGAGGTGGATCAAAGCAGGCCTAATTTAGTCTGGCTTTTGTGTGCCATTACATCTTTACATATGCCAAATTTACACTGCAAAGGTGGCACAGAAGCACTTTTGGAGTGGCATTTAGGCATCTTTACACAGTGTTTAATGCTGCTCAGAGGTGGCATAAATGCATTTACACAGATACAAATACAACTCTGTTGTTTAATACTAGGGACTGAGGTGGGTCAGAGCAGGCTTAATTTACTCTGGTTTTTAATGGCATTTCATCTTTACATATGCCAAATTTACACTGCAAAGGTGGCACAGAAGCAGTTCTAAAGGGGCATTTAGGTGTCTTTACATAGTGTTTAATGCTGCTCAGAGGTGTCATTAATGCATTTACAGAGCAATGATAACCATATGCTTTGAAACTAGTGGCTAAGGTGGGCCAGAGCAGGCTTAATTTAGTCTTGCTTTTATGTGGCATTACATCTTTACATATGCCAAACTTGCACTGCAAAGGTGGCACAGAAGCGCTTCTGAGGTGGCATTTAGGTGTTTACACAATTTTTATTGCGGCTCAGAGGTAGCATAAATGCATTTACATAGATGCAAACAGAACTCTATTGCTTGATAGGGTCTGAGGTGGGTCAGAGCAGGCTTAATTTAGTATAGCTTTTATGTGGCATTACATCTTTACATATGCCAAATTTACACTGCAAAGGTGGCACAGAAGCACTTTTGAAGTGGCATTTAGCTGTTTTTACACAGTGTTTAATGCTGCTCGGAGGTGGCATAAATGGATTTACACAGATACAAATACAGCTCTATTCTTTGATACTAGGGACTGAGGTGGATCAGAGCAGGCTTAATTAGTCTGGCTTTTTAATGGCATTTCATCTTTACATATGCCAAAGTTAAACTGCAAAGGTGGCACAGAAGCCGTTCTAAAGGGGCATTTAGGTGTCTTTACAGAGTGTTTAATGCTGCTCAGAGGTGTCATAAATGCATTTACATATGCAAACAGAACTCTATTCTTTGATACTAGGGACTGAGGTGGGTCAGAGCAGGCTTAATATAGTCTGGCTTTTATGTGGCATTAGATCGTTACATGCCAATTTTTCACTGCAAAGGTGGCACAGAGGCACCTCTGAAGTGGTATTTAAACAGACTGTTTAATGCTGCTTAGAGGTGGCATAATCTGCCAAATCAAGCATAATTTAGTCTGGTTTTTATGCAACATCATGTCTTTATACAGAATTTTGAGCAGGCATAGAGCAGCCTTAAATCGGCTACATACCGGGACAAGTATATGCTGAAGTTTGATGAGCAGTAGTAATAGTGATGCTTGCCTTAGCAGAGATTTGTTGAGTGCATTTCGGCACTATCACACACCACGGCTTTTCACAGTGGAGTGTGAGCTCTCTTTGTGCTGTGAAGTGTAGCTGCTCTGTGTGTGGAGTGAGTGGGCCAGAACTGTGGCTCAGAGCTCCTGTTGTTGTGGAGACAGGCCTCAGTGTCATCCAGTACCAGGACTCCGTATAGTCTGCAGGAATGTCTGCTCGGTGTCTTTGTTCACTTCCTCAATACGGTTTCCATATACACAGGTGGCTGTTCAGCAAGACCCAGCACGTAGCAGAAGCTCAATGAACACTGTTATTATTTACTCATGCTTTTGTCATTCCAAACTTGTCTAACTTACTTTCGTCCATAGAACACAAAAGAAGGGTTTTGTAGAATAGTACCAGTTTCTGCTGTCCACACAAGTGCAATGAATTTGGGTTAAAACTTTCAAGCTTCAAATAAATGTCTTTTGTGAATTGAATTGAAACTTTCAGTGAATCCGTTGATCCAGTTCACAAAACTGGTCTAAAAGATTTGTTCACGAATCAGACTGATTTGGTAATGACTCACTGAACTTAAGTGTAAGATTATAAACATTTAATTGACTCTTTCAATCATACAAAGCTACTGTGTTTTAGAAGACCACACAGGTCTTAGCACACAAGTCAAACTTTCATAGTTTTGAATATAAATAATGCTTTTGTGTGATTTTTGAAGCTCCAGTTCTCAATACAGTTGAAGCTTACATACACCTTGAAGAATCTTGTAGTACTTTCATGTAGTACTTCCCTTCAAAAGCTATAGAAAATACTTACATGTTTCCCAAAAGACAAAATTACCCTGATCTTCAAATTCCAAAAGTTTTCACCCCCCGGAAAAGCAAGCATTTGAACCTTCTGTAATAGTTGCATATGAGTCCCTCAGTTGTCCTTAGTGTGAAAAGATGGATCTCAAAATCATACAGTCATTGTTGGAAAAGGTTCAAATACACAAGAAAGCTAAAAAAAAAAAACTAAGAATTTTGGAAGAACAGCAGTTTAACTGTTCAGGACAAACAAGGGACTCATCAACAACTATCACTAAACAAAAACACAGCTGTGGATCATTCAGGTAACAACACGGTATTAAGAATCAAGTGTATGTAAACTTTTGAACGAGGTCATTTTTATAAATTCGCCTATTATTTTCTCTAGTAGACTATATGTAAAAAAAAAAATAATAATATATGTGAAATTTCTTATGCAGGTCAGTTACATATTAAAAATATGCATTTTGTATGATCCTTATTTTGGTAAAATAATTAACATTTTGCAGATTCTGCAAGGTGTATGTAAACTTTTGACTTCAACTGTAAATGTGTCTTTAGAATTTTGTCTTTCACAAAATAAAGTCATAAAGGTTTAGAACAACATGAGGGAGGGTATATAATGAATGAATTTAAAGGTGAACTTTTCCTTTAAGAAACATTACATACATTTTAAATGAAGTGCAGTCAGGTCCAGTACTTTTCTGTGCTGACAGAACTAATTTGTCAAATCAGCAACATGGACCTGTATGCATAATAAATCTGATGAATAGGTCCTGAGGACAGGAGCTTATGCAACTATTGTGGTGGTGTTTTGGAAAAGGCTTTTTGAAATTCGTTTGAGCTTTATTCCTTTTATCCTTTTATATAATATTTATCTAGTTATCAAAGGGCTTATAACAATGGTTTGCACCTTGAAAAACATTATTTTTATTCAATGTATCTTGCTTTTGTATTTGTTTCCCATCATTAAACAACTCCAGCCTAAACCAAATTTTGTCCAGAAGTATAAAGAATCGTAGTTTGGATGAACTTTTCTCAATCAAGCCATTGCATTTGAAACCTGCTAATCATCAGTGTTGTCCAAATGGGGTAATTGCAGTTGAATGCATGTTCATAATTGTGAGATCATGGGCGACTGAACCAGGATAATACCGTTATTGTGCAGTCTTGTTTTCTTTTGCCAGTTACTCAGACAACTGGCCGTTGCTTTATGAGTTCAATTAACTTTTATGTGTACAAAACACACGTCTCTCAAATTGTAGATATTGCATGTCATGGTGTTGAGGTACCTTGATGTAAACATCCATTGCAATTGCTTCCGAAACAATCGTGATAATTGTAGATGTTATGCCATGTGTTACGCAATACGGATGTTGTGAAAAATCAGAGCAGCAATCCTTATGTTTTGTACATTCGTATGTTGCGCAAGAGACAAAATCAGAGTTTCCTGCAGCACATGAAAGACTCTTAATTAGTTCTCCAATGAGACTCTTGTAAACTGAAGCTCTCAGTGTAATGACACAGCAGGGTAAATAGATGTGAACGCTACGCTACAAAGGAATGTTGAGAAAGGAATGGCCCATTTGGGCAGCTTGGACAATCACCCTAGTATGTCAAACAGGTGTGGAGTGGAAACAGCCTCAAACACCCTGAAATATAAATAGTTCTGCTGTGTTTCCCAGTGAAAGAATGTGCCATCCGAATGGGGGTGAGTGTATTTGTTGATTTGAACCATGGGCACATTTAATTTTATCCACACAAGACCTTGGCAACAAATACCAGTCTGTTAGTATGTAGGTTGCATTTTATCTTCTACTTTAAATAATGAAAAACATTACATATTTAAAAAAAAAAAACGCCATCCATATTGGTAAACGAAAGCATGTATTGCATAGTTAATGTACTATTGAATATGTTGTTCTGCTAATTTATGCTGTTTAAAAAAAAAACATGTGGAAGCTGCTAAACCATATAGAGAAGGACTTATTCTGACTTATTTGACAAACTAAAATTAATAGGTGGTAAAAATACGTACAAGCAGTATTAAGATATTAGCCAAATGTTTCACCTACCTGATTGGAAACGATAAGAAAAAACACAAATGTTGTAAACATTCTAGCCCAAAACATGGCAATAATTGATCATTTTTCAGCAGCAATAATTAGGAAAATTTGCAAGTTTCGGTTGGTTCAAACAAACTGTACAATTGAAAACAAAATATTTTTTCCGAGTGCTGGCTTGCTTGAAAATAGCAGTTAATTCATTTTTCAGACTCATTAATAGGTAAAGATACGTACAAGCAGTGTTAATTAAGATATTAGCCTAATATTTCACCTACCTGACTGTAAATAATAAGAACAAACACGAATGTGGTTAAGATTCTTGCCCTGAAAATCCTGGTTCAGTTTGGCCAACCACGAAAGCCTTTTGTTCCTCAGTTTTTGCACTCTTCTCCTTGATTTGTTATAATTTTGGCATTCTGTTGTACTCCAAATGTTTTTCCCTGGTCCCACCAATTAGTACAGCCCAAAACATGTCAATAATTGACCATTTTCAGCAGCAATAATCAGCTAAATATGCAAGTTTTGTTTGGTTCAGTGACATTGTTTATGTTCAGTGCTGCCAATATGACACGTCATGAAAATACTATTGTATGGGAGATCGGGGGTAGATATTGTCACACTTATATATTTCATATTCATTAGTCAGTTTAACACAGACTTGTGCATTAAAATTACATTTACATCGACAAAAGGTAATTAAAATGATGTATGTTGACAATGGGAACCTGCCTTTAAAGGAACACTCCACTTTTTTTGGAAATAGGCTCATTCTCCAACTCCCCCTGAGTTAATAAGTTGAGTTTTACCGTTTTGAAATCCATTCAGCCGTTCTCCTGTTCTGGCGATATCACTTTTAGCATAGATCATTGAATCCTATTAGACCAATAGCATCACGTTCAAAAATGACCAACGAGTTTCGATATTTGTCCTATTTAAAACTTGACTCTTCTGTAGTTATATCGTGTACTAAGACCGGTGGAAGTGCAAAGCTTCAATTTTCTAGGCTGATAAGATTAGGAACTACACTCCCATTCCGGCGTAATAGTCAAGGAAGTTTGCTGCCGTAATAAGGCTGAAACAGGAGCAGTAATACCACGCAGCACATGTGCAAATGCTAAACTAGCTGGGAACTCATTTCTGATAATACTCCGCCTGCTTCGGCCATATTACGGCAACAAACTTCCTTGACTATTACGCCGGAATGGAAGTGTAGTTCCTAATCTTATCAGCCTAGAAACTCGCAGCTTTGCATTTCCACCTGTCTTAGTACACGATATAACTACAGAAGAGTCAAGTTTTAAATACAACAAATATGGAAACTCGTTGGTCATTTTTGAACGCGATTCTATTGGTCTAATAGGATTCAATGATCTATGCTAAGCTATGCTAAAAGTTCATTGCACATTGTTATTATTTTACTTATTTCCCTATAGCGGCGGATGAACGCGTTGAATGAATGCATTGAAGAATAGAGGGTTTTCACTTACGTCACAGTTTGGTCAGTTGCCCGGATGCTCAGCCATATTGGTGATTGCATGGTTTATGTTCTACTGAATATGTTGTTCTGCTAATTTATGCTTTCTAAACCACAGACAAAAACGTACGGAAGCTGCTAAATTATATAGAGAAGGACTTAGTAAGCTAGAAAGGCTGCAATATTTTGATAAACCTAAGTTAATAGGTGGTAAAGATACATAGGAGCAGTAATTAAGTAATTATAGTAATTAAGATATTAGCCTACCTTTTTATTATTTAAAAATAATATTTCACCTACCTGATTGGAAATGACAAGAACAAACACAAATGTTGCCAAGATTCTTGCCCTGGAAATCCTGGTTTAGTTTAGCCAACCACAAACGCCTTTTGTTCCTCAGATTTTTTCAGTCTTCTCCTTGATTTGTTATAACTTTTGGCAGTCTGTAGTACTCCAAATGTTTTCCCCAGTCCGACCGATTAGTACAGCCCAAAACATGACAATAATTGACCATTTTCAGCAGCAATAATCAGCAATAAATGTGAGTTTTGTTCGGTTCAGTGGCATTGTTTACACTCAGTGCCGCCAATATAGCCGATTGATGACGCATCAAAATGTACAATTGTAAACAAAATATGTTTTCTGAGTGCTGGAGCGTTTATAGCCGTTAATTAATTTTCAGACTCAAATCAGAGGAATTCTTGGCCATTAAAGGGTTAAGATACTTTTCACCCGTGTGACAACTAGCCCCGGTCTTTTCTTCCTATACTTACAGTACTCGTGTGGCTGTAGCTCTGCGTTCGGTGGGAGGAGCCAGTGTCGCCCGCTCGGACTGTGATTGCGTTTCTCCGCGGATCTCTGGAGGGAGCTGCAGGCAGTGAGATCACATCCTCGCGATGCAGCTGCCAGCGAGTCATAGAGCGAATACTAGTTCATAACTCCGGCTCAAATCTGCGACATACGCGCCAGCCTTTCGGGACTACCGCGTAGCGACAAATACACGCTTCGATTTCAGATTCTACACGCAGGTTCTTCCAGTCATTCGTGGCTATGGAATGCGGTTTCACTTAAATACCTCCCCCTCCTCTTCTTGGTGGGCTCGCACATTTTGTCTCGGCTCGTTGTGTTGGATCTATCGGTTCAGTGTGTGTGAAACCGAGCGCAATGTGGGCCAGGAACGATTTTGAGGACGGATTCGACGCTTATAAGATAGGTAAGAGTCTAGGGCTTGTGTAATGACACACTGTAAGCCAGATATACGTTCATAGGAACAGCCATGTTTGATCTCTTAGACAAACGCGTGTAACGGAGCGTGTATTGTTGTTCCGCGCTCTCAGGCTGTGATGTATTAGATATGTGCTGTTCCGTTATGAGCGTTGTGATGGTATTGAACTGTGATGGTTTGACAGCATCAGTCGTGTCACCTTCAGCTTTGTCTTTGTCACATATGGACACTAGGGTCTCTAACGTGCCCTGTCTCTTTAATAGAGGGGTCTATTTAATATATGCAATGCTGTGGCACACAGATGGCATATATTATATGCTGTTCTTCAGAAAAAAAATTGTGAAGCATTGTTGTGCTATTTGAACCCTTTTCAGCAATGACTATGATTTTGAGGTCCATCTTTTCACACTAAGGACACCTGAGAGACTTTACAGTT
Source organism: Garra rufa (assembly GCF_049309525.1). NCBI lineage: Eukaryota > Metazoa > Chordata > Actinopteri > Cypriniformes > Cyprinidae > Garra > Garra rufa. The sequence goes on from NC_133373.1 coordinate 36,237,158, forward strand.
AAACTGCCCACTGTTCTTCAGAAAAATCCTTCAGGTGCCACAAATTCTTTGTTGTTGTCGTTGTTGTTGTTTTTTAGCATTTTTGTGTATTTGAACCGTTTCCAACAATGACTGTATGATTTTAAGATCCATCTTTTCACACTGAGGGACTATTATGGAAGATTCAAATGCTCACTGATCCTCCAGAAGGAAACACCATGCATTAAGAGCCAACTTTTTAAATTTGAAGATCAGGGTAAATGTACCATATTTTGTCTTTTGGGAAACATGTAAGCTTTTGAAAGGTAGTAATGGGGAAAAAAAATGATATTTACGGAAAATAAGAAAAGTGTACACATCTTCGTTCTGTTCAAAAGTTTTCACCCCTGGCTCTTAATGCATTGTTTTCTTCTGAAGCATCAGCAAGCGTTTGAACCTTCTGTAATAGTTGCATATGAGTCCCTCAGTTGTCCTCAGTGTGAAAAGATGGATCTCAAAATCAAACAGTCATTGTTGGAAAGGGTTCAAATACACTAAAATGCTTAAAAAACAAAGCATTTGTGGGACCTGAAGGATTTTTCAGAAGAACAGCGCGCAGAATCAAGCGTATGTAAACTTTTGAACTAGGTAATTTTTTACAAATTCAGCTATGGTTTTCTCTTGTGGACTATATAAATGTCTTTAATGCGAAATATCTTATTCAGGTCAGTACTAAATAAAAAAAATAGCATGCATTTTGTATGATCCCTCTTATTATGGTAAAATAATTAACAGTTTGCAGATTCTGCAAGGTATGTAAACCTTATAACTATATATATATATATAATATATATTTATTTGCAAATATTGCAATTTAAATGGCTTACATGTATCTTTAGTCCAATCTTTTTCTTCGTGTGTTCTGTATTTAGTAGCTTGTGTTTTTATGTTTGTGTTTTTAAAGTTGTCTAAATATTGAATAGTGATGCAACAGATTTTGACGAGTCTCTCTGCCAGTGTTTTTAATAATTCATATCACGTTGCATAACTGTTGGTGGTCTAGAAGTTGCTGGTGCCTCATCAACAACAAGCCCTATGTTTACCCGGGATATTTACAGATCTGCTACTCTGTCACGATGGATAATGTGGATCGCTTTCATATGAACTGGTATGAACTTGAGGTTTTTCCACCCAGGAATTACGGAGACCTCATTTGGGTTCTGACCTTAGTGATTTCAGCTGGATCTTGAACGCTTGTAGGTTTTGCGATTCATTTAAAGAATCTGAAGTATTTTGGGGTTTTCTGTATTAGCTGTTTGGGTTTGTTGCTGTTTCAGGGAAAAGTGTTTCAAACTAAGATATGTAGTCAGATTTTGCTGACTCTACCTGAAAGGAAAAGGTCAGATAATGCTAATACTTTCTATCCTGTATGATCTGCTTGAAAATAGTCATTTTTCATCTAAAAGTATTGTTAAACAGTATTAATTTTTTATCTCAGCTATTTGGAAGCAAATCAACATGTTGAAAGATTTTGGCAAGAGATATTATATATTCCACTTTTTTTCCTTGCCAAGATTTACGGAGGACAGCCTAAATGGTGGTGTCTAAACGGATTACACCTCTGAATAGATTAGGTCAGCAGATATTGGGGACGAGTCCTCTAGGGCAAGACTGACCATTTGGTTCACTGAACTTCACCTTGTTTTAGTGATTTAGTCGTTTTTGGCCCACAAAATGGGGTGATATATGTTTAATAAAAGTTTTTAAACAGTAAGATTTTTAATGTATTTTAAAGAAGTCTCTTCTGCTCACCAAGCCTGCATTTATTTATAACTACAGAAACAGCAGTACAATTTTGAAATCTTTTTACTCTTTCAAATAACTGTTTCCTATTTGAATATGTTTTAAAATGTAATTTATTTCTATGATTTCAAAGCTGATTTTTTTAGCATCATTACTCCAGTCTTCAGTGTCACTTCAGAAATCATTCTAATATTCTGATTTGCTGCTCAAAAACATTTATTATTATTATTATTATTATTATGTTGAAAACAGCTGAGTAGATTTTTTTCAAGTTTCTTTGATGAATAGAAAGTTCAGAAGAACAGCATTTATCTGAAATAGAAATGTTTTGTAACATTATAAGTGTCTTTATCATCAATTTTGAGCTATTTAAAGCATCCTTGCCAAATAAAAGTGTGTGAATTTCAAATGTTTGTTTAAAAGATGTTACTAATACTAGTTTGTTTAGAAATAGAGTAAAATTAGCAATATTGTGAAATATTATTACAATTTAAAATGACTGTTTTCTATTGAATATATTTTAAAATGTAATGTATTCCTGTGATGCAAAGCTGAATTTTCTGCATTATTACTCCAGTTTTTAGTTTCACATGATCCTTTAGAAATCATTCTAATATGCTGATTTGCTCAAGAAATATTCCTTAATTTGAATCAAATTGAAAACAGTATTATTTGCTAAATAGGAATTTTAAAAGAACAGCATTCATTTAAAAATAGAAATCTTTTGTAACAATTAATGTCTTTACTGTCACACTTGATCCATTTTTTGATTAAAAAATGAATGGTAATGTACATATGTGTATGTAAGTACAAAAATACTAAAACAAAGCTATTCATAATAATAACTATTAATAATAAAGCAAACATTGTTAATATAAACTATTACATGAATCAATTTAAGTCTTAAAAAACCCTGAGTACATAATTTCACTGCATGATGTTTGGTTTAGCTTAGCAGTTCTTTTTAATTACTTTTTTTAATGATTCTCAATCCTTTGTTTGTTTGCATTTACCTCATTTCGTTGACATTTCGTTATGCTGTCTGTCTGAAATTTGCAGCCCTCAGAATTGCCTTTTGCAGTGTCTGGTTGCTCTTCTGTGTCATTTTTGAATGCTCACTCAAAGAGTTGACCCAAAAAATAAAAATTCTGTCATTAATTACTCACCCTCATGACGTTGCAAACCTGTAGGACTTTCGTTCATCTTCAGAACACAAATTAAGATATTTTGGGTGAAATCCAAGCTTTCTGACCCCAGCTAATCCACTGATGTCCTTACTATGTTTCTGGGCCTGGGAACATTTCAGTTGCGTTGCTGTCCATGCAGGGTCAGAGGGCTCTTAGATTTCATCAAAAATATCGAAGAAAAACGAAGGTCTTAGGGCTTTAGAATGACATGAGGCTGAGTAATTAATGACAGAATTTTCTTTTTTGGATGAACTATTCCTTTAACTGAATGACTTTGATTGTGAATAAACAAAGTAGTTTAAACTCTGATAGTTTGAAATCATGTGTTTGTTGGACGTGGCATCCCTCTGTTTGTCTCCTCCTCCTCCATGGTAACCCTCTTCTGTTTGTCTCCTAGGTTCGAGTACATCCTCTCCTGGATGGGTCCCAGGCTGCGACTCGGCATGGCAAGCTTCCTCTTCCGCCACTGGCATTAGCAGCCGCGGACGACGTCACAGCGCTGCCTCGGACAGTGGCGATACCGGCATCGGAACCTCGTGTTCTGACAGCGTAGAAGGTACAAGTCTGCTTTCAAACAAAACACATGTGGCTTAATCTGTTTTGTGAGCTGTGAAACGTGTTATTGATCGTCTGTTTGTAATTCATGGCTGGTTTTCACAGTCAGACATTTTCTAGCAAGCTCATTACAAAATCAGCCTAAAGTCATGACCCGTCTCCTCATGCTTTGCTTTAGTCAGACAAAACCTCAAATAGGATCGGCTCTTGTTTCGCCGTGACCAACAAATACAGAGGTTTTAATGCTTAAAGGAACACTCCACTTTTTTTGGAAATAGGCTCATTCTCCAACTCCGAGTTAATAAGTTGATTTTTACCGTTTTTAAATCCATTCAGCCGTTCTCCTGTTCTGGCGATATCACTTTTAGCATAGCTTAGCATAGATCATTGAATCCTATTAGACCAATAGCATCGCGTTCAAAAATGATCAACGAGTTTCCATATTTGTTGTATTTAAAACTTGACTCTTCTGTAGTTATATCGTGTACTAAGACCGGTGGAAATGCAAAGCTGCGAGTTTCTAGGCTGATAAGATTAGGAACTACACTTCCATTCCGGCGTAATAGTCAAGGAAGTTTGCTGCCGTAATATGGCCGAAGCAGGCGGAGTATTATAAGAAATGAGTTCCCAGCTAGTTTAGCATTTGCACATGTGCTGTGTGGTATTACTGCTCCTGCTTCGGCCATATTACGGCAGCAAACTTCCTTGACTATTACGCCGGAATGGGAGTGTAGTTCCTAATCTTATCAGCCTAGAAAATTGAAGCTTTGCATTTCCACCGGTCTTAGTACACGATATAACTACAGAAGAGTCAAGTTTTAAATACAACAAATATGGAAACTCGTTGGTCATTTTTGAACGTGATGCTATTGGTCTAATAGGATTCAATGATCTATGCTAAGCTATGCTAAAAGTGATATCGCCAGAACAGGAGAACGGCTGAATGGATTTCAAAATGGTAAAACTCAACTTATTAACTCGGGGGGAGTTATGAGAATGAGCCTATTTCCAAAAAAAGTGGAGTGTTCCTTTAAGCGAGGTCAAACCAGAGTTTCTTCCTGATTTTTGACAAGCAACGGATTGTAAAAGCCTCTAGAAATAGGTCATGCTTCAGTGTCACTTAAATATATTTAGGCCAATGTGTGCAATGGCTTATGGGTAGAGATTATAAGATGATGAGTGATGTGAAATCCATTAGTTTTCTCTTTTTCCAAATGACTCTTTGTATCTAAACAATCTGATCCTTGCAGAAAATGATCCTTCTCTTTAAATCAAGCTTTTTTTATTTAACATATAGGAATTAAAAGACCAACCATGTATTATAAACTGTAGTTTATTTATTTGATGGCAAAGATGAGCATTGTGTGTAATAAATCTTAGCTTGGAGTTTTGGCAGTAACCTAAATGTGATGAACCTACGGTTATTGTAATGCTTTCAAGGTTGCGGAGATGAAATTATAGACTAGAAGTTGTTTGGGTTTTAGCTGAGAATGCTGAGAGTGTCCAAACAATCATACTAGATGATATCCACATATATTTCTTGCATTGGATCTCTGATATGGTCATACATATTTTAGTGTATATAACTACCAGCAGCTTAGCAGCTATAATCAGCCGCAAGACAGCTCGGTCAAAAAGTAGTACATTTACTGTCGAACACTTCATGCATTATGCAGGAGAATTCAGTGGAAGGCTGTTCCTTTTCATTTCGTTCAAAACAAACTCATGGAATACATTTACAAGCATAAATTGAATGTCGCTTCGATTTAGCAGCACTAATGAGCTTTATTTGCTAGATGTTGGTGGTTTGTGTCCAGTATCTCAATTCCAGTAGAGTTCCTCCATATCATCTAGGAGCTCCAAGGTCATGGGGTTCATTCACCAGGCAATTCACATATTAAATAAATTGTAAATCGTGAATACTTAGCTAGTTATTTTGGATAAAAGCGTCTGCCAAATTACTTAGTGTTAACTAGCAGTGTTGTTGTTAAGTAGAACTATTAAATAATTTTTAGTCATTTAAATAAAGCTGAAATGAAATAGAATATAAGTATTATGAGGAAAAACTTCCATTTCCTGTTCGTTTATTAAATATTTATTAAATATTATTAAATATTTTGGCTTATTTGATGAAGCTTTCAATAATAATTACACAAATTTTCCCCAAAAATAACAGAGGAAAGTGCAAAAACATGTTTTGACATTTACATAAAAACAATTAATAGGCAAATGATTTGAGCTAATGTTACTACAATTAACAAATGGACTTGCAAAATAATGATTGTTCTTCTATATGTTTCCTGAAATGAAATAAAATATAAAAATTGGATGGAACTCAAACATAAATGCGTGAATAAATTTTGTATGTAAATATTTCATGCCTAAACTTTACAACTTCAGCTTCAAAGCTGAATATTAATGACTGTCATTCACAAGTTTCCATTGCCTATTTGTTTATGAAATATTTTGGCTGATTTGATGATGCTTTTAATAATAATTCCACAAATGTTACTAAAAAAATAATCAAAGAAAGTGCAAAAATATATTTTGGCATGATATTTGCATAAAAAAAAAATATTAGACAAAATATTCGAGCTAATCTGTCTAATATTAACGGATTTGCAAAAATAATGATTGTTCTCCTAAGGGCTTCCTTAAATGAAAATAAATAAAATTTAAATACTGGATGGAAACACTTAAACATAAAAACTTAAATGCATAAATATGTTATGGTTGATGATTAATCTCCACAATTTCAGCTTCAAAGTTGTTTGTTTATTAAATATTTTGGCTGATTTGATGACGCTTTCAATAATAAATCCACAGATTTTCCCAAAAAATTACCAAAGAAAGTGGCATGAGTAAAAACTTAATAGACACAAAAATTAAGCTAATGTGTCTAGTGTTAACAAATGGTATTGTAAGAAAAAAGAAGAAAATGTCAGTACGTTGCTTTTCAGTTGTTAAGGTATTCTGGGTGGTCGAGGAATTGTGACAGCCCTAGTTTCGAGGTTGTTCTGGGTTGTTGCTACTGTAGGTCAAAAAGCTTCAAGGCCTCTACCATTTTGTGGTCACTAGTTCAATATGCAGTCCTTCCTTCAATAGAAAACTATGAGGTTTTGTTCGCCCCTGTTTTATAATCATAATTGATGCCTAGGGCTGTGATGGATTTGTGCTATGGCATATCATGTCTTTTTCAGTGTGAGCTCCCAGCTGGAGGCGCACCGTTCTGCCCTACATTTCAGCGGCCAATGGCCAACATCCCTCTCTCACCATCCTCACCCTACTTCCTGTCCCACTGCTGTCTAAAGGGAGTTGACGTTTGCCTGGCTCAGTGCCCTAGGAAGACGGAATCAAGCCCGTCCTGCCGTCGGGGCGGACCATGCTCGTATTGATCACAGCTCAGTGGTTTAATTGATCTCTTTATCATTAGCGCAGTAAATACGCCTCCACTCAGGGCTCAAGTCAAGGTCAAGCACAGAGTCACAGGCTGTTGTGATTTTGGCTTTTGTGAAAACTTGTGATTTGCCCCGAATGCTAGAAGAGTGAGTCTAAACCGGCTCAGTCAAGCATGATCTCAAGACTTTGTCTCAGTGCCAGCAATGAGTTGGCTCCAGAAGTAGGGCAGATCTGCTATGGAAACATCTGTAATCGCTGTGTAGGATGAGAGCCGTGATATCACCGCATGGTCGAGAAAATAACTATGACCACCCCTGCACTGCTAGACGTGATGACTAATCTGCTTAAAAGCTGAATTTTAATGGCTGTCATTCATAAGTTTCCATCGCTTGTTTGTTTATCAAATAGTTTGGCTGATTTGACAGTGCTTTCAATAATAATTCCACAGATTTTCACTGAAAAGTAACTGAAGAAAGAATTAGTTCACTTCCAAAATAAAACTTTCCTTGTCTTCCAAGCTGTTCAATGTCATTCTTTCTTCAGGTTTTTGAGGAAAAAAAAACAGGATTTTTCTCCATATAGTGGCCTTCAATGGGAGCCAACAGGTTGAAGGTCCAAATTGCAGTTTCAGTGCAGCTTCAAAGGGCTCTACATGATCCCAGCTGAGGAACAAGGGTCTTATCTAGTGAAACCTTCGGCCATTTTCTTAAAAAAAAATTATGTAATTATGTACCACAAATGCATTACATATTCATGTTGGAAGGGTAAAAACTCTCACAGCCTCTTCCAACTTCGTCCAACATGGTTGTTTTACCTTTTTTTGTAAAGGGCATTTGACTTTCTTTGTATGTTCACTTTGTAAACACTGGGTCGGTGAAGTCGAGCTAGTGCAAGGCAAGCATTTATTTTTTATTTTTTAGAAAATAACCAATCGTTTTGCTAGATAAGACCCTTATTCCTCGGCTGGGATCGTGTAGAGCCATTTGAAGCTGCATTGAAACTCCTAATTTGGACCTGCAACCCATTGATCCCCATTGAAGTCCACTTTATGGAGAAAAATCCTGGAATGTTTTCCTCAAAAACCTTAATTTCTTTTCGACTTAAGAAAGACAAACATGAACATCTTGGATGACTTGAGGATGAGTAAATTATCAGCAAATGTTTTATTCTGGAAGTGAACTAATCCTTTAATAGACAACAGATTTCAGCGGTCTAGTGTTAACAAATGGAATTGCAGAAATAATGATTGCTCCCATACAGTTTTCCTGTACAGTCCTTTTCCTTTTCTATTGGTTGGTCGAACAGATGCTCCCGCCCCAAACTTCCACCATTGGTTGAATCAGTGCTGCTGTATTGGTCTGGTCAGAATGCTCAAGAAGAGAACAATGTAATAGAAATGTGAAATTTATAATTGCACTTTTAACTATAAATTGCATATTTTAGCTTTATGATGTAATGATATCGAAATGTCACAATATGATAATATCTCAATATGAAGTCCACTATTCGATATTTATTGGGATATTTAAAAAAAAAAACTACAAATTTTGTACAATTTATAGTTAAATAATTCTATCTAATTCACTTTGAGAGCCCAACCCATGCTCTTAACTAAGGAAACTCAAGTCAGTGAATTGTACCTGAACTTTAAAGGGAACTCAACCCTTTTTTATTTGTGTTATACTGTCTCAGTCTAAATGACATCAACACTGGTGTTTTAGGAAGCCAAACTAAATAGAATATATTAATAGAAATAACAATTGTTATTCCTATGATGGTAATAGCCATGTATTGTAAAACAATTGCACTGTAAAATAAATGAAAACGACTATTTCATAGGTATGTATTTTTTGCTTTACACTACAGTAGGGAAATTACATTCCTTCTTTCCTAATTTCTACACTTAAAGAGATATTTTGAATTTGGACTGCAGTAACGTTACCCGTTTAAACCACTAGCTATCACCAAATTATTCTGCGCTTTTAAGCTTTTGTTTAGACGGAAAACTCCAGCTTCAGTTAAAACAGGCTTACAAAAACGCGTCTCACTACAATTCCAGTGATATGCTGTAATCATCTGCCCTGAAAATAAAGCATAACTGGTGGCCGTTGCATTCCCAAACACGCACTAAACTCACAGCACATGCAATAAACGAGTTCACCGCATCCATTCACTGTGAACTGAGCTGTTCTGAGGTGCGGAAAACACCGGATCACAAGCTGATCACCTGAATAAAGTGTGCATTTCGCTTTGAAACGCAGTAAAAACACACTTTAAGTCATGTTGTGCTTTTAGTTAATTTGCAGATGCTGTGTCAAATGGCCTAAAACACAACTTTTAAGACCTTTTATGTTAGAATAAGAAGTTTAAATATATTTGAAAAGACACTTTTTGCCCGTTTCATATCGTCACGTGACAACGATAATATCAAGACAGTTTTGCTATTTTGATGCCACGATATTGATACCGTTACTTCCTTACTATTTATTCATTTTCATTAAGTACAACCCTATTGCCACTGCACTGAACTTTGTTGAGCCTGTAAACAGGGAACGTTACTGTTTGTGGTTGTGTTTTGTGCTAATAAGAACTGAATTTCTCTTCTAGTAACTTAACTTTAGTTTAGTACAACCACGCTGAAGTATGACTGTTTCACTGCAGTGAGACCAATGTGATTTTGCAGACAATGCACTGTGGAGCTGTGCAGGGCGTCGGAAATCTGATAAAGAAAGGCTTACGAATGATTCTCCAAAATAAGCCTCTTTGTTTTAATCTGGCCATGTTGTACTGTGCTCAAGGATGGTTTTATGCAGGCCTGAAGTCCTTCTCTTCTAAGTCTTTCTTTCATGACAAATTCTAATGCAGACCTACTGGCTAAGAATACTGTTATGGGAGACTCTGTAAAACCGCTATATCTAGTTTTCAGCGTACAATTGGCTTATTTCATTTTCACTCTATAAAACCCTGAAACAGTCGGGTACATTTAGCCATGTACAAGACAGCAGCGCCCTATAATTTAATAGCTACTGTCCTATTTCCTTTTTTCTAGGATGATTTAAAGGCTGTGGAAAGGCAATTCAGAGAATTGAATTGAGTTTCTGAACACATCATAAACTTTAGAAATATATTGCTAAAAGCAGGTTACAAAGACTGTGAACTATATAATACTGAATTGTGGAGTTTGTCTTCAGGATATTATGTTTTGTTTGGAATCACTGATCTAGTTTCTCTTTTTGCATGTCTACAACAGTTTTGCTGTTGCTAATTGCTAGTGAACGGCCTTAGCTTTTTCTGTGTTTTTATACTAGGGGTGTGCTCTCCTCATGGATTTCATAATTAGCAGACGGCCTCATTACGGTTCGTTAGAAAGTGCTGTATATCTGTGAGCCTGGGGGACATGTCCTGCATTGAGGACATCCTGTCAGATTGTCACTTTGAGCACATGTGACCTCAGATGCAGAGTCACCATGCCTCAAGCCAACTGGATTGAAAAAGGCTTATGAATTAACTGTTTAACTGTGCTTTCTCATTTCTGACTATTTTTACATTTAAATACATTTTAGGTTCTACAATGCTGTTCAAATGTTCGGGATCATTACGATTTTTAATGTTTCTAAGATTTTGATTTTTCTGCTCATCAATGCTGTGTTTATTTTATTAAAAATAAAGAAAAAAGAGTAATATTTTATTTTAATATACTTTAGAATAGAATTTCCTGTGATGCGAAGCTGCTGAATTTTCAGCATCATTACTCCGGTTTTCAGTGTCACATGATCCTTTATAAATCATTCTAATATGCAGATTTTTTTTTTTTATCAATGTTGGAAACAGTGAGACTTTTTCTGAATTCTTTATCTGTTAGCATTTGTTTAAAATATAAATCTTTTTAACAATATACACTACTGTTTAAAAGTTTGGGGTCAGTACATTTTTTTCTTCTTTTTTCTATTAACACTTTTATTCAGCTAGGATGTGTTAAATTGCTAAAAATTGATAGCAAATACGTATATTGTTAGAAAACATTTATATTTGGAATAAATGCTGTTTTTTTTTTTTTTTTTTTTACTTTTTATTAATCAAAAAATCCTGAAAAAAGTATCACAGGTGCCAACTCTGATAATAAATCTGCATATTAAAATGATTTCTGGAGGATCATGTGACACTAAAGACTGGAGCAATGATACTGAAAATTCAGTTTTGCATCACAGACATAAATTCTATTTTAAAGTAAATAAAAATAGAAAACCACTATTTAAAATTGCAAGATCTTACTGTTCCCAAACTTTTGAAACGGCAGTGGATCTTCAAAAACGTTAATAATTTAATTCTGTAGAAATGTAAGCTATAAAATTATCTAAACTAATAACTGTTAATAATTTGTACAAATTAATCTCATTGTAATTTTGTAAAACCTAACATTTAAAACGATTGATTTTATGTTTTATTTATTACAACGGAAAACCCTAAAGTTACATAAATACATATTTTTAACCCTGGAGGGTCAAGGGTCCATTTTTTGAAACTTTGAGATTTATAGATATATGAAAGCTGAATAAATAAGCTTTCAATTGTTGGATGGTTTGTTAGGATAGGACAATATTTGGCTAAAATACAACTATTTAAAAATCCTTTAAAGTTGTCCAAATTAAATTCTTAGCAATGCATATTACTAATCAGAAATTAAGTTTTGATATATTTACGATAGGAAATGTACAAAATATATTCATGGATCATGATCTTTACTTAATATCCTAATGATTTTTGACCCATACAATGTACTGTTGCCTATTGCTACAAATATACCCATGCTACTTAAGACTGGTTTTGTGGTCCAAGTTCACATATATGAATGAACTGTAACCTGTCTGAAAGAAATTAAGTCTAAAGGTTGTTTGACGGTTATCAGTTGTCATCTTGCCCTTCGACCCACTGGCGGTCACATGACAGAGCGACTTCTCCCTATAAGACGTCTTCATTCTCAAAACCCTCTCCTACCAAAGTGTCAGGCTTTCCTGTGACACGTGTTCAACCTTGAGAAAAGTGCCAGAGACGTGTCCTCTTGCAGATTAATTTACCTACTTTCATCCACCTTGAGGATCAGAATTCCCTCTCTCCAAATGAGCTGCCAGTGGCTGACCTAGAACAAGGCACAGGAAATTCCTTTCGTTTTGAACCAGGACGCCTCATGACCTGAGTCACTAATTATACCTTTCCACGGGCCTTCGTAATTACCCCTGAGGTGCTGATACCTCCTTTCGGGGACTCCGTTCTTGTTTCAGAAAGTCTTGATGTTAAGAGAATGACATAGCTAGTCTTAATTCATCAAGAATCTTGTTCGTTGCCCCACTTGCCTTACTTCTGATTTGTCTAAGTGTTGTTTTTGCTTTGTAGTGGTACTCATGGTATATTCCTTTCCATGGAGCTCTTATGCAATGTAGTTGAGGACGGTATAGGTGTCGTCTTGCTGTGTGAGGATCAGCTGTGTCCAAAGGAAACCTGAGTCGCATGACTTATCAGCCAAGAATAAACACAGAGGTGCCCTAAGACTTGCTGGAAGGGATGCCTTGGATGCCACTGGAGCATCCATAAATACACGAGGAGCAAGTGACGTGCATGCCGCTGTTTTTGTGACGCTGTGCTTTCGTATTGTTTTTTAACCTTTTGACAGCACACAACAGTTTGTATAGAGAGAGCAAAGAAGCCATTATCTGTTTGTGTAATGACAAAAATATGTATTTGTTTTCAGATTAAACCAGATATACGGTGGGTTTAGATTAAAATCCCATTTAAGATGTAGCTCTGATCCATTTATAGTTTTCATGCTAATATGCATTGTATACACTACCAGTCAAAAGTTTTTGAACAGTATGTTTTTTAAAGAAGTCTCGTCTGCTTACCATTCCTGCATTTATTTGATCCAAAATGTAGCAAAAACAGTAAAATTGTGAAATATTTTTACTATTTAAAAGAACTGCTTTCTATTTGAATAGATTGTAAAATGAAATTTATTTCTGTGATTTCAAAGCTAATTTTTCAGCATCATTACTCAAGTCTTCAGTGTCAAATGATCCTTCAGAAATCATTCAAATATTTTGATTGTTTAAAACAGTTGAGTACATTTTTTCAAGATACTTTATTGAATAGAAAGATGCAAAGATCAGTGTTTATTTGAAATAAAAAGCTTTTGTAACATTATACGCTATACCATTCAAAAGTCTGGAGAAATTAAGGACGTTAATACTATTATTTATCAAGGCTGCTTTAAATTGATCAAAAGTGATGAGAAAGACATGTATAATGTTACAAAAGATTTCTATTTTAGATAAATGCTCTTCTACTGAAATTTCTATTCATCAAAGAAATCTGAAAAAATTCTACCCAACGTAATAATAATGATAATAATGCATGTTTTTTTAGCAGCAAATCAGAGTGTTAGAATGATTTCTGAAGGATCATGTGACTTGGAGGAATGATGCTAAAAATTCAGCTTTGAAATCACAGTTAGAAAACAGTTATTTTAAATAATAATTCATTTTTTTTTTTTTAAACCAAAATCACTGTTTAGGTGTAGCTCTTTCCTTACAGTTAAAATACATTATATTTATTGCATAAAATTATTTATTATTTTTTTTATAACAATCATTAAGTTAGAAATGGCTAGAAAAATGGCATTGATTCATTTTCGAGTGATTATTTAATTATTCATGCTTTTAAATTGTTTTAATTTTAAACCAAAAGTGTCAAAAATAAATACAAATCACACTTTAGGCGTAGATCTGTTCTGTTTATAATTTCCTAACAGAAAATATGCATTATATATATTGCATAAATTTTTTTTTTTTTTTTTAATGATGATTAAGTTATAAAAAGCTAGATTATTATTATTATTATTATTATTATATTTCAACAAAATTATTCATGTTTTCATTTTTTTTTTTTTAAACCCGAAGTGTGTGAAAAATAACTAAAATCACAGTTTAGGTATAGCTCTATTTATTTATTTTTATTTTTATTATTATTGTTATTATTATTATTATTCAACAAACAGTTCATTTTGAAGTAATTATTCATGCTTTAAATATTTTTGCATTTTTAACCAAAAATGTGTAAAAATAAATAAGAAAAGCAACTGTTTAACTATTTCCTTACAGAAAATATGCATTTTATATTGCATAAAATTATTTATGCTTTTTTTAAACGATCTTTTAAGGTATAAAAAGCTAGAAAAATGATTATTAAAATTATAGTTATTCATTTTGAAGTGATTGTTGAATTACTTTTTCCTACTAGTTTCCATATTGCAAATATGCATTGTACATTTCATAAAAGTATTTATTTATTTACATATTTTTAAACAATTATTTGGTATGGTTATTCAGCTTTGAACAAATCCATAGAAATGTATAGAAATACACTTTCACATGGGTCTCAGTATGGTTGTAGTTGGATGGATTTGAGTGTATTGTTGTAATTCATATTTACATATTTTTGGTGACACATAAATGATCTTTATCATTTTCCAAAACTATCTTATATAAGTTGCTGCTTTGTTTAAAAAAAAAAAAGACCTAGTATCAATCCAGTGGTATTAAATTAAATCTGTGTGATGTTCACCGATTATTTTAGTCCCAAGGGAATTCCAGGTCAAAATGTTAGCCTCTATTAGATTTGGGTTGGATTAGCTCCTGGCACTGTCTGATTAGCCAGTTGGGACTAGCGTATTAGCATTTGACAGAGAGTTGGGTAATGCAGTTAACATGATTAAGGGGGGTATTGTTTGCTTATGGCCTTCTGTGCCTTGTACCCCTATAACCCCACCCCGAAACATATTTCATATGCCAGCTGCTCCCAACTCATCGCACTAATGACGGCTTAGACTCTGAATGAGGAATGAGTTTGACACAACACTCAATTAACTTTCTCTTCTTAGTTTACATGAGAGACAAAAGCGTTCTGCTCACATAACCGCTAGATTTTTAGGTGTGTTTGTAAATGTAATAAAGAAATGAGATATTTTTTTCAATGAATGTGTAATGAGGTATATGGTAGACTTATTAAATTTCGTAAATTGCTCATATCAGCTCATGCATAAACGCAAGACGAATTTGTTAATTTGCCTTGCAGATATGTCCTGCGAATGGGTGTGTGTTGCTTCATGGCTGTTAGCCTAATAGCATTTCCTCCCAAAGCCAAAAACAATCACTTTTTATGTCAGTAACAGTGGAGCCAAATGTACCGCTATCAAAAGGCCTTTTCCTAAGAGTCCTCAACCTCTTTAAGTATATCAGAAAGTATTCTACTTATTGCTACACATTCTGAATAGCTTGGACTTTTTTGAGTCATCTTGGTAAAATGTTTTTCTGTTTTGTTTTTAAGCTAGACCCCACAATATAATGTTTGGTCCAAATAAAATAAATAAATATTAAAAACAAGTGCAAAAATTGTAATTAAGTATATAAATAAAATATAAATATTGTATCTAATCTTTTTTACTTTAATACATGCATGTCATGTACAAATTAAAGACTTTAATATAAATACTTTATAAAATGTGTAAAGACTTAAAATTCGTTATATATTTTAGTATTTTTATTGAAATACATAATGTATACCTACACAAAAAAAATTAAAAATAAAAATATATATATGTATATATATATATATATATATATATATGTATGTATATCATAATAAAAAAATATATAATCATAATTATATACACATACTTATACATATGTATATAATTATGATTAAGATATTAAATAAATGTATACAATTTATTTTAATGTGTACTTACACAAATAAAATGTAAAAAAATATAGATATAATTATGATTAAAATATTAAATAATACAGACAGACTTCCATCCTTATATATATGTGTGTATGTATATATATATATATATATATATATATATATATATATATATATATATGTATGTGTGTATGTAAATTAAGTATATTAATAAAATATAAAAATTATACATAAATATATAAACATTTTTACTTATGTGTCATGTATACATATACAAATTAAATACTTTTATTAATTAATAATATAATAACTTATTAATATAAAGACTTTAAATTCTTTGTTTTTACACATTTTTTATTAAAATAAATATATAATGTATACCTAAACAAAAAAAAATAATATATATATTTTTTACTTTGTATTTTACTTTAAATTATATATATATATATATATATATATATATATATATATATATATATATATATATTACAAAATAAATATATATAATTCTTTATATATTTTTTTAAAAACTTTTATTAAAATAAGTAAACATAAAAAATAAAAATAAAATAAAAAATATTTTTTTACTTTTTAGTTTACTTTAAATTGTGTATATATATATATGTGTGTGTATATGTGTGTGTGTGTGTGTGTGTGTGTGTGTGTGTGTGTGTGTGTGTGTGTGTGTGTGTGTGTATATATATGTGTATATGTGTACATACATGAGGTACAAAAATACAAATATAAATTTTCAAATATAAAAATAAAACACTTAAAATAAAAAATGTGTGTATATATATATATATATATATATATATATGCATTTTAAATATGCAAAATATATACCGCCACGATGGGATTTGTTTTTTAAACAACTACAATTTCTTAATTAACTCCTAACAATCTACATATTAAAGTGAGCTTGTAGTCTATATGACTTAAATCCTTCTGGGTCATTCTTTATTTTCATGCTCATTTTGTCTTTAAACTGTAATGTGTTATGATGTAACTCATGAAGCCCCCTGTCTGATTTCCCGAATGACATTTCTCTGGCATCTGCTTTGAGACATCTGGCATCTTTATTTACTCCTCTGACATATTGTGTTGTGTCAAAAGCTCAGTGGTGTCAACCGATGTTAAAAATCCCACCCACAGCTAACGCACCGTTTCACCTTTTGGCGGAGGCGTCAGGATTTTCTGTGCATGTGAACACCGGCTTAATCAATTTTGAATTAAGGGTCAAGCAGAGCGTTGATTAAATCGCGTCCAAATAGGATTTTCCGTCACAACTCCATAACTTGGAGAACCAGTCTGCGTAGCATGCGGACGGTTAATAAGACGCCTTGTTTTTATAGCATGAAAGGATGGAAGTCTGTCGGTGTGAAGCTTTCTAATTACATTTGGAGAGCAGCCACACTTGCACTTGGAAGCCACTGCCCTGCCCTTTTTAATTAATAATCTCTCTGGGTTTTAACCGCACAACCAGGATGGGTTAACTTGCGTTTTTTCTGTTGAACGCAGATCTGTTTAGTATCCAGCATATCTTGAGCATATTATGGAGGAAGGGGGAAGGTAAGGACTTCCCTATAAAAAAAAAATCACACTGAAATAATACAAAGTGTAAGACTAGTTAAGGTCAGTATTTGGAATTACTTAGAGGTGGAGTTAGCAGAAATGCTTCATATTATTAAAAATCAATAAGAAACAGCATTCAGAACCTTTTAGTCTTGTAATATGCTGTTTTTCTAAATAATTTAACTGCAAAAAAAATGATTTTCTTACTTACATTTTTTGTCTTGTTTCCAGCCAAAATACCAAAAAAATTCTTAAATCAAGAAGGATTTTCTAGTATAAATTCAGAAAAAATAATTATTTTTCTTACCCCATTGGCAGATTATTTAGCTTCTTTCAAACAAAAACACACTTAATTTTAACTTGTTTTTTCTGAAAATAAATAAATTTTTACTTGTCTAGAAAATCCTTCTTGATTTAAGAATTTGTAGATATTTTGGCTGGAAACAAGACAAAAAAAATCTAAGTAAGAAAAACATTTTTTGCAGTGTTGGGTTATTCAGTGAGGATATTTGCATGTCTGAGACTGAATCTTGCTATTTATACATATACAATAATGTTTTTAGTCAAGAAATGATATGGCTTTGAAGCCTTCAAGCTCCCTATGTTGGTGACCTACATTTTCTGTCATAGCTATTTTTTTTTTAGTATTGGCTGTTCCATTGGTTTCAGTTCAGTGGTAAACAGGAAGCTATGTAAGATGACTAAATTTGTCTCCTTACCGTATCACACGGACACATCATTCACTTCCTGTCAACCGATATTTGTAGTTGTGTTGATGGAAACCATGCTTTTATTGTTTTGGTATCATTTTGTTTTTCTAGACAAAGAAACTTCTTTCTCTACATCTGTTTTAATTGGTTGGTATCATGTACAAGATTCTTAAAGGGATAGTTCACCCAAAAAATGAAGGTCTTTCATTAATTACTCACCCTCATGTCGTTCCAAACCTGTAAGATCCTCCAAAATCCGAGAGCTCTCTGACCCTGCATAGACAGCAACACAACTGACATGTTCAAGACCGGTCCTGGATAGCCTCCAAACAAATAAAGTGCATGTGACACAACGGTAGGCTAAATTATTTACGACAGCGGTAATGGACAATTCCGCTTCCAACCTGTAGAGGGAGCATTGAGGGAAAAGTTACTTAGTGTTGCTTTAAGAAAACAAAAATAACGACTTTATTCAACAGCATCTTCTCTTAGTCTTCGATGTGCGTTCGTAGTGCCACAACACCTTGAATGTGACAGTTGCATTGCTGTCAATACTGAGTCAGAAAGCTCATAGATTTCATTCAAAATATCTTAATTTGTGTTCTGAAGATGAACGAAAGTCTTACAGTTTTGAAACAACATGAGGGTGAGTAATTAATGACAGAATTTTCATTTTTGGGTCAACTATGCCTTTAAGTCACGTTATTAGGAAACTACAATTAACCAAGTTTCCCAGTAGCTTTTTAAAGTGGTTTAGTCATTCTACTAGCTAGTTGATTCATTATTGATTTTTCCTCGTTTTTTTCTCTAAATGCATCTCTTTACATCACCAACACAATCAAAGTAGGGCTGTCACTAACGATTATTTTAGTAATTGAGTAATTGGTCGATTATTCTGATGATTAATTGAGTAATCGAATGATTGTAATTAAAAAAATTGTGATAACAAAAACACAAATAAAAGTGAGCAATAGCCTTTAAAATGACTTAAAATTAGTGCTGTCTAATGATTGATCACGATTAATCGCAATCAAAATAAAAGTTTTTGTTTACATTGTGTGTGTGTGTGTGTGTGTGTGTGTGTGTGTGTGTGTGTGTGTGTGTGTGTGTGTGTGTATTGTTGAGTACTTAAATTGAATTGAGGAATCGTGACAGCCTTAAATCAAAGTAGCACTTGGTAACAAATTCATCATTTTAAACAGTATACAGGTGAAGTCAAAAGTTTACATACACCTTGCAGAATCAGCAAAATGTTAATTATTTTACCAAGATAAGAGGGATCATACAAAATGCATGTTATTTTTTTTCTTTATCACTGACCTGAATAAGATATTTCACATAAAAGATGTTTACATATAGTCCACAAGAAAAAAAATAGTTGAATTTATAAAAATGACCCTGTTCAAAAGTTTACATACACTTGATTCTTCATACTGTATTGTTAACTGAAGGATCCACAGCTGTGTTTTAAGTTTAGTGATAGTTGTTCATGAGTCCCTTGTTTGTCCTGAACAGTTAAACTGGCTGCCGTTCTTCAGAAAAAATCCTTCAGGTCCCACAAATTCTTTGGTTTTTCAGCATTTTTGTGAATTTGAACCCTTTCCAACAATGACTGTATGATTTTGGGATCCATCTTTTCACACTGAGGACAACTGAGGGACTCATGTGCAACTATTACAGAAGGTTCAAACACTCACTGATGCTGTAGAAGGAAAAACAATGCATTAAGAACCGGGGGTGTAAACTTTTGAACAGAATCAAGATGTGGGTCATGTCAAGTAAAAAACATAATTTATTCGATGCTTCCCTATGAATAACCATTTGACTAATTGTTCAGACGGCGTGCAGACTAATTGATTTTCATCATCTCTAATCGTAAATGTGGAAGCAGGACTTTTGTTTACTTTTGCCGCACTGAAACATGAGTCATATCGCCTCCCTCATAGAAAAAGAGAATGAAATCCAGCGCTGCTTTGCAAAAAAGGATAATCCTCTTGCCTTAAAGCAACCAGATAAGAGCTTTCGGCCCTTCAAACACTGCAAGATGTAGTCCTTTGGAAAAAAAAAAAAAACCTTCCCACTGAGACTGGGTAATTTCTCTAATTATGTACCAAGAGCCAGACTCACAAAAGTAGGTTAGCACCTCTAATCGACAACTACAGAATATATAGTTTTTGACTCAGTTGAAAGGTCAGTGCGTTTAAGCAAGTTAACTTAATCTGTAATTACATAATCATATGAAACGTCACTTGTGCTCCCAAAGACCACACATAAGTAACGATTCATGTTAAATTCACTGAATCTAGTGTTTCACCACAGGAAGGAAACTATTTGGGCTTAAGTGGACCGTTCCACATATCCGGAACGAAGCTTTGCTTAACTTTTCCATAGTGGAATTTATTGGAAAAAGGGAAAGATCAGGTCTCAGTTATTTTATGTAATGTTGTTTTGCTGATTTTGGCTTCTCCAAGTCACATTTCACACTGTTGAACTCAGCATTTGTGGTTGTTGTAAGTCAAGTCTGTTAGATACAGCCGACAGTTAGTTTTATAGTCAACATAGTTTGAACAGAACGTTATGATTAAAATCTTATAAGTTTGGAATTGGTAAGATTTTTACTTTTTCTGCTCCTCAAGGCTGAATTTATTTGATCAAAAAAACTGAAAAAAATTTAAAATTGTGAAATATTATTGCAATTTAAAATAAGGGTTTTGTATTTTAATATAGTTTAAAACATCATTTATTTCTGTGATGCAAAGCTGAATTTTCAGCATCATTATTTAACTCTTCAGTGTCACATGATCCTTCAGAAATCATTTTAATATGCTGATTTATTATTAATGTTGGGAATCAGGATTCTTTGATGAATAAAAAGCATTAAATAGACATATTTTCTAACAATTTAATTTAACACATCCTTGCTGAATAAAAGTATTAATTTCTATCAAAAAAGAAAGAAAAACAATTTACTGACCCCCAAATTTTGAACAGTAGTGTATATAACTGAAGAAAATAAGAAAAATAATGACTGACGAAAATTCAGCTTTGCATCACAGAAATAAATTATATTTTAAAGTATATTAAAAGAGAAAAACATTATTTTTAAATCACATTAATGTTTTACAATATTACAGTTTTTTTTTCTGTATTTTTGAAAAATCAAATGAATGCGGCCTTGATGAGCATAAGAATCTTTTTTTAATTACAAAATGTATTTATTTATTTAGCTTAAAGGAGTATCTTATGCTCACTAAGGCTGATTTATTTGATCAGAAATACAGTAAAATTGTGAAATATTATTGCAATTTAATATGACTGATTTATACTGAAATATATTATAAAATGTAATTTATTCCTGTGACGCAAAGCTGAATTTTCAGCATCATTATTCAACTCTTTAGTGTCACATGATCTTTCAGAAACCATTTTAATATGCTGATTTATTATTAATTGTTGGAAACCGTTGTGCTGCTTTTCAGGATTCTTTGATGAATAAAAAGCTTTAAATGGATGTCTTTTCTTACAACATAAGTCTTTACTATCACTTTTATCAATTTAACACATCCTTGCTGAATAAAAGTATTAATTTGTATCAAAAAAAGAAGAAAGAAAAACAATTTACTGACCCCAAAATTTTGAACAGTAGTGTATATGACTGAGAAAAATCAGAAAAATAATGACTGAAGAAAATTCAGCTTTGCATCACAGAAATAATTTCTATTTTAAAGTATATTAAAAGAGAAAAACATTATTTTAAATTGCAATAATATACTACAATATTACAGTTTTTTTCTGCATTTTTGATTGAATAAATGCAGCATATAATATAAGAATATACATATCTTTTTTATTACAAAATATATTTACTTCTTTATTTACTTTAAAGGAGTATCTTATGCTCACTAAGGCTGATTTATTTGATCAGAAATATGGTAAAATTGTGAAATATTATTGCAATTTAATATAACTGATTTGTACTGAAATATTTTAAAAATGTAATTTATTCCTGTGATGCAAAGCTGAACTTTTTTAGCATTATTACTTTAGTCTTTAGTGTTACACGATCCTTCAGAAATCATTCTAATGTGCTGTTTTGCAGATCAAGGAACCTTTCTTCTTTTTTTCATGATTTTTGATGAATAGAACAATCAAAATAACAGCATTTATTTGAAATTAAAATCTTTTGTAACATCATAACCGTCTTTAATGTCACTTTTGATCCGTTTAATGCATCTGACCACAAACTTTTGAACAGTAGTGTGTATTCTACCACTTTGTTAGTCTGTGAAGTGTGTAGCTCTGTAATTCATTGCTGTTTAATTGATAAAAGACCTTGGATGTAGAAAAGGAGAGCGTCTTCTCTTGTAATGAATGAGGTCAGCGGCAAATCCTCTCTCGTCTCGACACCAGGCTGGTTTATTCTCGTCTTGTCGGGGCTATTTTACCATTTCATCCCAAACTGTTCCATATGTTTTCTGGCACAGCTCAGCCATAAAGGGACCTTGTACATAGAGCTTCCTTTATTTTGACCTCCTTTCATCTGTTTGGGAATCACATGTAAGCCATTACGGCTGTGATGATGGCCCTTTCGTGGTGAATGTGATCCTGTGCGTTAGGTCTCTGTTATTGTGCTCCCTGAGGGCTGGAACGTCTGTCATCAGGCTCCAGCTGCAGTGCGCTCCAGTGTAAGGTCTGGAGTGATGTTCGTGTGAATATCGCCACAAAGAACAGTATCTAGCCAATGAAAACCAGATGATATGAGGCACAAAGGTGAAAAAATACAGATGAGAGATTGATGTTTGGTCTTTTTAGATATATCAAGTTGTATAACCCAACATCAAAAGGCATATTAGAGAAAAAATAATGCAGGTTTGCTTGCGTTTGTTTCTTAGTTTCTACCTAATAATCTTGTGAAATCGTTCTTCCGTGGTCTGCGGTGTCTTTCATGTGAAGGTCAAAGTGCTGCATGATGCTTGTGTTGAGAGGTAATTTTCTTTTTATCAATTTATCAAGTTTTCTTGTTTGTCGGTAGAGGAAAAACTTAAATTAAAACCTTTTTAGTGTGATTTTGTATAGTAATTGATCAGTTGAACTGTTTTATTGTGAACAGTTGATATTAAAAAAAATTGAAAATTTTCTTAAAAGCTTTTAGTTATGTTGGTTGTGTTATAGTGATTATGTGTAATTTTATATTTTGATTCATTATATCTTTTTAAATAATAATAATTGTATTTATTTATTTATAAGTGACATTGTTACCCTGCTGTTGGCATATTCATATCTAGATTTTATTGTCATAATAATTTAATTTTAAATTAATGATAAAGTAGTAATAAGGATTAATTTAAAACTAAATTATTATTGCTTTTATTAATTTAAAAAAGTAAGATTTAGATTTTAAAAATTAACAATTTACCTTTAAATTAATGAAATTAATTCTATCTAAAAAAAAGTAGTCTTTATTTAATTATTGTTACTATTTATTCATTTAAAACGTAGTAATATTATTTATATATTAAAAAAATAACGATTATATAATACAAAATATAATAATTTAATTTAAATTATTATTTTAAAACCAAATTATTAATACTTTTTATTCATTAAATAAGCATTTTAAATAATAATTTACCTTTAAATTAATACAATTAAAACTATCAGATAAAAAGTACTATTTGTTATTAAATTACTGTTTATTAATTTAAAGGATTTTAATTTATTTTATTCATTTAAAATGAATTTATGAAATTATGAATATATGAATAAATTATGAAATAATGAAATTATTTTATTTATACATTAACAAATTAACAATAATGTAATTTTATAATAATATTAATAATAATAATAATTTAGTTTTAAATGATTAATTTAAAAAAAAATTTTTTTTACTAATTTAAAAAATTTATATTTTGATTTAAATGTACCTTTAAATTAATGAAATTAATACTATATAAAAACAAAAGTACTATTTGTTATTAAATCATTGTTACTATTTATTCATTTAAAGTTAATTATAATTTAACTAAATTAGGTCTTTTATTCATTTACAATGGAATTGTTTAAAAGTACATTAAGTACACTAAATTATTATTATTTTTTTAATTGCATTGTTATTTTAATGTAAAAATATATACAATAACAATAAAATAACAATGTAATTAAATAATAATAATAATAATTTAGTTTTAAATTATAAATTATTAATTTAAAAAATAAATATTTTGAATTTAAAAATTACAATAATTTACTTTTAAGTTAAGAAAATTATTAATATGTAAAATAAAATGTACTTTATATTAAATTGTTACTATTTATTCATTTAAAGTAAATTATTTTTTAACTAAATTAATTCTTTTATTAATTTAAAATTAAATGATTTCATTTATACATTAACAATAATGTAATTTTAAAATAACAATAAAAACTTAATGATAAATATAATAATAATATAATAAAAAATAAATTAGTTTATACATTTTAATTTAAATGTATCAACTAATTATTTACCTTCTTTTAGATATCACAACATTAACCTCATTAACCTCACAGACAACCTTTATCTTTAGAAATTGACTTGAAAAACAAACATTTGATTGGCTCTCTTGACATTTTCCTCACCCTGTCCAGTAAGGGCTGCCCCAGTCGGCATTACCTCAAACTCATGAATGAAACGAGACACGCTGTGCAAGGAGAGAGGCTATGAAAGACCATGTTTGATGAATGAGAAATGGCCACTTGCTAGTACTGTATTACATACTCTATTTTAAAGGAAGGAGGTAAACGAATTACACCGGAGCAGGATGCAGCCCAGGCAGACTAATGTCTACTGGATATGGATATAGATCAATATGAATGTAGCCATAGTGCTTTAAAAACAAGCTGCTGATGGAAGGATGTGAAAAACCACACAGGAAGGGATTGTATCATTGATGCTTCTGAGAGGAAGAGATTGATCAGTTCTATTACGGTAGTTTGTGAATGACTGCACAATTGCCGTTTCTTTTCACAACAAGATCAAATGGCATGTTAGCACTCCACGTTCCCTCGAGTGCGTACGAATACATGCACACGGACATCTTGTAATGGCTCAGCATTTCTGCTCCCAAAGCTGATAATTAGCATCACCAGTTTGAAAACACACTCTGCGTCATCTCGGCCCTCATTAAAGCTCTGCTGAGGCCTGTGTTTTTTCAGCTTAGAGTTTACCTGCTGTGCTTCTCTTGGTCGAACCATTGTGACCATGTTTACTACACTGTGGTGAATTCATTTAATGGCTGGAGGAGATTATACACCGCCATCTGTCTGTCTGCTCACTAACACCATCAACAGTGTTACCAAGCTAATACACCGTCTCCAGTCACTTACCATGGAAGATCTTTTTTGTATGAACTACCACTTTAAATGGTCTTGGGATTGTAGATGTGGAGGGTTTTCTGTCAGTAATTGGCTGTGTGGAGCGCTTGAGCTCAGATGACATGGAGCTGTATTGCTGCAGTGTGCCGCTCGTGTTTCTGGAGGCTCGACCGTGACCTCGTCTCGGAGTTGTTACATCAACTCTCGCGTGTCGCTGTGGAATCCTGAGCAGCTGATGATGCAACAGCGAGCCGCAAATACTGACTGCTGACAGAACTGACATGTCAGGAAGAGTTTTCTAGAGCCTTGGCTGAGTAAGGACGTCTCCTCTGAGTTTCCAAGCACAGATATTTTCTATCTATCTATCTATCTAATCTATCTAATCTATCTATCTATCTATCTATCTAATCTATCTAATCTATCTATCTATCTATCTATCTATCTATCTATCTATCTAATCTATCTAATCTATCTAATCTATCTATCTATCTATCTATCTATCTATCTATCTATCTATCTATCTATCTAATCTATCTAATCTATCTAATCTATCTATCTATCTATCTATCTATCTATCTATCTATCTATCTATCTATCTATCTATCTATCGTTCTATCTATCGTTCTATCTATCGTTCTATCTTTCTATCTTTCTATCTTTCTATCTATCTATCATTCCATCAGTCTATCTATCGTCCGTTCTATCATTCTATTATTTAATATCATTCTGTCTGTCTAATGTTCATTCCATCTATCTATCGTTCTATCTATCCTTTTATTGTTCTATCGTTCTATCTATCGTTCTATTGTTCTATCGTTTTATCGTTCTATCTATCATTCTTTCGCTCTATCATTTTATCGTTCTATCTATCGTTCTATCATTCTATCGATCATTCCATCTATCTATCAATTGTTCGTTTGTTCATTCGTTCGTTCCATCATCCTATCGTTTTATGTTGTTCTATCATTTTATAGTTCTATCTATCTATCGTTCTATCTATCCTTTTATCGTTCTATCTATCGTTCTATCGTTTTATCGTTCTATCGTTCTTTCGTTCTATCTATCGTTTCATCAGTCTATCATCTGTTCTATCATTCTATTATTTAATATCATTCTGTCTGTCTAATGTTCGTTCCATCTATCTATCTATCTATCTATCTATCTATCTATCTATCTATCGTTCATTCGTTCGTTCCATCATCCTATCGTTTTATAGTTCTATCTATCTATCATCTGTTGTTCTATTGTTTTATCTATTTATATATTTATATCTTTTTTATATTCTATCGTTCTCTGTCGTTCTATTGGTTTATAATTCTGTCGCTCTATCTATTGTTCTAATGTTATAATCGTTCTATCATTCTATGTATCAATCGATCATTCTGTCTATCATTTGATCTATCTATCTATCTATAGTTCTATCTATCTATAGTTCATTCTATCATTTGTTCTGTCGTTCATTCTATTGTTTCATCTGCTGTTCTATCTATCTATCGTTCTATCTATCGTTTTATCCTTCTATCTATCGTTTTATCGTTCTATCAATCGTTCTTTCGTTCTATCTATCGTTCCATCAGTCTATCATCTGTTCTATCATTCTATTATTTAATATAATTCTGTCTGTCTAATGTTCTAATGTTCTATCTATCTATCTATCTATCGTTCATTCGTTCATTCGTTCGTTCCATCATCCTATAGTTTTATAGTTCTATCTATCCATCTGTTGTTCTATTGTTCTATTGTTTTATCTATTTATCCACCTTTTTATATCTTTTTTATATTCTATCGTTCTGTCTGTCATTCTATTGGTTTATAATTCTATCGCTCTATCTATTGTTCTAATGTTATAATCGTTCTATCATTCTATGTATCAATTGATCATTCTGTCTATCATTTAATCTATCTATTGTTCTATCTATCTATCTGTCTGTCTATCTATCTATAGTTCTATCTATCTATAGTTCGTTCTATCATTTGTTCTGTCATTCATTCTATTGTTTCGTCTGTTTTTCTATCATTTTATACTTCTGTCTATCGTTTTATAGATCTATAGATAGATCTATAGATCTTTCTATTGTTTTATCTTTTATCTGTCTTTTTATATTCTATCGTTCTGTCTGTCATTCTATCGGTTTATAGTTCTGTCGCTCTATCTGTCTGTCTATCTGTCTATCTATATTTCTGTCTATCGTTCGTTCTATCATATATCATCTATCTGTTGAGCGTTTGTTCTGTCTATCATTCTATTGTTCTGTCTATCATTCTATCTATCATTTTATAGTTCTGTCATCTATCTCTCTCCCTCTCTCTATCTAACGTTCTATCTAGAATTCTGTCTATCGCTCTGTCATTCTGTCTGATTTGAATCTGTGAAGTGTTCCACCCAGTCACCTTTGATTGTCATGTGACTAATTTATCGACACTGATGACAACACCTGGTTTGCACAGTGCCCTTATATGTTGTGAACAAGTAATAATCACTGTGCCTGATTTAAACTTCCCATTTTTGTCTCCATATTGCTGTTACCAGAAACCATCACTGATTCAGGAAGCACCCATCATGTCCTTCTCTATTTTTAATATGCCCATCTTTTATTAGATATCTCTTGGCCCGGGGCCCTTACGAGAACGACCCTTGAGTTCCATGTTGGTCCCCAGCAACCGTCTTTTTGGCGCCAGGCTAATGGTGATAGACGTGGCAGTGAAACCTAAGAGCGGTTGCTAAATATGTGCTAATGTGGTAAGACCATCAAGTCCACACACAGGCCGCGCACATTTGACAGCTGACGTCAGAGTGTGTTGTGATACTCTAGATATGGAGTACTCACATGTACGCTTACTCAAAACCCTGTGCACTTGCTCATTAATGCTGAGCACATATGACCATTATGTGCAGCAACACCATTATCGTAGCATAAAAGTGACTCGTGCTATATTTCAAGTCTTCTAAAGTTGTACGCTCGCTCTGTGATGGACAGAACAAGACTCAACCTGCTTTTGATATTTTTCTCTGTGAAACCGAATAATTATGTAATTGAGTTGAACTCAAGAACCAAATCAGCCAGAGTCAAATTAATCATTCATGAACAAAATCAACCGATTCATGGAATTGAAGTTTTCATTTGAAGTTTCACTTCAGACCAATGATTCATTAATGACCACAGTTATAAATTCATCACAGTATTCTCCAGTGGAGGATATGGAAAACATGTTCACTAGAGGAATCCTGTGAAATACGCATTGATCTCGTTCACATTGATCTGTCGTGCTGGTTTTCATCTTTTTTTTAGCTTTACTGCTCAGAGTTGACTTTATGCTGTTGCATAACAATTCTTAGTACATTTGCCTTTAAGAGGGCACTAAATAGAAATAAACGTGTTTTCCAGCTGTGAGCAGCTGTGAGGGGTTGATTGACACGCTGAGAGGGCGGCTGAAATAACACAACTTTCTGCTTACTCTAGCTCAGGGAGATAATTTAGCTTGAAGACACGTTTGGACACAGATTGCAGATGTTTTCTGACAGTGTCCATTTGGACATCATGCTAAACGTTGTCACTGAGGAGCATGCTGGTGGTGGACAGCTGTCGTGATGTGACACTTGTGGCATCGATACCATCATCCATCTTTCCTCTAAAGCAGGGGTGCCCAATCTTGGTCCTGGAGGGTCAGTGTCCTGCAGAGTTTAGCTCCAACCCCAATTAGACACACCTGAACCAGCTAATTGAGCTCTTACTAGGCATACTAGAAACCTCCCGGCAGGTGTGTTGAGGCAAGCTGGAGCTGAGCTCTGCAGGACACTGACCCTCCAGGGTCTATCCATTACTTCATCCATCCATTTTTCTTCTAAATTATCCATCCATCCATCTGTCCTTTTATCCATCTGTCTATTTTTACTGTAAAGTATCTATCCATCATTTTTTTAAAGATATCATCCATCCTTCAATTTTTCTTCTTAAGTATGTATCCATCTGTCTATTTTCCTCCACAGTATTCATCCATCCATCCCTCTATTTTCTTCTGAAGTGTCCATCCATTCTTCCATCCATCCATCTTTCCGTTTTCCACTAAAGTGTCCATCCATCCAACCATTTTCCTTTAAAGTATCCATCCATCCATTTTTCCTCTGAAGTATCCATCCATTCATCCATCTATCCACTTATCCATTTCTTCTTCTAAAGTATCTATGCATCCATTCATCTATACGTCCATCTATTTTTCCTCTAAGGTATCCATCCATCCATTTATCCATCCATTCATCCATCCATCCATTTTTCTACTAAATTTTAACTCATTTCATCCGTCTATTTTTACTGTAAAGTGTCCATCCTTCCATTTTTCTTCTAAAGTATCCATCCATCTGTCCATTTTCCTCCAAGGTATTCATTCATCCATCCTTCCATTTTCCTCTAAAGTATCCATCCCTCTATTTTTCCATCCTTTTATCCATCTATCGACCCATCCATTTTTCTTCTGAAGTATCCATTCATCCATTCTTTCATCCATCTATTTTTCTCCAAAGTATCCATCTATCCATCATCTATTCATCTTTCTATCTATCCATCCATCCATTTTTTCCTCTAAAGTATCCATCCATTCATCCATCTATCCACCCATTAATTTTTCTTCTAAAGTATCCATTCATCCATTTTTTTTTCTATGAGATATCCATCAATCCAACCATTTTCCTCTAAAGTATCCATCCATCCATTCATCCATCTATTTTTCCTTTAAGGTATCCATCCATCTAGCCATCCATCCATCCACCCTCCCATCCATTTTTCTTTTAATGTGTCCTTCCATCCATTCCTTCATCCGTGTATTTTTCTCCAAAGTATCAATCCATCTATCCATCCATTTTTCCTCTAAGGTATCCATCCATTTATCCATCTATCCATCCATTCATCCCTCTATCCACCCATCTATTTTTCTTCTAAAGTAATCATGCATCCATTCATCCATATTTTTTCTTTAAAGCATCTGTCCAACCATTTTCCTTTAAAGTATCCATCCATCTATCCATTCTTCCATCGATCTTTTCATCCATCCATCTGTTTTTCCTCGAAGGTATCCATCAATTCATTCATCCATCTATCCACCCATCCATTTTTCGTCTTAAGTATCCATTCATCCATCTCTTTTTCCTTTAAAGTATCATTCCATCTATTCATCCATCCATCCATTTTTTTTCTCTAAAGTATCCATCCATCCATGTTTTTCTAAATTATCCATCCATCCATTCATCCATTTTTACTCTAAAATATCCATCTCTCCATATATCTATATTTCCTCTAAAGCATCCACCCATCCATTTTTCCTCTAAAATATTTATCCTCAATCCAAAGATTTTTGAGAGAAATCTGTCACAAGTATGTCAGGTAAGAAAACATGCAAGAAAGTGCAGGCGGTATTGCAAGAATTTTTTTTGATGATTTATAAATGGCTTGATCTCAGTAGGAGGAAGAGCTTTGTAGATTTCGGTGACCCACATTTCAGAATCCCACAGATACAAACACACTGCATTTATCACAGGGCACCTGACAGAAACACGGCAAGAAACCCAAATCACATGAAAGTACACACACTATGTTCATCGACCTAAACACATCCATTCAGCCCTTGGGAGACATCGACCAATCACAGATCCACCCACCCCGATTCCTCCTCACCTCTGCTATCTTGAGCTTCAACACCGAACTCATTTCACTTGAAATGTTTTGAATCTAACCTTGATCTGTACCATGCTAATCAATTAGCATAGACGGATCTCAAACCTGGTTGTCACATAATTTATTCAGCACAGATAAACAGCAGAAGCTCATCAGTGGGTTGTCCCGCACCCCCCTGCTGGGAATTCTGGGACTGGAGCACCCGTAGCCCAAGGCTTCAGCAGTCCTGGTTTGCTCTGCCTCTCTCTTCTCCACCCCAGTGTAAATTAGAACCAGATGAGGTTATTCTGGGCAGCTTAATCCAACCTCTCTGGAATGGCCCGTCCGGCCCGTTTTACGACACGGCGCTCCAAATATAAGGAGGTTTGGGAGACCACTTGACTATATAAGGATAGAAAGTGAACATGTTGTACGGTAAAATTCTTTTGTCATGTTGAAAACGGCAGGTTTTCAGTATGAAATCATAGTGTGTGCATAGAATAATTCATTATGTCTGGTTTATGTTGTCCTCTTTCATTTTAAACAGCTGTATGTGTGTTTTCCATATAAAACACACAAGTTGTAAACATAAACAATTAGTCTGTCGCCTCCTTATCTGCTTCTTTAGAAATCAGCAGACAATGTAAGAAACTGCATTTGTGCTCTAAGCTGTACTTTTGCAATTTGTCACCGTTTCATATTGGAGTAAATATACACTGTACGAGTATTTTCACTTCTTGCTTGCTTGAAACTTTTGTTTCACTTTACCTTTCCTAAGAGATAGTGAAGTAGTTGTGAAACCATGTCATAAAACATGACCATTTTCAGTCTTCACTTGTTAGTTTACATTGAAAATAGCATTTTGTAGGCTCAACGGGGGCTAGGGCTGCAGTGTTGTTTTTGACAACCATCTTAGATTTAGTCTTAGTCTTTTGGACTAAAATGCTTCTTAGTTTTAGTCAAATTTTAGTCACTTCTATATGTGATTAGTTTTAGTCCAATTTTAGTCGACGAAAAGTCAAAAAGGTTTTAGTCTAGTTTTAGTCGACGAAAAGTCAAAAAGGTTTTAGTCTAGTTTTAGTCAAAAAAAGGGAAAAATGTAGTCTTTTAACAAATTAATGTAGGTCAGTAAGTATTTTACTGTTGGGTAGTGTCACTTATAAATTCTGAAAATAGCAGATCTATAGTTCAACACAATGTGAGCTTCCGGATCGACTATTTTCACCAATAATTACTATAATGAAGGAATGTTTTAGAACATAAAAGACAAACAAGGATGGAATGCTAAAACGGCTTGCCATACTAGTATAGCAAAGAGTATTTAATGCTAAAACGGCTTGCCATAGCGTCAGATACTTTTTAAGTTTTAATTGGCATGCACAATAAGCGGAAATGTCATGCATTTTAAACGTCTGACGGACCACCCACTAACATTTTCGTCTATTCTCGTCTCGTCAACGAAAACTCACACACATCTCGTCATGTTTTAGTCATCAACGAGCCATTTTTATCTCATCATCGTCTCGTTATCGTCATGAAAAAAAGTGGCGTCAACAAAATGATTTCGTCATCGTCATCGTTGACGAAAACAACACTGTAGGGCTGTCACGATTACTCGCTTCAATTTGAGTACTCGTTTTAAAAAATTCTCAATTGCATTTTTCCTGTGTCGAGTAACCGACAAAATACCGGAAGTGGCACTTTCCACAGATTAAAATCCATGAAACACATTATTAGACCATTTTCCAAGGCTGCATAAGATATTAAACTCATTTAAAAATCACAATAAAGCATAATGCTATTGTGAATTCACAAACGCTAGTATTCAATTAAATAAATATATGCGATGCAGGTTTAATATGTGCGCTTTAATTATTTACATGCGTGTCAGAGTGTGTCTGTTCACACACAAACTGTTATAATTTACATGCATGTTCGCACTTTTAAATGCCGCATTCATTTGTTATAATGCGTAATGTACATTAGCTTTATTGTTTATAATACATTATGTATTTTAGCAGTTTTAATAAAACCGAATGATAACTTGCTTTTAAAACTTTATTTGAACTAATTATTATTGCTTCATTGCTAATATATACAGTTGAGGTCGAAAGTTACATACACCTTGCAGAATCTGCAAAATGTTAATTATTTGACCAAAATAAGAGGGATCATACAAAATGCATGTTATTTTTTTATTTAGTACTGACCTGAATAAGATATTTTTTACGTAAGAGACCAGCATTTCTGTCTATTTGAACTCTTTCCAACAATGGCTGTATGATTTTGAGATCCATCTTTTCACACTTAAGGCAACTATTACAGAAGGTTCAAACACTCCAGAAGGAAACATAATGCATTAAGAGCCGGAGGGTGAAAAGTTTTGGAATTTGAAGATCAGGGAAAATGTAACTTATTTTGTCTTCTGGAAAACATGTTCTGTAGCTTCTGAAGGGCATTACTCAATGAAAAAAAATTATACGTTCTTTAGGCAAAATAAGAATAATGTACGCATCTTCATTCTGTTCAAAAGTTTTCATCCCTTTGCTTTCAATGCGCTGTGTTTTTTACTGAAGCATCAGTGAGCGTTTGAACATTTTGAGCCCCTCAGTTGACCTCAATGTGGAAAGTTGGATCTCCAATTCATACAGTCATTGTTGGAAAGGGTTCAAATACACAAAAATGCTGAAAAACCAAAGAATTTGTGGGACCTGAAGGATCCCACCTGTTCAGGACAAATAAGTGATTCGTGAACAACTATCTCTAAACAAAAAAAAAAAAAACAGCTGTGGATCATTCAGATAACAACACATTAAGAATCAAGTGTAAACTTTTGAACGGGGTCATTTTTATAAGTTCAACTATTATTTTCTCTTGTTGACTATATGTAAACATATTTTATGTGATTCAGGTCAGTACTAAATAAAAAAATAACCTGCGGTTTGTAAAATAATTAACATTTTGCAGATTCTGCATGGTGTATGTAAACTTTTGACCTCAAATGTATGTATTTTAATTAATTTTAAAGGCTATTGTATTCGAATACTCAATAAATCATCAGAAATCCCCATTTATACCTGGCTTTGACATCAATCAGGTGACCTTTGTGATATAGTAGTCAGAAACACAAGTGATTGCGTTGCACTGAAAGCAAAAGCGAGAGTAGTCTTATCAGCTTGGAAAACAAGGTAATTCCCTGTGATTTGCTTGGCAGTTTGTCAGTATCCAATACTGTATGCGTGTACAGTACATGCACATTTGCATTCAGTGGAATGTGCCGTCTCAGTTCTCCTCTGTGTCCAGCTGGTCTTCTGTTGGCAGATGCTCAAAGAGATGTATTGTTCAGACCTCCGTATAGATGAGCACAAGTTTACTTTAGCATAAGAAGGTTGATCATGACTTAAAATTTACATCTAGAGTTCAGTATTCCTTAATATGATCAGTGAAAACAAGTCAGGCGTCTCTGATAGGACTGATTTACTGGATAGTTTCTCAAGGAGCTTTTATAATGAACAGGGAAAGTGAGGGAGTAGGTGGGATGTGGATTGACAGGAAGTTGAAGAACAGGAATATTTTAGAAAGACAGAAAATGAATGCCTTTGAAGTTAGGTTCGAAGTCTTATTATAAGCTTGGTATATTTGATGAGTGTTTTTCTCCTGCAGTGACTCACAGTCAGATGAGTTCTGTCACGGTTTATCATGACTTGTTTTCTCGCAGTGTTTGTGGTTTGTTTTGAAGCATGAAAGAGAGGCTGTGAATGGGGGAATCCATAGTGCATGATGGGTCATTAGAGGACTCTGGGTGGGGTCAGTATTAGGTCATCTCCATCTTGTTAGTTTCAGTCATATCAGTCTCTCAGGGAGAATTATAATGGAATGTGAAATGCTCCATTTGTTTTCCAGTATGTCTCATTTACTGTGATCATCAACAAAGGCTTGTCACTTTAAACTTTTCTCTGTAATACCTTTATGGATGGACAAAGGCGTTAAAAACAGTTCTGATGAAAAACTGCTCACTTTTCACTTCTCCATTTGTCACAGTATATTCAGCTTTTACTCACATTACTGCTTAAGGCCGCGATCACACCGAACGCGTTTTAGCAGTTGGAGGCGCCTCTTTTGAATGGTTTTCTGTTGGCAGTGAGCGTTCTCCGCGCTGCTTATGCGCACCGGGCGCCTCGCGTTTTCGCCGCCTGCTGCGCCTCGCGTTTTTGCAGGAGCGCTCTGAGCGCCTGAAGTTGAAAAAAAATCAACTCTGAGCGGAAAAACGCCCAACGTCATTCGCGTTCTTTTCCATTGTCTAATCGAATGAACAGAGAGGCGGGCCTACTTTTTTAATTCTATTTTATTTTATTTCAGCCCTTATAAGAATAAAATCCAATTATTTTAACACTTTATTTATTTATTTTCAGTCATTCCAGCCAACATAAAAATAATATCCAAATGCCAAAAATAGCACTTATTTTTATTTTTTCAGCCCTTGAAAGAATAATATCCAATTATTTTTAACACTTATTTGTTTTTATTATTTTTTTTATTTTCACTCTTTCGAGCTAACATAAGAATAATAGCTGACCAAAATTAGCACTTATTTATAATACTTACTTTATTCTATATTTATTTATTTCCAATCCAATTTTTTTATACATTTATTTTCACTCATTCCAGCCCACATAAAAATAATATCCCATCATGATTAACACTTAATTCTATATTTATTTGTTTGTATGTACATTTATTTTCACTCAGCCCACAAAAATAATATCCAAAGATTTTTTGTTACTTTTTCAAAACACTATTTTATTTTATTTTATTTTATTTTATTTTAATTCATTCCAGCCCACATAAGAATAATAGCCAACCATAATTAGCAATTATTTATAATCCTTACTTTATTCTGTTTTTTTTTATTTCAGCTGTTATAAGAATAATATCCACATTTTTTTGTTATTCTAATTATTTATTATTAATTTATTTTTACTCATTCCAGCCCACATAAGAATTATATCCCATCATGATTAGCACACATTTACAATACTGATTTTATTAGATCTATTTTATTTTATTTTATTTATATTTCAGATGTTGTTAGAATGATATCTGATCATTTTAACACGTATTTATAATACTTACTTTATTCTATTTTTTTTATATCAGCTCTTATAAGAATAATATCCAATTTTTTTATTCTAATTATTTGTTATTAATTTATTTTTACTCATTCCAGCCCACATAAGAATTATATCCCATCATGATTAGCACTCAATTATAATACTGATTTTATTATATATATTTTATTTATATTTAGGAAGTTGTAAGAATAATATGTGATCATTTTAACACTTATTTGTAACACTTTTGTTTTTTTGTTTGTTTGTTTGTTTTTTACTCAGCCCACATAATAATATTCAAAAAATGTTATAATTATGTTATATATAACACTATTTATTTTTTATTTTTTATTTTTTATTTTTTTTGACATTTATGCTGTTCAGGAAAATGTGTATTTCATTTCTATTGGATGTTTTGTAAAGCTTGTCTGATTAAGTAGCAGAAACAAAGATGGATCTTAAATGATTAAATGGTCAATAAATAAAGTCCTCATAATTAACCTCTCAAGACACACACACACACTCACTCACTCAGTAGAGGGAGCTCTTTTTCATCCATAACAAGCCCTCTACCCATCTTCCTACTGAGAACAAAGCAGTGACTCCCAGAATGTGTTTACATTCAAATTAAAGTTCTGTTTTCTACAAACACCTAAAATTAACAGGAGAATTAACATTATTAGTTAAGCCTAAAATGTCTAAATCTAATCTCTCTTTCTATCCGTCTCCAGACCACTCCAGCTCCAGCGGGACATTATCCTTCCAGCCTCTGCGCTCGCAAGGTCCCATCCCCACGGCCCACGTCATGCCATCTCCGTCCAGCTCCAAACTCAGCGCTCCCTCGGCCCCCACCAGCCCCTGGAGCAGCTGCCAGCTCCCTTCTCCCCTTGACAGCCCTTTGGACATGAAAGACCCCCGGCCGGTGCGCCGCTGGTCCTCCCTCACCCGTCTCACCGGCCAGGAAAAGTCTACCCCATCTGGGAGACCGTCGTACCGTGTGGATCCTCACGGATCCCTGGATCGCGGTGTGCTCTACGGCTACCGACAGGACCCTCTTTATTCTGATGGCTTTCTTTCCGAGAGCCTGCACAAACTTTCCACCAACTCTGACTTTACTAAATACGAGCTGGGCAGCAGTAACACCCTGGGTAAAACGGACTCGTCTTGCTCCTCGCCGCTCAAGCCCAGCACGTTAGACCTCACCTACAGTGCCTTACCAGAAAGCAAGACACCCACTGTGGGCCTGGTCGGGCCCGGGCAAAGAGGTCCCACACTCAGGCACCAGGCCGTGGGAGGCTCGCCCATCCAGCCGGCCGTACGGACTCAGATGTGGCTGAGCGAGCAGATGGAGTACCGGCCGGGACCTGAGGGATGCGGATCGTGGCAGCAGGAACAGCAGCAGCGAGAACGACTACGACAGGAAGCAGAACTCCCACAGGTCAGTTCTCAATTGCTTTGATTGGGAATACAAGATGGAAAAACGCTGAAGTGGTTTTACCGTATCAATGAAGAAATGTCTTGTAAAAGTTGGTTCATAGTGCCCTCTGCTGGAGAGACAGTCGTAGGGTGAATTATTATTTTGTTTACAACATAAGCCACAGAAAAAATCTTTTCGGGCCTGTGCAAATATGCTTAATTTATCAGACTTTTGTAATTTTTCTAATTTAGTTTTTTTCAACTTGTGTTTGAGGGATGTTCCGGATTACATCCACACCAATGTTATTTTAGTATTATTTATATATGATGATTAATTAGTCATTTCAGTTTTCTTATTAATTTTATGTTTTTGTTATTTTTTTGTCATTCTAATTTTTAAATATATTTCTAAATATTTGTTCTATTTCTTGTAGTTTTTCGTTTAATATTTGTATTTTATTTCAGCTCTATTAATTTTTTTTAGTTGTCATTTATAGTTTGTTTTATTAATTTTATGTTATTGTTTATTTTTGTCTTTCTAATTTTTTTTAAATATTCCTAAATATTTTTTATATTTCTTTTAGTTTTTCATCTATTTATATTTATTTCAGCTCTCTTAATTTTTTTTTCAGTTTTCATTTAAATTTTTAGTTTGTTTTATTAATTTTATGTTTTTGTTATTTTTATCTCTTTTTTCATCATTCTAATTTTTTTTAAATATTGATAAATATTTTTTTCTATCTTTACATTTCTAATATTTATTTTATTTCAGCTCTATCAAATTTTTTTTCAGTTTTCATATACATTTTTAGTTTGTTTCATTAATTTTGTTATTTTTTTGACATTAAGTATTGTTTCGTTGTTCTAATTTTTAATAATATTTCTAAATATTTCTTATAATTTTAAATTTTTTTCATCTAATATTAAATTTACCTTTAAATTTACATTTTAATATTTCACTAATTTTATTTATTTACGTTTTAATCTAATATTTATATTTTATTTTAGCTTTATTTTAAATAAAACTATATTCTATTATTTTTCTTTTATTTAAGTTTTTTTTATCTTTTTTTTTCAGTTTAATTTTACTTGCCTTCCAACATATTCATTTAAAAAATTAAAACATTTAAAGTTATGAATTTAAATTTACTGTATTTAATGTTTAGATAGATAGATAGCTTTAATATTTCTATTTTTTAAAGTATTTCTAAATATTTTTCTTTTTTTTCTAATATTTATTTTTTATATTTAACAATTATACATTTAAAAATTAGTATAATGAGAGTAGTTTAAATGTTTTGTTGTACCGACCAGCATGTCTCAAATGCTGTAGAGTTTGACTTGTATTGCACTTGCATTGAAATTAAGTTCAAATTAAGCTTTAAAATCAACGTCAAACTTTCTAATCAGCCGTATTTTCTGAAAACTGCGTGTTACCTACTTGAATGGAGCCAGGTAGTTGGACGGGTTAAAAAGAAAGGCGTATTCTTGATGTCAATAAGAAAAGTCATTTCAGAGAAAAAGCTTATGATTGAAATAATGTGCACCGTTGACTCATGCACAATATGACCTAGATTGCATGCATTAGGAAAGTGAAGGTCCATTTGATTTCATGTTGATTATGGTCTCCAGTGCCGATTAATCTATTTTTAGGTGTGAAAACCTAGTGTTTGTTCCAAATGGACTCTGCAGGACTTAAATATTTGCTGATGTCTAAGCTTGAGACTTAAACCGCCTTATTCAGCTCACAAAGAGACACAAAAACATCTTGTTATCAGTGGAAGAGTTTTATTTGCAGCGCTCGCTTCCATTGTCTTATTTCTCAAGTGCCAGCACTGCACACTAATTACTTCCCATTTATGAGTACAATTATGTCATAAATATATTCACACAGATATTAACAAGAACACAGTGATTGTATAAATAATAAATGAAGGTTACATGTTTCGATTACATCACAAGCAAGCCAGTGCGTATTCTCTTTAAAACCACAACCGTGTCCTTTAGTTTATGAAACACATCTTATGAGTGCATATCTACAGCTTTCATCGCAGAAAAATACATATTTTTAAGAATAGCGTCAGTGGTGTGTCACGTGACTTTAGTTTGAAAGCATTTGACCTGGAGTTTGAATCCATTGTGTTGTTTTTCAGAGCAATAAGAGGCAACAACCACTAGAGGGCACAAAACATGCACTATTTCTACTTCTTGTCACTGTTTTAAAGCCTCGGGACTCAAATGTAGCAGCGTTTTTCATCTGTTATCAAGTTTTATGTTTTGTTTGAGAGTGGTGGAAATCAGTTTTTAGCATTTACCTCACTCCTCCATTAAGCTCTAACAAAGCGTGTGTTGTACGTTAAAGGTATTATAGCTGATATATTTCAACACTAGACCTCAAAACATCCCAAACTGATTCAAATGTGTCCTGAGAAATAATAAAAGACAGTGGAAAAAATAGTCAGGGGAACCGCCCACATCAGAAAACCAGCCAATCAGAAACATTCTCTGCCTGTTAATCATTTCACACAGGTTTGTCTGCTGTGTAGCTGTATAGAAATCAGTCTGATGTCATGTAAGGCATTTTTTAAATGGTTTTGGAGGTAGAGAGAGGTAGAGTCTCAAAACATACGTCCCTCTTGTACCCATTCTTCTTGTTTCTGGCCATTTTCGGCTCACATGAGCTTGACCAGGATCAGCATGAGCAGTAGAGCCACTACAATAAGCAGGAAGTTGAGCAGCAGGTTTAGGCCTCGGTTATTGGTCAGATCCATATTGATGGGATGGAGGTTTGCAGGGATGTTCGGGTTCAGCTGTGTGCACTCGACTGTGGAGGTTGTTCTTGTTCGCCAATGAGCTGGTTACATCACTCTGGTCTCTTATATGCCACGGAAAGAGCTAAACATGATTGACAGACTGACATGAGCTTTGCTGACAGGACAAAATCATATAAACAGACAGTAACTGGTTCTCTTAGGTGTTAGGTCTTATACAGGGCTGCACATAAGTGGTCCGCACAGGTCCGCATGCACGACCGAAAAAACATGGTTGCAGCTGTTAATGTACAATTGCCAATTTAGATTTCTGTTCGGACTGAAAACATTATTATAGGCTATTAAAGCAAAAACGCAAGAACATGACATTTCATTCACTAACGCTCTTTAATCTGCCGTCCGCCTCGCACCATTCGCCTTTGCCGGCAACCCGCCAAAATAAAAGCTTGCTTTTAGGTTTGAAAATGATGAAAATTCACATTAAAAAAGTAAATATTGTTTTATTTATATGTTTACTATAAAATAAATGTGTTTTTATTTAATACTTTCTTTTTTAAAACATAATACTACTACCACACTTTATTATTTTATTTAACCCTTGTGCGTCAAAAAAAAATTACACATAGGTGCAAAATGGACAAAAATGTCCAAAAAATATGATTTATTAATATTTTTTTCCACTTTCACTGATGTCGATTTTTAACCAGCGTCTGTTCTATCTATATATACCACACATTTATTAATTTTCAGAATTGTAACCCTTTTAAATGCTGATTTGTTTACACAATGCCACAGGTGTTTTTTTTTTTTTATGAAAAAATGAAATATAGTAGTTAATTTCCATATACTAAATGCTAAGCAGATTTTTTTTTCTTTGCTTATAAGATTCTTGGGTGTGTCAGTGAAGAACAACAACATCAATTTTGAGGCATTTATATTTTTTATGTAGTATTTTTTTAAATTTGAAGCCTTGCCGACAGAATGAATGCCTATTAGCAAATAGTGCATCATTTCATAGTCAAATGGCCCTGGGTTAAAAAATTGCAGTTTTTTAATGGGTTTCAATGTGGACATTTTTGTCTTTAAGGTCCTGAGTGTGAGTATTTTTTGTACGGAGGGTAAAATTGATTTTTTTTAAGGAAATGAGGGGGAAATATTAAAATTTCAATAAAAATAATCACCTGAGCCAAAATGTATGCAGTTGGCATTAACACAGGCACACTTATAACAAAAAACAAAATTGAAATGAACGAAAATGTCGCACAAGGGTTAAACAATATATATAAATATAAATAAATAAATAAAGTCCAATTATATTATTATCACTATTATTATTATTTTTTTTTTTAGAGTTATATTTTATGGGTCACACTATGTGTAGTGTAAGGACCAAACCAAATTTCTAGGTTCTTTTATGAGAACCAGGCTAAAAAACTTATGTGCACCCCTGGTCTTATAGTAAACTAGATTGAAGGTTCACTTCCAGAGCAAAAATTTACAAATAATGTAGTACTCACCCCATTGTCATCCAAGATGTTCATGTCTTTCTTTCTTTAGTCGTGAAAAAATGTTTTTTTGAGAAAAACGTTTCAGGAATTATCCCCATATAATGGACTTCTATGGTGGCCGTAAGTTTGCAGTTTCAGTGAAGCTTTGAAGGGCTCTAAACGACCCCAGCCGAAGAATAAGGGTCTTATCTAGCGAAACGATCTGTCATTTTCTAAAAAAAAAAAAAAAAAAAAAGTACAAATGTATATACTTTTAAACCTCAAATGCTCGTTATGTCTAGCTCTGCCATGCGCATGCATACTCTGTGCAGTCCCGTTCAAGACAGTTAGGGTATGTCTAAAAACTTCCATCTCATTTTCTCTTCCAAATTCAAAATCGCCCTACATTTCTGTTTTACCTTCTTAGTAAAGGGCGTTTGACCTTCTTTGCATGTTCACTTTGTAAACACTGGGTCTGTACTTCTGCAGCAATGTAGGGCGATTTTGAAGTTGGAGGAGAAAATGAGATAGTTTTTCGACATACCCTAACTGTATTGCATCTGAATACACAGAGTTCACGCAGAGCTAGACAAAACGAGCATTTTAGGTTAAAATGTATACACAAATTTTATTTTTATTTTTTTAAGAAAATAACCAATCGTTTCACTAGATAAGACCTTTCTTCCTCGGCTGGGATCGTTTAGAGCCCTTTGAAGCTGCATTTAAACTGCATTTTGGAAGTTCAAACTTGCAGGCACCTAGACATGGAGAGAAATCCTGAAAAGTTTTCCTCAAAGAACACAATTACTGTACGATTGAAGAAAGAAAGACATGAACATCTTGGAAGACAATGAGGCGAGTATGTTATCTCAAAAGTTCTGGAAGTGAACTATTCCTTTAAGACACAGTTTTTTATTGTTAAACTGAATTAGTAAAGTGGGATTATCAGTCAAAAACAAAAACGGCACACTTTTTATTGCACACGAGTGATCATTTAATGTTTTTATTGAGCAGGTGTTTTTCAGTTCGGCACAGTGTAAAAGAAGATGAGGTTCAGTCGAAATCCCTCTGGCCCGTAGGTGACATGCAGTGATGGGATAGTGACAGAAACATGGAGAGACACTTGCATGCAGCATAAGTTCACAGTGAAGGCTGGTCAGTTCCTCAGTTTGCCTCAGAAAACAGAACTCCAGTTTTAGTTGGACGCAGCTTTAACTCTACACTGTTGTCCAAAAGTTTGGGGTAAGGTTTAAATCTTTTATGCTCACCAAGGCTGCATTTATTTGATCAAAAATACAGTAAAAACAGTAAAAATTAAACTTTTATATATATATATATATATATATATATAAAGTTTAAATTGTTTTGTTTTTTTTATTTAAAATACATTTTTAGTAACACTTTATAATAAGGTTTCATTTGTTAAAATTAGTTACTACTACTACTACATTAGTTAACATTAACTAACAAAGAAAAATACTAAAGCATTTTTTAATCTTAGTTAATGTTGATTGCAACATTTGCGAATACATAATTAAAATCAAAAGTTGTATTCATTAATGTTATTTATTTATTTATTTATTTATTTTTACTAAAATTAACTGTGAATAATACTGTGACAGATGTGTTAGTCATTGTTTTTTAATCCTAGTTAGCTTAAGTATAGTTAACAAATGACACCTTATTGTAAAGTGTGTTTTTTTTTTGTAATATTGAATATCTTTACTGTCATTTTTGATCAAATTATTCCATCTATGCTGAATAAAACTTTTTTTATTCATATTGCAAAAAATAATCAGCTTTTGGACAGAAATGCAGCTAGTCAGTATTTTTCAGTATTAAATGCAATATGCGACCCTGGACCACAAAACCAGTCATAAAGGTCAATTTTTTTTTAATTGTGGTTTATACATCATCTGAATCTGAATAAATAAATTTCCATTGATATATGGTTTGTTAGGATAGGACAATATTTGTCTGAGATACAACTATTTTAAAATCTGGAATCAAAAGATTGACAAAGTTGCCTTTAAAGTTGTACAAATGAACTTCTTAGCAATGCATATTACTACTCAAAAATTACGTTTTGATATATTTAGGGTTGGAAATTTACAAAGTATCTTCATGGATTATAATCTTTACTTAATATCCAAATGATTTTTAGAAAAAGAAAGAAAAATTGACCCATACAATGTATTCTCGTCTATTGCTACAAATATAGGCCTATCTGTACTACTTACGACTGGTTTTGTGGTCCAGGGTCACATATATGTGCAATTATATTCTATATTTATATTTGCCTTATTAATTTTGCCTCCTCCGCTGCATTGGATTTACTTTTTCTGGCACTGTGCATTATGAAATTTGGCTTATCTCTCTAAGGATACACGACTGCTGCTTTAGCATTTGGCCCGAATTAAATTAAGCTAAATTATATAATTAAATTGTGAGACCTTAATCAAATACATTGGCATTTTAATCATCTGCCTCTCTAGTTATTGATATTGGCAACATCCACTATACTTTAACAACTTGTTTCTATCAGTATTGCCTTTCTTGTTATACTCTAAATGTGCTATTTACTGGAAATCATGCAGTCTGCAACCCAACTACTCAAAACCCTCTATAAAATAATAAATAGCCCCGCCCATCCCTCCCCTCAACGCGATTGGCCCCGCCCATCCCTCCCCTCAACGCGATTGGCCCCGCCCATCCCTCCCC
This sequence comes from Garra rufa, assembly GCF_049309525.1. Classification (NCBI taxonomy): domain Eukaryota; kingdom Metazoa; phylum Chordata; class Actinopteri; order Cypriniformes; family Cyprinidae; genus Garra; species Garra rufa. The sequence goes on from NC_133373.1 coordinate 36,281,606, forward strand.
TCAACGCGATTGGCCCCTATGTACAGTCCTTCGCCCTCATTGGCTAGAGGGAAACCCGTGGCCCCTCCCGCTCACATTAGCAAGACAATGATGTAGATGAGCAGCAGGCAGATGAGGATGAGGCAGAAGTTGACGAAGAGATCCTGCATCTTTTGCTTGGCCTGCTGGGGAACCTCCATGGTGGACGCTCGCCGCATGGCCGCCCGCGTCATGTGCTGCACCTTCTCCATGCTGAAGTGGGGTGGGTGGAGCGGATTAGTGCAGAAAGAGGGGAGAGGTGCAGAGGAGAGAGAAAGTGGAGCGGAGAGCCGTGTGAGGAGGTGATCCGTTTGCCAGCGGACACGGGTGCTGAGGGAAAGGAGCAGGAGATGAAAGAGTGAATGTGCATGCAGATTCACACGTGACATGCTAGGGGTTGCACCGACTAACCGACTAGTCGACTTTAATGCTCTGCCATGACGCTTTAAGCTTAACGTCGACTAGTCGCTGGTCCTATAGAGGGCGCAACAGGATAAGAAGTCTTTGAAGTACTCTCTGTTTTTTAAAAAAGAGCTAAAATTATAGATAAAGCATACTCCGAAAGCGCTCCACAAGACGTGTGATTATACTATCTTAATGCTTAAAACTGAACAGGAGAATGCACGTTTTAAACAGCTTATTGTAATTGCCATTCTAATCTAATGCACTGCGTTGTAACGCACACACATAGCTCGTACATCACGTGCAGATCGCGCGCACACAATCATTCAAAAGCGCGGTGCGAAAATGAATTGTCAACACTGTTTTATTATTTCTCCGTAATATAGCTTAGGAACTGAAAACTTCTAGCATATATTTCTTAGTAATTAAAACCCACAGCTTTATTATTAGGCTAGTAGAGAGACGCTGCAAGGTAGAATTAATTCACACACGCAATCGCTCTCTCACTAATGACTTTATATAAATGTAATCTTTACAGTGCTACTTTATCTGTATCTGATTTAGAACGAGCAGAAATCTGTGAGAAATATAACGACCCAAAGACAAAATAACTGATAAAAGCAAAGTATTGTAAGAGCAATAGCCATTTAGGCAGTGCTGTGTCATATGCCATAGCTGTGCACAAGGTGTTCCAGTCTCAGCTCAAGGTTTAGGTAGGCTATTTGTTTAATAATGACGTTATAAGCGACTAGTCGACGTCGACTCGACTTTTATCACATAAATGTCGACTTCAAAAAATCTGAAGTCGTTCAACCCCTATGACATGCAGGTTTGGTGGATGTTTCAAAAGACTTTGATATATAGTGTCCTTAAAGTGATAATTTCACCCACATGTCGTTCCAAACCTGTAAAACCTTGGTTCGTCTTTAGAACACAAATGAAGATATTTTTGATGAAATCTGAGAGCTTTCTTTGACCCTGCATAGACAGCAATGCAACTGACACGTTCAAAGCGCAGAAAGGTAATAAGAGAATCGATAAAATAGTAGCTTCATAACATTACAGTTGAACCAATGATGTAACATTGACTTATTTATCAATGTCCTTACTACTTTTCTAGTCTCTAAATGTGGTAGTTGCATTGCTGTCTATGCAGGGTTAGAAAGGTATTGGATTTCATCAAAAATATCTTAATTTATGTTCCAAAGTTGAGGATGAGGGTGAGAAGTTAATGACAGAATTTTCTTTTTTGGGTGAACTATCCTTTTAAAAGTGATAGTTCATCTAAAAATGAAATATTTATTCAGAACACAAGAAGATTTTGAAAAACTATAATATAATGGACCCCATTGACTTTTATTGTATGGGGAAAAAAAACACTGAGATCACTGTGTTCTATGGGTAAGTTGAGTTTTTTTTGGGGGGGTGAACTATACCTTAAAGGTCTTTTCACATGACAAGTATTGAAGAAGAGTGATTTTATGATTTGACAAGAAATCGTCAGGTTTATACAATGTAAACATGTACAGATTTGAATTTGGAACTGAAAAAATGTTTATAGTTGCTTCAATACATCAAAAAAAAATTCACACAATTTTAGTTGAAGAACACTGATATTATGACTACACCGAAGTAGAATTATGAAGCATTGAAGTCAAGATCTCTTCATACATTTTAGCTTATAAATTAACAATAGTTAATAAACGTTTATTTTTAATCATTGCTTCTTGTATTGTAATGAGACAAATTTATACACTACTATTCAAAACTTTGAGGTCAGTAGGATTTTTTTGATAAAAGGAGTCTCTTGTGCTCAACCAGGCTGAATTTGGTGAATCTTAAAAATATAGTAAATCTAGTAAAAGCAATAATATTGTGGAATATTATTAAAATTTTAAATTTCAATTAAAAAAGCATTTAAAAAAAAACACAATTTATTATCAATGTGTTGCTTAATATTTTTGTAGAAACAGTAATTCATTTTTTCAGGATCCATTGATGAATATAAAGTTCAAAACAATGGCTTTTTTTTTTCAACCTGGTTTTCATGAGAGCACCTGGAGATTTGGTTTGGTGCTCACACTGCACACAGTGTAAAATATATCAAATATAACTATTAAAAAAATGTATAATAGTATTATTGCACTTTATTTAGATTTTTTTATATATATAAACAAAATAATAAAGAATGATTCTATATTTTAAAATAAATGAGTATTAAATAAAATAATGCTGGGCAGCGATTTATCACATCCCTAATAAAATTTTCAAAAATCTTTAATATATAAACATAACATATTTTTCTTAAATGTATACATGCATGTGGGTATTTATATCTGCATAATAAATATAAACAGTACACACACATATATGAAAAAAATGCTAATATTTACATTTTCATTTAAATTGTTCATATGAATTTTATATGCATTTTTACTTTTTTAAAACCTAAAATCAGCAAGCTTTTATTTTGGCAGGTTGCCAGCAAGTATATGCACTGTTGGTTTTGGTGTATAGAGTGTAGACTATAGTTATGTTTTCATTTCAAAAGAAAATCTTGTACAGTATTACAGTTAGTCAAGCTAAAACTGTGAATGTTCATTAACAGCTGTCAACATGTCGATACGCAAAAAGTTTCTTGATTAGATTTATTTTAATGTAATGCATTTTTGTTGAATAAAGCAATGCATTTTTCTTTTTCCATGTGAATTTTACTGTGCTTTAAAATGGTCAAAGTTGAAATAGTTTGACTCTTTATGGCATTCAGTGCATTTTATGCAAGTCGAGTAAAATGGCTTTTACTCTCAAACAGAGCCTTTCTATGTCCTGAATGGTTTCAGTTTCAGCTGTGACACGTAAAAGGCAGATGCTTGACAACTAAAATTAAAACCCCAGGGGTCTCACTTCCTCCGGACTTTTCTTTCAGCCTGGATTTTGCAGTCTTACTCTTGCTTTTACACCAGTAGATGCTCTCATACAAAGCTTTGGTCTATCACACTTCGAGCGCAACGTCATTAACCTGTTATTTTTATTGAACGCTTGGGAGATGAGACTTCAGCAGCACATACTGTCTTTATATAACTGTCTTTGCGGTGTAGGAGTGAGCTTATTTCTTTTCATTATCCTATCTTGGCGCTGAGTAAATAAAAAGAGGTGGCTTCAGAAAGATGTTTTATATTGCTGATTTTACATGTGTACAAAACAGCCCAAATCAGGATTTAGCACTTCGCCTCCGGAAAGATTAGATGAAGCCCTGTTTTCGCTGAAAGATAAAGTGGACTTGATTATAAATCTCGTCTTAGATGAGCTTATCTCTCCCTTTCAGACTGCTGCTCATTCCTGTCTCCTCAAATATGTAGGGAGTTCTGTCTTACGGACGCGTTAGGCTGCATCGCTGATGCGAAAGCACCTGTGGCCTGTGTTCTCATTGGCCGCTGTGTTGTTGTGTTATCTGCTTCGCTGCAGTAAGGTTATTCTAAGAAGTGACCTTTGCCGATCAGGATATTCCATTGAAAGCGTGGCCAGGACTTACCCAGAATCCCTCAGGAGCCTGACTCTGTTTTACCACGTACAACTTATCACCAAGAGAGTCATGAAGGCCTGGGATGATGTTGTTGTTGGATATGTGGACTGTCACTACTTTAGCCTGATGGGAAACGGTTATATGAGGATGTCTGGTGTTTTTGGGAGATGTTGGATTGCTTGTTTTGATAGTGACCTGTCTGGTCGTATTTGACAGAAACCTGTTCCTTTGCAACAGCTTGTAAAGACATAAAACAGATCTTTAATGGCGTGCATGCTGTGTCCAACAATTTATGCATATATACAATTTATGTTGTTTAATATGGTTTTGAAAGCTTCAAGCAGCGGCTTCCTGTCAGAAAAATGACACACTTCTTGTTTTAGTCTGTTCCATTTTAAATTACTACTGACTAGTTTTGGATTTTTAGTCTTTTCTTTTTTCTTTATATATATTTTTAGCAACTACAAATTTCCATGCTTTCAGTGTGGCTTTTTAGCTAATTTGTGCTGTTCTGAACACCCTGAACGCTGGGTTTTTAAGTATATTTTTACATTTTAAGTCAAATTAAAACTGTCTTATAACAAAACAATCCATCTTGTATACATGTCCCCTAAAAATGCATCTAACTGAAGTCACATACAGTCAAAGCCAGCCTAATTAAACACTTCCAACTCTACCTGTTAAATCTGGAAATAGTTCATTTCCATATTTTAAGTGCCAGGACTCGAAAAATGTATGTAATTAAAGGAGCACTTCCAAAAAAAAAAAAAATCCTGATAATTTACTCACCCCCATGTCATTCAAGATGTGCATGTCTTTCTTTTTTCAGAAAGAAATTCAAAATTCAAGAAATTAAGTTTTTTAGGAAAACATTCCAGGATTTTTCTCCATATAGTAGACTTCAATGGTGCTCAAAGGATTGAAGGTAAAAAATGCAGTTTCAGTGCCTTCAAAGGGCTCTATATGATCCCAGCCGAGGAAGCCAAGTCCATTTTCTTAAAAAAAAAATATTTATACACTTTTTAACCACAAATACTTGTCTTCTCATTTTCTGCTCCAACTTCAAAATTGTCTTAAATCGCTGTTTCACCTTTTTCTGTAAAGGGTGTTTGACCTTCTTTGCACATTTACTTTGCACGGTACTTCTGCAACGATGTAGGGTGATTTTAAGGTCATGTAGAGCCTTTCGAAGCTGCATTGAAACTTAAAGCTGCATTTTTAACCTTCAATCTGTTGAGCACTATTGAAGTCCACTATATAGAGAAAAATCCTGAAAAGTTTTTCTCAAAAAAATTAATTTCTTTGCGACTAAAGAAAGAAAGACATTAATTCTTGGAGGACATGGGGGTGAGTAAATGATTAGGAAATGTTTATTCTGGAAGTGAAGTAATCCTTTAAATCCTAAAGGGTCATGCAAAAAAGTCATGGCGATTTTTTATAGTCAGTTATTCTCAGTTCTAAAATATTTATATTTCTAGAAAGTAATTTTTGGTGTGATATTTATGCAATGAATTTTAAAAATATGATTATATCAGGATGAATTGGAACTGGGGCCATCGAGTTTCATGACTGTACTTTGTATTTGTTCAAGATCTTTTTTACAACCTGATCTCACTCAGTCCACAAGTCCAATTCCAATCGCAAGCGGTTGCTGTTTTACCGCCTCTAGTGTTCATTTCTGTTGGATCCCTACTACAGTTGGCCATTGGAGTTCAGTAATTGAAGAAAAACAAGAAATAAGGGTCTTATCTAGCAAAACAATCGGTCACTTGGGGTCGCTCTTGAGAGCCCTAATGTCGTATCATTTGACACAACATCTCCTTTCCCTCCATCAGGAAACGAGGGTTACCAAACGAACCGAGATGTTCCCTCTCTGTTGTTCACTTCGACGTTGTGTCAAATGATATGACACTAGGGGTCACTCTTGAGAGCCCTAGAGTCGTATTATTCGACACAACGTGTACGTTCCCTCTCTGTCGTTCAATTCTGTGTTGTCAAATGTTACAACACTAGGGGTCACTCTTGAGAACGAAGGAAACAAAGGTTACCATACATAACCAAGACGTTCCCTCTCTGTCGTTCACTTCGACGTGAACGTGAATAGGGCTCTCAAGAGTATCATTCGACACAATGTCTCCATTCCCTCCATCAGGGAACAAGGGTTACCATACGTAACCAAGATGTTCCCTCTGTGGTTCACTTCGACGTTGTGTCGAATGATACAACACTAGGGCTCTCAAGAGTGACCCCTAGTGTTGTAGCATTCGACACAACGTCTCCATTCCCTCCATTAGGGAACGAGGGTTACCATATGTAACCGAGATGTTCCCTCTCTGTGGTTCACTTTGACGTTGTGTCGAATATTACAACACCAGGGCTCTCAAGGGTGACCCCTAGTGTTGTAGCATTCGACACAACGTCTCCATTCCCTCCATTAGGGAACGAGGGTTACCATATATAACCGAGATGTTCCCTCTCTGTGGTTCACTTTGACGTTGTGTCGAATATTACAACACCAGGGCTCTCAAGAGTGACCCCTAGTGTTGTAGCATTCGACACAACGTCTCCATTCCCTCCATTAGGGAACGAGGGTTACCATATGTAACAGAGATGTTCCCTCTCTGTGGTTCACTTTGACATTGTGTCGAATATTACAACACTAGGGGTCACTCTTGAGAACGAAGGAAACGAAGGTTACCATACGTAACCAAGACGTTCCCTCTCTGTCGTTCACTTCGACGTGAACATGAATGGGGCTCTCAAGAGCAACCCCTAGAGTCGTATCATTCGACACAACGTCTCCGTTCCCTCCATCAGCGAACGAGGGTTACCATACATAGCCGAGACGTTCTTCATCTGTGTACTTTGGTTCAAAAAAGTAGGGTAAGGCGGAAAAACACCATCTCATTTTCTCCTCCCACTTTAAAATCGTCCGACATCATCGTTTTTTTTGTAAAGGGTCTAAATTTTTATCTTTTTTTAGAAAAGGACTGACCATTTTACTAAATAAGATCCTTGTTCCTCGGCTGGGATTGGGCAGAGCCCTTTGAAGCTGCATTAAAACTGCAATTTGAACCTGCTGATCCCCATTGAAATCCACTATATGGGGAAAAATCCTGGAATGTTTTTTTTTTTTTTTAAACCTTTCTTTTCGACTGAAGAAAGAAAGACATGAACATCTTAGATGACATCGGGCCAGTAAAAACCTGGACATTTTTTATTCTGGAAGTGAACTAATCCTTTAAGACTTGCGTCTAGCTGACCGATGTCGCTGAAGAAAGACGTTAAGTGTGTGAGTGACTGACAGCGAAGCCTGGAGTGGAGCAGTCCATTCAGGTGCCCATCGCACGCCGCACGTGACACAGAGGAGATAAACGCGCTGGCGGTGACAACGGGCTTTGGAGAGATGTTTGTCAACACCACAGGGCAGCAGCATACCAGCACCCTAGTTAGCTGGTCAGGAGTCATGCCCTCCTTCACCACTGGGATTGATAAGATCATTAACAGTCTCCTTAGGAGGCTATCGAGCGGGTCATATGTTTAAGAGACCCTTCCTCATATGGCTATTCTGAGAACTTTCTCAAGCCGTCCTTTGGCAAAAAACAGCAGCACATCTGTACTGAAATGCAGAGACAGAGCCAAGAAAGTTGTGAAAAAATAAAAACGAGCGGAGCAAAAATAAGATGGAATCGCACCGAAGAAGGAAATCATCTGAAAGGCTAGTCCGGTGATTTCCCAAGCCTGTGCATGTTTATGTGCATAATTTTTTACCCTCTGCTGTACAAATATGTCGACGTGAGGCAGAGCGAGTGCACTCAGTTGGCCTCAGCGCTGAACTTTCCATGATGGCATTGTAGAGCAATGCAGTGGGGGTTTTTTTGTGGCATGGTGACTCCTTTGAGGGCATGACTCTTGACAGGTAGGACAGTGCCTGCTGAACTGGCTTTAGGGTAGGCATTTTTGGCTGTGCACACTAGGGCTGTGCCAAAACTGTTGTGTATTGATATTTAATACTTCATTTTGTCACTTCACTGCTTTGAAGCCACCGATCTTTCAGATAAGTAGTATTGATATAGTTTCTTAGAGTTCGGTTAGTGAAAAAGCAGGTCATCTAAAACATGGAAATTCTAAATGCGTTTTAGAGATGCAATACTCAACAAAGTGAAGGAGATTAGTTTGAAACTCATACTGCCGATTCATTCTCTCACAGATAATTTCACATTTACTGGAGTTTCATTCGCTGTGCAGTTATGATATTGTGATGTACCAGTATCCTTTAAATTGTCACTTATACTGTTGTGCAAGTTACTCTAACATGAATTACATTAAACCGACTTAAAAAAAACTAGTTGAATTTCTCATAACTAAAAAAGTTAAAAGTGCTCAACTTATTTTGATGAGTTAAAGTAATGTAAAAACATAAGTTGCCTTGACTTACTGATCATATCATTTTTACAGTGCAATATATATATAAAAAATAAAATAAAATAATAAAAATAGCAGTATTATATAGTTAATATAAACTATATAAAATTATTATTTTTTAATTATATTAAATTAAGGATGTTTTTGTTACAAAAAATGTAATTGTTTTGTATATACACCTATAAAATAAATTATATAAATTATATGTTTTGCTGTATATTATAATGTAATATAATATTGCTGTATTTATTTTTATTATATTTATGTATTTATTAATTTTAATTAATTATTTTGATTAAAATTATTTTTGCATGTATAAAAATGTATTAAATTTACTTTTTCTTGAGAAAAAGCTTTTTAAAAAGCTTTTATTTTTGTAATTTATTAATCAATTTTTTTTTAAATATAAAATAAAAAATTATATATAATATAATATAATTGGGCATGTAGTAAAACAGTTTTTTAATATTCCACATATGTTCACATACTTATTAAATGAGTATTTTTTTATTTCATGGAGTATTAGTATTATTGCTGTATTTTATGTTTATTATATGTATTTATATATTGATAAAAAAAATTTTAATTAATTTTGCACGAATAGAAATGCATAAAATCGACCTTTCCCTGAAAAAAAGCTTTAAACTTTTTAAAATAATTTTTTGGGGGGTTTTGTCTTCTTTTTATCAGCACTTTTTTGTTTTCATGTTTTCAAATATAAAATAAATTATATATAATTTTTGGTAGTATATTAAAAACATATATTAGAATTCTTCTTTTACACGTTTATTTTTTGTTGGTCAGATTTTACATTGAAGGCAAAAGGAAGATCTAAACTAGATAAATAAATACATTTAAAAAACATATTTTGTATGTATATTTTTTTTATTAACTTTTTTTATGGTTTCATGTTTCTGTTATTGTAAAATGGCAAAAATATTTTATATAAATTATATATAATGTTTGGTGATAAATTAAACCTGTTAATTTATATATATATAGATAGATAGATAGATAGATAGATAGATAGATAGATAGATAGATAGATAGATAGATAGATAGATTTCACATACTTGTATGAAATTATAAAATAAATGTTACAAAATATTAACAAATTATTAATAAAATAAAATAATAAATAATATTGCATTAATTGATAAATTAATAATAGTAAATTATGCAATCATATAGTATTATGAATGTAAACATGAATTTGTAGAACAACAAATACGTGTAATGTTTATCATTTTTGTATAAGTGTCGTCATTTCTTTCGTGCATATTTATTGCTTCGATATTAGCCTCGGTCCTATGCAAAAGTCGACACAATTGGACGTGTGCAACCTGTGTTGTGGTTCCTGCTTTAATTCTGTCTGCAGTTAACCTTTCCTCCTCTGCAGGGCCGCGGTGAATGCAGCCAGCTCATTTGTGCTGAAATGAAGGGCTGTCAGATCTCCCAGCGGAGTGCAAATGTGGAGTGTTGTGTATAGGTTGGAGTCAGTCTAGGTCACGTATCCCCGATTTGTGTTCAGAGAAGAATGAGTCTGGCTCGCTGTTTATCGTGGGCACACAGAGCAGTGCTTACAAAGAGCAGCGGACAGACCCAAACATCAAAACTCTGATTAATCTTAGACTCCGTGCATTCGGACACGTCGGCCACTGCTGTGTTCATTTTTGAATATAAAATACAAAGGGTAACTGGTGGAAATGCATATGCATTCGATCGTATATAACCTCATTCAATGATCTTAAGTAAGCCTTTTTTTAATACAAAACTCGGATTTTTAAAAGTCAAACTATTTTTAACTTGACACAATGTCAAAAAAATGGCATGTTTATGAAGAGATGCTCATCAACAGTGCAAGACACAATAGTCACATCTAGATTAAGCTGATCTTTGATGATTAGACAACTATTGTGGGCCATCCTGAAACTGATATAGAAGAAAAAGTTACTTACGTAAAAGTGTAGATGGAGAGTATTGGGGTTCAATCCTGTTGCTCTGGTTTTAG